>NC_089493.1:19417044-19723682 GCF_036850765.1 Saccopteryx bilineata
TTGGCTCAGGCCAGCAACGATGGGGTTATATCTATGAACCCATGCTCAAGCTGGCAACCCCTATGCTCAAGCTGGTGAGTCCATGCTTCAGCCAGCAGACTCAGGGTTTCGAACCTGGGTCTTCAGTGTCCCATGCCCATACTCTATCCACTGAGCCTGGTCAGGTTATGACCATTACTTTGAATCCTTTATCAGGTAAATTACTTATCTCCCTATCCTTATGGTTTTCTTCTTAGGGTTTTGCCTTTTCTCTCATTTTGCATTTATTCCTCCGTTCTCATTTTACTTGCCTCCATGTTTGTTTATGTATATTAGACAAAACAGCTGCCTTTCTCAGTATTGAAGGAGTGACCTTGTATAGGTGATCACCCTACACATCCTTGCCCTAACTCTGGTAATTGTCTAATTTACTTGAGTCATTCTTGATATACCCCAATTAATGAGGGTATAATAAGACTTTTCAGTGTCCCAGAGGGAGGACTCATTTAGCACTGAGTTCAAGCTGATTAGAAGCTATATTCTCAGGCAGCATATTTTATAGTATGTAGGTTTAAGTTGTTCTTTGGGACTACAATTGTTTTCCTGTTGGCCTCTAGGCCATAAGATATGGACAGGCCTTCTGAGTGACATTTGCCAAAATCAGGATTCCAGAAAACATTGCTATCTGGGAAGTCTCATTCTTGAAGAGCTGTAGCAGGTCAAGTGGGTGCACAAAGATGGTGTCTCCCTGCCTTTTTCCCTGGGAAAACCTCCTTAGCCCTCAGGTATATGGGAAGCCTGAAGCCTGTCCTTTAGGCTGAAGCTCCAGGCTAAGTAAATGGGCCTATTTCACAGAAAGATCAGGGTTATGTTTCACTCTGCATTTATCCAGTGCCCTGGAAGTGGCTGCCTGTCATCTGTCTCTCACCTTGTTACAGTTCTGTGGAGCTCAGGTGCCCCAGTCCTCTTGCCTGCCAGGGTGAGGTTGTCAAGGAGTGTCTCCTGTGTGGACTGTGCTCCCCTGCTGGCCTGTGCACAGCCTCTGTGGAGTGTAGGGAGAGAGGCTCAAACACTGCTTTCAGGAAAGCATTGAACAAACATTCTTTTGTGCTTCAGCAGTCCAGTGAGAGAGAGCCTTGCCTCAGTGCACACGCCAGCTTTAGGCTGGGTACAAGAGAATGCTAGGAGCACTCACGCTTGCCAGCCCAGCCAGGAGGTGGGGTGTGTGGTTTCACAACTCCAGCTAGGGAGTGGGGAACACTCTGGCTCTTCACACTCTCAGCCCCAGCAGAAAGCAGGGGAGTACTTTAACTATCCACGCTCTCTGGGTGCAGGGAGGCAGTGGGATACTGTCCTAACTGCTCAACCCTGCATAACTTAGCAGAGCAGTGGGAGGGTATTGTGTCTAAGCTCACTCTCTTGAAATAACCGGTTAGGTGGAGAGAGTAATAATGGGGTCTGCCAGCTCTACAGTTTCTGAGGAACATTTCAATCATCCTCTCCCTTTCCATTCCATACTTTAACTTAGCAAGTGAATCTCCTTTTCATGTAGTATAAGTGCTTTTCAAACGGCTGTTTCTTTGTGTGTGTGTGTGTGTGTGTGTGTGTGTATGTGTACTTTTGTTGTTGTTGGTTCTAGGGTGAGTGAGACCACACGTGAGTCCTTGAAGAGGAACGTCTCAGTTTCCTCTAGAAACTGATGGGTATTTTAGATGCCAACTCCATTGTTATTCTCAACCGTGTATTTTTAGGACTCATCTCTTTTCTGCAACTTCCAGGGTTAGGGTGGCAGTTGGAGGGTGCAAACCCCTCCCCCCTCAGGAAGAAGCACCTATTGACTGAGATTCTTCCATATTGTGTGTTGCCACTCGAGTCGAGTCTTTGCCTCTTCTTCCTGTCTCAGTGTGGTGCTTTTATTTCTTGTTGTAGAGAGCAGCTCATCTAGTTTCCAAATGTACCTATGTAGCTGTGAATCTGCTGTGCCTGTGGGAGGAGGTGAGCTTCGGATCTTCCTACGCTTCTATCTTCCTCCTTCAACTCTCTTTTTGATTTTTAATAAACAACATGCAGAGGTAACCACGCAGTAACAGATTGTGGTACTGACCCTCCAACTATTCTCCCAGGAAAGAAACACTTCACCATACAAAGACTGGTATATTTTTTTGTAATGATAACAATGGCTGTAACTATGAGAACCCTTTACACCCCCAGCTTTGAATTTAAAAAAAAAAAAATCAAATCTCAGAGGAATTTGTTTTATCATCCCTAACAAAAGATGCTGCTTAGAAAAAAGACGTGACAGCTTGCGAATTATGAGATATACATCTGATACAGGCCTGTCACTTAACTAGCCCCTCCATCAAAAATAAAGATGAGTAATAGAATTCTGAGATCATAAAGCAAACTCAAGAAATGGAAATTCAGATCCTCATTTCTGTTGTTCTGGTGTTTTTGCTGATCCTCTTAAAATCCACTTCTTCCCAAAACTGGAAAATGTTAACAAATACTAGGGACATGTGACATAGTTTCTGCCATTCAGTCAGTAAAAGTGAAAGAGTTAATATCACGTAAGATGTTGCTCTGAAATAATTTGCATGCCAAAAGGGAGCAAAAAGTTCTGGGGGGAAATTATATCCCTCTTGGCTAGTTTTCAAGCTAAGTTTGGGAGACCAGAAAATCTGAATAAATTATAAAGCCTACACCAAACACCTTAGAAAGTGATTCAAACTAAACTAAACCCAATTTTTTAATGTTCTCAAATGACTATTTGACACCTTGACTTTTGTGTGTTAACAACATTCGGCACTGCTCCTTTTAATTATTGAATTTCTCTGCATTAAAATTAGATCATAAATACTTATTTTCAAAAGAAAAAGAAATAGACCAAGAGACTGAGCCCACACAGGAAATTGCAAAATGGATAATTTACACACAGGAATTATAACTTTTAAACTAGTTTGACTCCAGGATATCTCTCTCTGAATGTCTCTCTTTCTGTCTCTTTCTCTTACACACACACACTTAAGATATATATATATATATATATATATATATATATATATATACATACATACACACACACATAAAATCTATTGCCAAAAATAGGGACTTGAAAAGATTTATTTTTTTTTAATTTTTTAAAATTATTTATTGATTTTTTAAAGAGAGAGGAGTGAGAGAGACAGAGAGAGAGAGAGGGGGAGGAGCAGGAAGCATCAACTCCCATATGTACCTTGACCAGGCAAGCCCAGGGTTTCGAACCAGCGACCTCAGTGTTCCAGGGAAAAGATTTATATTTTTAATAGTCCAAAAATATAGACTAGGTTCTTTACTTTATTTTTTTAGGTGATAGGAGGGGAGACAGTGAGGCAGACTCCAGCATGTGTCCCAACTAGAATTCACATGGCAACCCCATTTTGGTCCAATAATCAAGTACTGAGCTATTTTTAGCACCCGAGGCTGATGCGGTCCAATAGGAGCTTTCCTCAGTGTTCTGACTCACACTTGAACCATTTGAGCCACTGGCTGTGGGAGGAAAGGAGGTAGAGAAGGAGAGAGGGAGCAGGGGAGAAGCAGATGGTTGCTTCTCCTGGGTGTTCTGACCCAGAATCAAACCTGAAACATCAATACACTGAACTGACACTCTACCCACTGAGCCACCAGCCAGGGTCACTCTCAATTTCTTAAACATCTATTAAATAAACTACTTTAAGAGTCAAAGAAGAGAAATGGAGAATATGAAATATATAAGATGAATGAGGAGGCAGAGGAAGAGGAGGGGAAGAAGGAAGAGGAGAAGGTGAAATAATGCAAGCTTAACATAACAGCAGACTTTTAGTGATGACAGTGAGCAAGACAGATGGAACCTGCGCTGCCATGGAGCACACAGGCTAGCAGCTACTTAAAATGATTTGTTTATTTAGTAAAACTTTCACTCAAAGGCAATGGCAACTTCTTGCGTATCAGGTAGCAACTTCCTGGCAACTTCTCTCTGCTTCTCGTGGATATGGACATTGAGTTTGAAGAGCAATTTTAAACGGAAGATTTGCAGACCCGGCTGCAGATCCTTGCCACCCCTACTTCATGTCCCCTCTCCTTTCCTCGCCTCTAAGTTGCTCTACTGCTTTTACTCTTAATTTAGAACAAGATTGGAGATAGGAACGAGGAATTCCCATGGGGCAATAGGGACCCATAGAACATACAGCTGACCTTTGAACAACACAGGCTTGAACTGCATGGGTCAAATACTTTTTCAATAAATGTACAGTTGGCCCCCTGTATCCCTAAGCTTCACACCCATAGATTCAATCGATTGTGAATCACAAACAGTATATTTTTATCCATGGCTGGGAATCTGTGAATGTGAAGTGCCAACTCTGTATTATTCTACAGCATCTCATATAAGGAATTTAAGGGTCTGTGGAGTCTGGTATCCATGGAGGTCCTGGAACCAATTCCCTACAGATATAAATGAACAATTGTAGTAAAGGTTTTTGGGGGGAGTCAAAAATTATACTCAGATTTTCAACTGTGTGGGGGACCAGCACCCTTAACTCTCACATTGTTCAAGCATCAACTTGTATTAGTCAAGTTCTCCAAAAAAACCAGAACTAATGGACTATCAATAAATACATACAAGGGGAGAGTTACTGTAGGAATTGGCTCATGCAGTTCTGGTGGTTGGGAAGTCTCACGGTCTGCCATCTGCAACCTGAAGAACCAGGAAAGTTGGTGGTGTGGTTCCAGTTTAAGTGTCCTGAATACACAGGGCTATGACAGTGAAATCTTGACCCGAGTCAAAAAGCCCAAGAACCAAGAGTGGCAATGTCTGAAGAAAAGAGATGAATGTGCCCACTCAAGGAAAGAGTGAATTTGTCTTTTTGTCCCTGCCTTTTCGTTATACCTGGGCCCTCAGTGGGTTGGATGAGACCCTCCCATATCGGGGAGGACCACCTGCATTACTCTGTTCACCAATTCAAATGCTGATCTCTTCCAGAAACACTCCCAGGCACACCCAGAAATAATGTTTCATTAGCTGCTGGACATCCCTTAGCCCAGTCGAGTTTACACACAAAATGTACCAACCTACCAGCACATTACTAAAAGATTTTTCACTTCTCTATAACCCCTCTGGTTTCCTTTCTGTTCTCCCTTTAATGGTGATAAAGGAAACTTGACTTGGGGTGGTGAACACACTACACAGTGTATAAATGATGTATTACAGAATTGTACACCTGAAACCCATATAATTTTATTAACCAATGTCACCCCCAATAAAGTAAATACAAAAACAAAAAACAACTCAGCTACCTTTGTGTTAGTTGGAGTTGGGTTCAGTTTATGTTGGAGTTTCTCCCTTATTGCAGTAGTCTGAAAAAGTCTTGTTGCTTTAACAGTTATTGACTGCTTTTTCTATTTGTTATTTCAATAAGAGATGTTGGTTCCATAGGGAGCAATGCATTAGGAAAGCTTGTAAAGAAAGTGGGTGCTATTCCTCACATAGTATAAATGGCAAATAAGAGGGAAAATATTCCTCTACAGAGACAGCACAACTTTGGGTTTACTTATTATACTATACGCATATTGGCCCATGTCCTTAGATTTTCTAATTCATTCAAACAAAATCAGATACCAGAATTTTCTGAAATAAAGTTGCCATACTTTTCAAATGATCACTGAAATTACCACACATTGCTGTAATTACTAAATTAATAAATACTGTGTATATCCACACACATACCGAGTTTTATTACTTATTCCGGAAGGCTGTGAATGAGAATGTGTATGTGCATATTTCAAAGTCCTCCTATATTATAAAAAGCTGGAATAAAATAAGTATTTTTTTTGTCACTTAATGTGAATTGCTTAACTCACTGTTGCATCAATTTTGAGTGAATATTATAGTCAGAATCACACATATGAGATATTGTTTCTGCGAACTAAAGGAGGGTTCTGTCTCTGGGGATGTCAATTACCTTTCAGTCCTGAAACATTCATTTGAAAAACAATCTGTTTCCAAGATACAGATTATTTGTCTGAATAAACAGAGATGTTACACTCAGCAGACACCATTCTGAGTGCGGGTGCCACCTCGGTTATTGTGTACCTGCTAATACGACATAGATACAGATTTTTAATTTGATTACATCTGACAAAACTAGAATGCTCTGTTTCCTTTGTGTTAACATTTTACATTCTGTTTCATCACCAAACAAACGATAAAGATCAGACTAAGATAGGCATCTAAATAAAACGACAAACAAAGCAAGATTTGTCTTGAATATTTTTACATCTTCTGCTGAAGCTTGCTTCTCCTTTCCTGTTTCCTCTCCTCTAACAAAGCTGATTACTCCTTTTCCTTTCCTCTTTCTCCACTTGTTTTCTTTTATGTTTTTATGTCTCCTTCCATTGCCTATTTTTAGTTAGAAGTCATTATTAACATAGTAATGTTTGTGGAAGAAGTCTCTTCCATTTTATATCTTGTATATTGTCATGTTACATATGGCTTCTAAAGACTGTTTTAAATGAGACATAGGCAATTTGGGGAACAAGCTGTGCTTGATATTGGACATTGTGGTTGCTGGCAGAGTATGCACCCCACATGCCACACCTGGGTAGTTTGAATGAACAACCCCATCTCCAATTTGATCGATAAGTCTTTTTTATTTTTTCCAGTCAATCTCCATATTGGTTCTCCAGCAGTTGCATCACAGGGAAAACTTCAAATTTAGTGAATTAATAAAGGGAAAAACACCTGCAAAGAAGAAAGAGACAAAGGTAGGGTCCTGGCGGTGCCTACCTTTTGACTAAAAGAAAAATCAAGTGGAAATAAAACAGAGCAAAAGAAATTGCAGAGAAATGCTGCTGTAGTCCTAAGGCAGGATACATCTTAGCAATAGACCCTTATCAAGAGAGCTTGCCATACCTCTTAATTACGCGGGACCATAAATAACTGTTACATAAGCCAGCTGCAGTTGACTTGGCTGTAATTTTCAGACAATAACATTTAACTGATATGCTCTCAATGCAAAGTCATTTAAAAATTTAAATGTCTCCTAGGCCTGTAAAGCCTGCCTATGGTCTGGTTGAATATATCAATTCTAGTACTTATTACCTAAGTGACTAAAAGTAAGTTACTTATAGTCTAATCACCTGAGGTGTTTTTATTTCTGTAAAAAAAGAGTATTATAATATCTATTTCACCAAGCTTTGGAATTATTTGATTAAATATGTTATGATTAGAAATGATATAAAATACTTGGTAAGAGATGTATAGTGATAAAGAGAAAATTTGAGTTTGTTGTCCATGAAAGCACAATAATAGCAAAGCTTGCCAATGTTTCTTCCAATTCTGCCTAACAAGAGGTGTCTTTGCCAACTCACTGCTGGTAACACTGTCACCTTAGCAAAGGCATTGGAAGTTATTCACTCAGTAAACATATGCTGCACATGTCCAGTTAGAGCCAGAGCAGAAGCACAATGGACAGCAGTTTCTGTCTTGCAATGGTGGTAAACCATAAACACAATGTAGTATAATATGTGTATCTATCTATCTATCTACTTACCTATCTATCATCTATTTATCTATTATCTATCTTTCACCTATCTATCTATCCATCTGATATGTTAGAAGTGATCAGTTCTACAGAAAACAATTAAGCAAGGAAAAGGAACAGGTAGTTTGGTAGAAGAATCATCATTAACCTAATCAGGGAAGTGCTCCCAGAGAATGGAAGATTTGTCAAGTCTAAAGAAGGGGGAAGAATGACCCTGCAGATATCTATGTGCAGAATATCCTGGCTGAGGGAGCAATGTGTAAAAAGAACCTGGAGCAAGAGCAGGCTCAGTAAATTAAGGAACTCAAGGACAACTGAACAGGCATGGGTGAAAGGTGAGAGGGGTCATAGGCCATGAGATCCTGAGAGTGAATGTCCTAGTGATGATACAGAAACAAGCACAATGGTGAAGCTGTTAAACGTATGACTCAGCTAACTTCCCTTGTTTTGATTATTATGTAACAACTTTTTCCATTTTAACATTTTTTTATTAATTTAAAAATTATCAAAGAACAAAAGGAGAGTTTTCTTCTCTTCTGTCATTGCCACTAATTTTATGGAAACTTTATGCTTAACTCTTTCTTCTGTGGTTACCACTGTATCACCAAATCAAATTTTTTGTTTGTTTAAAATGTTTTTATTAGCCTGACCAGGTGGTGGCGCAGTGGATAGAGTGTCGGACTGGGATGCGGAAGACCCAGGTTCGAGACCCCAAGGTCGCCAGCTTGAGCATGAACTCATCTAGGTTGAGCAAAAAAAGCTCACCAGCTCGGACCTAAGGTCCCTGAGCAAGGGGTCACTCAGTCTGCTGAAGACCCAAGGTCAAAGCACATATGAAAAAGCAATCAATAAACAACTAAGGTGTCGCAACAAGAAACTGATGATTGATGCTTCTCATCTCTCTCTGTTCCTGTCTGTCTGTCCCTATCTATCCCTCTCTCTGACTCTCTCTCTCTGTCCCTGTAAAAAAAAAAATTTATTATACATGTTAATCAGAGAAAACTAAAACAC
Source organism: Saccopteryx bilineata (assembly GCF_036850765.1). Lineage (NCBI taxonomy): Eukaryota > Metazoa > Chordata > Mammalia > Chiroptera > Emballonuridae > Saccopteryx > Saccopteryx bilineata. The sequence goes on from NC_089493.1 coordinate 19,425,591, forward strand.
AAAAAAATATATACAGTGGTACCTTGAGATACGAGGAAACCAACATACTTTTTTTAAGATACAAGCTGTGACTCTGTCCGTATTTTTGTTCGAGATTCGAGCAAAATTCCGAGATACAAGTCATGATTTGGGAAGCTGCTGCTAGTTGGCGCATTGGCACATGGGTCCAGTATCGGCAGCACAACACCAGCAACTCGTTCTTTCTCACGAGTTACCCACAGAATCAAGTCGAATCTTGTGCACTGTACTTGTTCTTGCATCATTTTTGCATTTTTTACTAATTTTGAATGCTATCATGGGGATGAATAAAGTGAGTGTAAAGGACAGTGGTGAGAAGAAGAAGAGAATGATGTTGATAGAAGTAAAGCAAGAAATAACAGAAAAACATGAGAGTGGTGTATGAGTGATTGAACTGGCAAGGCTGTATGACTACAATACATCTACAATTTGTACCATCCTTAAACAAAAGGATGCCATCAAAAGTACAAATCCAGTGAAAGGAACTACAGTTCTTTCCCAATTAAGGACAAATATCCATGAAGAAATGGAGGAGCTTCTGCTGGTGTGGTTAAAGAGAAAGAGCTGGCAGGAGATACAGTGACGGAGACTATAATATGCAAAAAGGCACATATTATTTACGGTAACTTGAAGAAGAAAGAACCATCAACCTCAAGAGAAGCAGCAGGAGATATGTTTAAGGCAAGTCAGGGCTGCTTTGAAAATTTCAAGAAGAGATCTGGCATCCACTTGGTGGTGAGGCATGGTGAAGCTACGAGTGCTGATGATCAGGCAGCTGAGGAGTACATCACACATTTTGCTGTGCTAATGCAAAGGAAGGCTCCATCCCCCAACAAGTGTTCAGCTGTGATGAAACCGGATTGTTTGAAAAAAAAAAAGCCCTATAGGACTTTCATCATCACAGAGGAGTAGAGCTGCCAGGCCATAAACCAATGAAGGACCGTCTGACCCTTGCATTGTGTGCAAATACTAGCAGTGACTGTAAAGTAAAGCCACTGCTAGTGTATCATTCCGAAAATCCTTGAGCCTTTAAGACTCACAAGATTCTTAAAGAAAAACTGCAGGTTATGTGGCACACCAAGGCTAGGGCATGGGTTATGTGGCAGTTTTTTATTGAATGGGTAAATCTTGTCTTTGGTCCTGCAGTGAAGAAATATCTTCAAGAAAATAAACTCCTGATGAAAGCATTACTAATCCGTGATAATGCTCCAGACCACCCACCTGGTGTTGAAGATGACATTCTCAATGAGTTTAAATTTGTGAAAGTCCTCTAACCTTCCACCAACACAACTTCAATCTTGCAACCTGTGGATTAGCAGGTCATTTCCTACTTTAAAAAGCTTTACAAAGCACTTGTTTGGCCGCTGCTTTGAGGTGACTGAGAATACAAATCTAACCCTTCGAGAGTTTTGGAAAGATCACTACAACATTGTGATATGTTTACGCATTATTGACTGGGCATGGCAAGAGTTTACAAGAAGAACCTTGAACTCAGCATGGAAAAAGTTATGGCCTGATGTTACAGACAGAGACTTTGAAGGATTCGAACCAGAGGCCAAGACCGAGGTAAAAGTGTTGGAGGAGATTGTGTCCCTCGGAAAGTCGATGGGTCTGGAGGAAGATGAGGGTGACGTAAACGAGCTTGTTGAGGAACATGAGGAGGAACTCTCAACCGAAGAGTTGAAGGAGCTACAGATGATGCAACATATGGAGCTTCTGCAAGAGATTAGTAGTGAGGAGGAGGTAGAGTTGGAGGAAGTGATTTCTACAAGTGAAATTAAAGACATGCTGGCAATGTGGGAGGAGCTTTCAAGTTTCATTGAAAAGAAACACCCAGTAAAAGTTTCAACAGGTCATGCTTCAGCACTTTTTAATGACACTTGTTTGTCACATTTCTGTAACATTTTAAAAGGCAGGCAAAAGTAAACCACTTTGGACAGATTTTTATTTAAAAGTCCTACAAGTGAAAGTGCTGAAAGTGCAGCCAAAAAGGCAAAAACAGGTGATGATTAAATGAAAAATATGTAATATTAATCTTAGGTTAACTTTAAAGTTAAGAAAGTGCATTTTTTTTTACAATTAAATTTTTGTGGTTTTATTTTAAGTAAAGAAAGTGCAATTTTAGTTTTGTTTAAAGTAAAGAAAATGCAGTTTTAGTTTACATTTAGTGTTAAGAAAGTGCAGTTTTAGTTTATGTGTCTACAGTGCCTGTATCCCTTCCTCCCTCCCTCCTCCTCCACCATTCACCTCCGTTAGCCACATGCACTCGTCTGTCTCCAAGGTAAGAATACTATGCTAAATAACACTTTTTTCTTTTATTTCATATATTTTGTTATGCATTGGTAAAGTATACATGTGTGTTTTTTAATTAAAAACATGTATTTTTTCATAATTTTGGAAGGTTTGGGGATGTTTTACAGGGCTAGAATGAATTAAATCTATTTCAGTTATTTTAAATGGGAGAAATTTGTTTGATATATGAGTTGACTTACTTATGAGCTTGGTTACAGAACGAATTAAACTTGTATCTTAAGGCACCACTGTATTAGAAATTGAACATCGCCTTTAATCTTACCATCACAATGCCCAGAATAAAATTTGATGTCTAATTATATGTGTGTGTACATGTGTGTGTATATTTGTTTTAGATACAAAATTTGGGACATTCATTATACATATTCTTTAAATAATATTCTTAAACTATGTATGATTTAGCAATTTAGATAATAACCCTTGGCTTACTGTTATATTAAAGTTTAGTGCACTTTTTCTGTTCACATGTCATTTCCCCCCTCCATGTGAATAGATAACATTCTTTTCCATCTTTTATAATTACACTTTTAAGGAAAAGTTGAAAATAAACATCTTTAGTTTTTTCTTCCAATAAATAAATACATTGTTTCCATTTTGAAAGTTTAGGATATGGATAATTCTTATTCTTTTCTGCAAGCCCCTCCCCCCATTCCCAGCTTCTTCAACCTATAACATGTGTTCTCTGTATATGTACTTTTATACCTCTAAGACTGTTAATGTCTACATGCTTTTAGGTGTGACAATTTGGAAATTAATAAACATACCTTACCATTCAAATATTCATCACTGATGATTATGTTTTTCTTTCCTATAGATTCCTTTCCCAACTTCATGTCTCAGATCCCGTCTCTTTTATTTTTACATAGCATATCTTTATTCTCTTAATTTTAATTTCTTCCATTTTCTTCCAATGTATTAAGTCAAGACAACTAAGCTGGTTATCTTCCCATTTACCCTCCTACTTAACCTTTATCTTCCTTCTTCAGTATGCACACAGTGTTTCTTTTCTCTGTCCCCCAGAACAGATACTTGACGCCTTCTCTTCATTTTTATCTTCAATTTGATCTACTGTTCTTCTTTAACTTCCAGTCTTTCTTGTTTCAAGTAACTCTTCTTTTGCCAATAGTGTATCACCAAGTGACTTCAAGTGTTATCATCAAGTGTATCATCTTTTTAAAAATTATATAAGAAGTAAATTTTTTGAAACCTTATTGCTCTGCCAGTGTCCTTAATGTGTCTTCACACTGATGTTCACAATCTTGCTTGATGCAGAATTTCAAGTGGAAAATTTTTTCCTCAAGCTTTGGACGTCTGGTGTTAGTCAAATTCCTGACATATCTCTCTTCTCAAAAACTCCAGACATATCTCTCTTCTCAAAAACTAGTGTCAACTTTTTACTTGACTTTGGGGGTTTTGAAATAGTTCATTGATATGTTTAAGTATGGTATCTTTTTATTTATTTTCTTATTGAAAGATCTGTCTCCATCTAAAGATAAAGGTCTTTCTGCTCCAGGAAATTTAATATATATTTCAATTTTGGCCCTTCTTTATATTCTTTTAAGAAATGCCATAGTTAGTTATTATACACTAGATTTATCTCTTGTATCTTAATTTTTATCATATCTTATGCACCTTAATTTTGTTCTATGGGCTGAAGTGTTTTTTCCATGATTTTTCTTTTATAACACTCTATTAATTAAAAAATTGTCAACTAAAATTTTTACCTAATTAAAAATATTTTACAGCCTGACCAGACAGTGTTGCAGTAGATAGAGTGTTGGCCTGGGATGCTGAAGACCCAGGTTCGAATATCCAAGGTCACCACCTTAAGTGCAGGGTCGCTGGCATGGGCATGAGATCATATACATGACCTCATGGTTGCTGGCTTGAGCAAGGGATTATTGGCTCAACTGGAGCCCCCTGGTCAAGTCACATATGAGAAAGCACATATGAACAACTAAAGTGCCACAAAAAAGAATTGATAATTGATGCTTCTCATCTCTCTCTCCCTTTCTGTCTGTCTGTCCCCTCCCCCTTTCACTCTTACTAAAAAAAAAAAAAATCACAAAGTTCGATAATACAAACCCTGAAGTTATACTGCTAGGTCTAAATCTTGCTCTGCCACTTACTAGCTATGTGACAGGTTTTTAATCTCTTACTACTGTGGTTTTCTAATTGGAAAACTGAAAATTATAACAGCTCTCACCTCAAGGAGTTATGGCAAGAACGAAAATGTAAAATTAAAGTTCTTTGGATAGTTATATAAACCCATCCTCAAAAAAATATAACCTATTAGTATTATTATTATTTAGTTGTTAAATAAATATTTATTAGGGCTTATTATATATCATACATGTTCTAGGTGCTTTGACTACATCAGAGATCAAAACATGTAGAACTTTCTGTTCTTGAGGAATTCACATTCAATTTGGTAATGTTAGTCAAACCAAAAACATAAGAAATAAATAAATTATGTATGATGTTAAAAAGAAATACTACTGTTAAAAAACACACAACAAGCCTTACTAGGTGGTGACACAGTGCGTAGAGCATCAGCCTAGGCAGCTGAGGACCCAGGTTCAAAATCCCAAGGTCGCCAGCTGGAGCTTGGATCTCAGCAGCTTGAGTGCAGGGTCAATGGCTTGACCCTATGACGTCTGGCTTAAGCAAGGGGTCACTGGCTCAGCTGGAGGTCCCCCCCCACTCCCATAAAGACATTGATAAGACAGCAACTAATGAACAACTAAAGTAATACAACTACAAGTTGATGCTTCTCATCCTTCTCCCTTCCTGTCTGTCTGTCCCTGTCCATGTCTCTTTCTTGCTCTCCCTCTCTCTTTCTCACTAAAAGCAAAAAACAACAACAACAAAATCACATGACAAAATAGCTGACTGGACCCAGGGCATGAGGAAGGAGCACATGGTGAGTAGACAAGCTTACGACTTTACATGAGGTGGTCAAAGCAGGCCTTCCATTCATTAAAGGTGCCATTTAAGTATTTACCCAGAGAAGGTTATAAGATGAAAAATCAGAAGGCATGTTAGGATAAAAGGAGCAGATCTTTCTTGTTCCAGCAAAATATTTCCCTTGATATAGAACTCATCTCAAATATTCTACCTTCAATGGTAGTTGACTATTAACGATGGCATTAAAATGAGCGGGCGTGGGTTTGGTAGATCTCCACTTTGTGCTCCATCATTTCCCTTGGCCTCATCTAGGAAAACAGGAGACTCATGAGCAACAAACACAGTCCCTAATTTGCCAGGAACTTAGATATTAACAACGGGGATGACCAGCACCCATCTTTATTTTCCTACCCTTTTTCTTTTCCAGGTGAAAGGTCACCTTTCACTGGAAACATTGACCTTTGAATGCCAACATGCTGAGTGTTTGTTGATGACAAAAGGACCCTTGGACTAGAGCTTAGGGAGCATTGACTTTCCCACGCCACTTGCTGACTCCAGCTATGAGAGCTATTGAGGCACACATGGCGAAGAGACTGATTTGATATCATGACCATGAACCAAGACGATTAATGCTGCATATGTTATGTTTTACTGGTCAGCCAGTGAAAATAAAGGTGATGTTTATGTTTCATTTTGTTATCTTTCCATTTGTTATGGATACAATGTTGTAATGTGAGATAAAATTTTTTTCATAGAACTATCCTATAAGATTACCATTAGAATTAAACAGTTTATAAAAACTATGAACACAATTAAAAAACAGTAATATTATAATAAAAACATTACTATAAAACAGTAATTAATAACATATTTCAGCACTTATGCAATTAAGATTATTTTAGGGTGTCTTTTCATTCTAGAGCATCCAGATTGAAACAGTGAATTCTATGGTCACCGTATTTGTCGGTGAATTAGGTGATCTGTGTATGAGAGTGTATGGGCATCAGCAAACTAAGATCTGCCTAATGTTTTTTTGTATGATCCATAAGCTAAGAATCATTTTTACTTCTTTAAATGGTGGCAAAACAGAAAGAAAAGAATTCTATTCTTTAACATGTGATCATTATATAGAATTCAAACATCTTTATTTATAAACAATATTTTATTGAAAAACAGCTTTGATCTTTGATTTATGTGTTGTTTATGGCAGTGTGTTTACTACAAAAGTTAAGTAGTTTCAACAGGGCTCATGTGGCCTAAAATGACTAAATCACTTACTGTCAAGCCTTTATAAAAGTCTGCTTACCATGCACTAGAATAGTCTACTTCTTGTAAGAATAATCTTCCACTATACATTAAAAATAACCATATTATCTATGTGATACCAGTTAACTTAATCCTTCCCTCTAACATAAACCTGGGTACTAAAATTTAAAATTACTGAGATTGAAAATATGAGGCCAAAACCTGGTTCTTGGTAAATTTACCAATTTGAGATCTATCCAGTAAGGCTTTTGGAATATTGTATGGAAGACTTTTCTCCATCACAAATTATACCTTTTATTGTATTTTTTAATTTGGCATTTTGTGTGTGTGTGTGTGTGTGTGTGTGTGTGTGACAAGGAAAGAGACACAGAGAGGGACAGATAGGGACAGACAGACAGGAAGGGAGAGAGATAAGATACATCAATTCTTTGTTGTGACTCCTTAGTTTCCTTAGTTGTTCATAGATTGCTTTCTCATATGTGTCTTGACTGGGGGGCTACAGGTCCCCTTGCTCAAGCCAGTGACCTTGGGCTTCAAGGCAGTGGCCTTTGGGTTCAAGCCAGTGACCATGGGGTCATGTCTATGATCCCATGCTCAAACCAGCGGCCTAGCGCTCAAGCTGGTCAGCCCATGTTCAAGTCAGATGAGCTCATGCTCAAGCTGGCAAACTCAGGGTTTCAAACCTGGGTCTCCTAAGTCCCAGTCCAACACTCAATCCACTGTGCCACTGCCTGGTCAGACTAATTTGCCATTTTTAATTACATTATTTATAGTAATACGCTGTCTCATTATCTACTTGAAAACTCAGAGCTCTAAAATGACTTCCAATGATAAGTATGCTTAATTACCAAGTTTTCACATGCTTGGTAATGTAACAGGTGTTATATTTACTATTACAAGCTTACCTAAATACCATTATTCATGCACTATTTAAAATAAGAGTAGTTCAGCAAATTCTTCCAGTTATTTCATAGAGAAATATTTTTATTTTCAACAGGAGATGGAAGAAAAGAACCCAAACTTCTATGTGTTATGGTCGTCAACATTCAGGCCAGCATGGGCTCACTACTTTCAATTTTCCATCTGTTTTATTGCCATCACAGCTACTTTATACTTAGCTAATTAAAATTAAGTGTGAATTTGGACTATTATTGTGTGTATATATATATATATATATATATATATATATATATATATATATATAGTGCCATTTGAACAATTGACTTAGATAATTAAGGAAAGCAAATTTAGTTTAGGAACTAATGCCAACACACAGAAAAAAACTGGAACATGACTGACTTCAGCCATCCATTCTAACATAGACTGTGCTAGTTAATAGTAGTTTAAGGGGATGAGGAACAAGACTAGAATTCTCTAGTATAGTCAGCCATAATGTACAAGACAAAAGAGATTATATTAACTACAGTATTTAAGATGTTAGGACATACTGAATAGTATGCCTACTTTAATTTTGAACACATGACTTAAATATGTATGTTACCTTTCTTTCAATAATTGAAGCTGCTGTACAGTGTCATATATGAAATAGTGATAAGCATGAAGTCTGACCTACATTGCTTGGATTTGCTCTTAACCCTACCCCTTCATGGCTATGTGAACTGGAGGAAAACTACTTAGTCTCTTCCTGTCTTATTTTTTTGTACACATTAATAGTTTGTGAGGATTAAGTGAGACAGTGCAGGTAAAGAGCTCCGAAAAGTTGTAGCATAATCATTATCATTACTTTTCTTCTGTACCACAACCCTTCAAGGTAAGAATAGCAGCCAATTTACAAAGGAGGAGCCTCATGATTAGAGAAGTGAGGGGGTCATAGTCATGTAGTTTGTAAAAGATACGTTGAAGAGTCAAAGACAAGACTGATGATAAAACTCCTTTTTTTCTTCCTATTTTAGCCCATTGACTCTTTTATAGATTTATCTATTCATATAAAGTGTCCGTGGCCCACACATCCAAGATGGGTACTTAACAAGGTTTCCCACAGTACCCAATTTGATTTGTTCAAATTCTGATTTTAATAACTTACATGATAATTATATATTATTAGAGAATTTTGGAATGTAAACTTATTATTTTTAATTTGCAAAGAGATGAGGTATGGAATTGCATACAGAGGGAGTTATACTTGGTGAGTGTAGCTTCTAGCACTTTTCAAATTACACACAGTGGAAGCCAGAAAAGAAAATCATCCATATATCTCTCTGTTAGAGGAAGAACAAAAAGAACATTAGAATAAGCTCTTAGGAATATCTTAACTGAAGGCTTACTTGGAATTCAAGAAGCAAGTGAAAAGCATTTGGATGCATTTTAAGACATAATTGCTACCAAATAATTTATGGGTATATAGCAATACCCAAGAAGAAAATACCACTAGTTATAACCTAGTAAATTAAAACCAAACAGTCTACATGCCTGGTATCATGTTTAAGATTAACTGGATCACAGCACATTATGAAGATCAAATACTAGGAGAAAGTCATAAAATTTGAAAACAGATCAGTGTATCTTTATCCTTGCAGATGCCTTTTATTTATTATCAACGTAAACAGATGTTAATGACATTGAAAGAGCTAGAGAGAGGGAAAGGGACACAGAGAGAGAGACAGAATTCCCCTAAAGATTTAGGAGAAAAATGATAACAGAAAATCATATAACTAAGATTTACAAAAAGCATATTTTACAATCTAAAAACCAAAATTTGTTTATTTTTCTCTGCATTAAGACTAAAAGCTAATTCTAAACTTTAATGACAAAGGCATTTGATAATGTGCCTGGGGAGAAGAATGGATGAGGAGAGGAGGTAGTGTAGATGATTGTGTCTACTTACTAGCAAACAACTTTAATTTTATTTGGCTAAAAAAAAGTACATTTTTCTTTGAATCATGCTGCTTACAATAAAAGCGCATTGCCTTAATGAGGTTTTACTGTAAATAATGACTTCAGGAATGAAGGAAAAAATACTATTTAACTCTTGCTTAAGACCCTTGAATATTTCCTCCTTTATTATTCCAGTGAATGCTAAAACCTACTGCATTGTAGCTCCCATAATTCTAAATCACACTGAGTTATTGAGGGGTCTGATTCTAGACCAGCGGTTCTCAACCTGTGGACCGCGACCCCGGCGGGGGTTGAACGACCAAAACACAGGGGTCGCCTAAAGCCATCGGAAATACATATTTTATTTAAAAATGTATTGTATAATAAATATGTATTTTCCGATGGCTTTAGGCGACCCCTGTGTTTTGGTCGTTCGACCCCCGCTGGGGTCGCGACCCACAGGTTGAGAACCACTGTTCTAGACAATGAAATTCATCAGAAAAAAAAACCATGCATATACCTTAGAATGCCATTAATATTCAATATAGATTTAAGAAATACATAATTCTAACAATGTGAGAAGGCCAACAATCTACTAAGAGTAGGTTTGTTCAATTTTGGTGTTATTGACAGAATAATTCTCTGATTTGGTGTCTAGTGTTTTATAAGATGTTCAGCAGTATCACTTACCTTTACCTTCTAGATCTCAGTACCACCCTCTTCTAAACACAAATTTAAATGTGTCTCTAGATATCGTTAAATGTCCTCCCTAAGGGAATGGACAGGAGGGAGGCATGTAAAATTATCTCAGTGGAGAAATTCTAACATAAAGAATTAACATTTTAATTATGTATAGTGCCTGACCAGGTGGTGGCAAAATGGATAGAGCATTGGACTGGGACATGGAGAAACCAAGTTTGAAACCTCGAGGTCACTAGGTTGAGCATGGGTTCATCTGGTTTAAGCAAGGCTCAACAGCTTGAGCCCAAAGTCGCTGGCTTGAGCAAGGGGTCATTGGTCTGCTATACCCTCTGGTCAAGGCACATATGAGAAAGCAATCAATGAACAACTAAAGTGCCACAATGAAGAATTGATGCTTTTTATCTCTCTCCCTTCCTGTCTGTCTGTCCTTATCTGAGCCTCTCTTTGTCTCTCTCTGTCTCTGTCACACAAAAAAATATGTATAGTGTATTAGATTAGGTTGTATGTTCCACTTAATTTTTGTTGCTGCCATGGATTTCATCTATTGACTATCTATCTATCTATCTATCTATCATCTATATCTCTCTTTACACATACACACACTGTAAGGCCAGTGGCCGCTGCCATGGCCACGCACATGCAGATTCTCATTGGATTTGGGCAGATGGTAAAGGATTTGTTCAGCCAGAAAATGGTGGTCCATTCCATTCTTTAAAGTATCATAAAGGTGGGTGAGCAAACAGGTAGGGAAGACCGCTTCCCTCTCACTGAGGGCTCCCAAAGCCACGACTCATTCTCCAGACTTTCCCGGACTCACAGGCCCCCACCAGCCTTTGTATTTAGTTCTCTCTCTCTCTCTCTCTCTCTCTCTCTCTCAATTCTCTCTGCACTCCTCTGCCCCAAAAGTCAGGCTGAGGATAAAAACCCCGTCTCCAGCAAATAATAGAAAACAGTTGCCCCTCCCAAGCAGGATGGCAATCTACCACCCTGAGAGCAAACACCCTACAGCCTTCCATAGTCTGTATACAGAAGGAACTGCCTTCTGTGGAACAAGTGAGCAAATTTAAAAAACATTTGTTCACCCAACACATACACTATTTATAATATCCATCCTAGCTGGATAGAATATGAATTCAACTATGCTTGGCAAGTAGAGTTAGATAACTCTTTTTCTCATTCAGGAAGCATTCACTGATCCAAAAAATTAGACAGATAAGTGGAACCTCTTGGAAAGAACTTGTACTTTATGTATAGTTGGCATTAATATAGGCCAGATTGATAAATTTACATGGGAAGAGTTGGGTGATAGAAGCAAATTAGACTAAACAAAGATTCACAATTAAAACCTTAGTAGTACAATATTTCAGAATTTTACTGAAGTTTAAAACATAGTATAAGAAGAGAAAGATTAATAAAAGCAAAAAACAAAATAATTGAAAAGGGAGAAATAAATTTTTTTCTTAATATTTTATTTTGTAAATTAACATAGGATTGGTGTTGGAAGTTTTCACAGGTATGAAGAGTTTATGTTCTTTTGATGTGGTTCAGCTCAACAAGAGTTTACTAATCTTTTCTCTACATGAGTATGTCAAGCTCTAGCCTAGGTGATGATCGTATAAAGTAAAAATTGTGAAAAAGTTTTGTCCCCTAAGATTCTATAAGGTACCGAGGTTACAAATTTCTATGCTCAAGATCAATAATCAGAAAGTATTTTAAATTTTATTTTGTGACCTTAATAATGGTGATCATGGACCAAATTAAATAGCTTCTTCAAATATCAGTTTCCTCAGGCTAAAATAAGGAGTGCATTTCATGAACAATTTTAATGTCAACTTGATCAGTTAACAAACATTCATTAAAATCTTCAATCTCAGCTGCATTTATATAATATTTTTGTAATTATTGTTTTATTTCCATAAATTTTTGAACCAGATAATTATATTATCTCTATTATGAATTTTAAGGACATAGTACAGTTTCATTTTCATTTAATCATGGCAATGTAAATTAAAATGATAATAAGATTCTACTACACACCTATTAGAATAACCAGAACCCATAACATTGACAACATCAAGCAACAGGAACTCTCATTCATTGCTGGGGGGAGTGTAAAATGGTACAAACACTTTGGAGGACAGATTGCCAGTTTCTTTTTTTTTTTAATTATTATTATTTTTTATTTATTCATTTTTAGAGAGGAGAGAGAGAGGGAGAGAGAGAAAGGGGGAGGAGCTGGAAGCATCAACTCCCATATGTGCCTTGACCAGGCAAGCCCACGGTTTCGAACCGGTGACCTCAGCATTTCCAGGTCGACGCTTTATCCACTGTGCCACCACGGGTCAGGCAGATTGCCAGTTTCTTATAAAACTAAATATACATTTATCATCTGATCCAGCTATTGTACTCCTTAGTGTTTACCCAAATGGATTGAAAACTTCTGTCCACACAAAAAATTGCACCTGAATATTTATAGCAGATTTATTCAGAGCTCCCCAAACCTGGAAACAACCAAGATGTCCTTGAGTAGGTGAATAGATAAAATGTGGTACATCCAGACACTGGGCTATTATTATCCAGTACTTAAAAGAAATGAGTTATCAAGCCATGAAAAGACATGAAGGAATTTTAAGTGCATGTGACAAAGTCAAAAGAGCTGGTCTGAAAAGGCTACATACTATATGACTCCAACTATAAGACATTGTAGAAAAGGCAAAATTATGTAGACTGCAAAATATCAGAGGTTGTCAGGGGTTATGGGGGGGGGGGTCGAATAGATGAAGCACAGAGGATCTGTAAGGCAGTGAAATTAACTCTGTATGATTCCGTAATAATAGATAAACATCATTACACATTCATTTGTGCAAACTTATAAAATGTACAACACTAAGAGTGAACCCTAGTGCAAACTATGGGCTCTGGGTGATAATGATGTACCCGTTTAAGTTCATCAGTTGTAACAAATAGACCACTGTGAGAGGAATGTTGATAATGGGAGAGGTTATGAATGTGTGGGGACAGGAAGTACACGATAAATTTCTGTACCTGCCTATCAATTTTGCCATGAACCCAAAACCACTTTAAAAAATAGTCTTAAAAAATGCCCTTGGAAAACAGAGAACCACAGCCGACCCTGAATACGTTGAAGTAGACATGTCAGTAGGCAGCAGGGTGTCCAGAACCGAGACACTAGCTACTTTCACTAAAATACCAATTGCAGCAGAATGCTCAGTATGAATTTATTTGCTTATTATCCAGTGGCACTAATAAATCAAATTATCCAATGACAGCTGTGAAAAACTATATTTTTCTTTTCTAAAAAAACTTTACAGAAAAATGTGAACAGTTGGCAAATGAAAAAAAAAAAAAGAAGTAGTTGCAAATCAAATTGTAGCAGATTGTGTGATTTTGACCTTTCCTTCCCCACTCCCTTGCCACCTTAAACTGGTAAAACATACATAACACTTATTGAAAATCCTGACAAGCCCACATTAAGGAAAAGTGATTTCCCTTCCCTCCCAGTCCCTTCAAAAAAGCCACTTATTTTGATAGCACAATCAATGAAATACCAGTTTTTTTCTAGCCAATTTCCTTTATACATGTTTCATTTCAAAACCAAATGTTTGACGTTATTTTACTTTAGAAAATTACTTTCACCATCTTTCATTTCTAAGCACTGTTGCTATGAAAAGAAAATAGATTATAAATTACTACCTGAGTATATGAGTTAATGTAGTTCTGTGTTATAAAAAGCTTCATCAAGTGTTTCTTTTGTAATTGTTTCATTTTATAAGGAACTTAAGTAAGTGAATCATTTATGAGAAAGACTAACTTAATTTGGCTATTTGGCATTAAATTAAATTTTGGAGAATTAAGCATTTATTTATCCATTAAAAAAAAAAACTTCTAGTGAGAACTTACTGTGTTCCACATTCAATACCGAGATTACAGAGATAAATAAAACAAAAGATTCTGGCCCTGGCCGGTTGGCTCAGTGGTAGAGCGTCGGCCTGGCATGCAGAAGTCCCGGGTTCGATTTCCGGCCAGGGCACACAGGGGAAGCGCCCATCTGCTTCTCCACCCCTCCCTCCTCTCCTTCCTCTCCGTCTCTCTCTTCCCCTCCCGCAGCCGAGGCTCCATTGGAGCAAAGATGGCCCGGGCGCTGGGGATGGCTCTTTGGCCTCTGCCCCAGGCGCTAGAGTGGCTGTGGTTGCGGCAGAGCGACGCCCCGGAGGGGCAGAGCATCGCCCCCTGGTGAGCAGAGCGTCGCCCCTGGTGGGCGTGCCGGGTGGATCCCGGTCGGGCGCATGCGGGAGTCTGTCTGACTGTCTCTCCCCGTTTCCAGCTTCAGAAAGAAAAAAAAAAAAAAAAAAAAAAAAAAAAAAAAGATTCTACCCGGAGAGATCCATAGTGCCTCCCTACCATGCGAGGACACAGAGAGCAAGGTGCTGGGTAGGAATCAGGGTGAGGGTACTCAACCAATCATGCTGGAACACTGATCTTAGACTTCCAGCTTCCAGAACCGTGAAAAATATATGTCTGTTGTTTATACGCTACCCTGTCTAAGGGATTTTGTTATCGCAGCCTAAATGGACTAAGACATGCTAGCATCCTAGATCAAGCCCGCTAACTTCTACTGATCTTAAAAGTCTCAAAATAAATGTATGTTCTTCAGAAACATGAACCTCTTAATCTAGGTCCCCCATACGTTTTCCTCTAGGTCATCTTTGATCATCAGAGAATTGTTATAACTTCTTCCATTGTCCCTGAAGCAGGGTAAGTGCCATGAGAGTAGGGGCTGTGCTGTCTGGCAGGAATTCCCAGAATGTCTGCAGGGTCACAGTGTGTGACAGCTGGCCAGTAATATTTATGAAATGCACTAATGCAAAACACAGTGAGTAGATCTTTTTTTAATGTTTTTTTTTCTAGATCATTTTTTTTAATGTTTATCTAAAAGTTTACTGAATCTGTTTAGGTGACACTGTTTAGTAAAATTATGCAGGTTTCAGATATACAATTCTGTAATACATTTGTATATTGTATATTGTGTTTACCACCCCAAGTCAAGTCTCCTTCCATCAACATTCATGCCCTGTTAACTCTCATCTACCTGTTCCCACTTCTTTTCCCTCAGGTAATCACTATACTGTTGCCTGTGTCTATGATCTTTTTCTTTTTCTTTTTTTTTTTTACTTAATTCTTTCACCTTTTTCACCAAATCCCCAATCTCCTTCTCTCTGACAGCTCTAAGAATCTATTTCTTTTTTAAAATTTATTTCATTCATTAGATTCCACATATAAGTGAAATCAAATGGTAATTTTCTTTCTCTTACTAGCTTATTTCACTTAACATAATACTTTCAAGGTCCATTCATGCTGTCATAAAGGGTAAAATTTCCCTTTTTATGGCTAAATAGTATTCCATTGTATGACTATACCACAGCTTTTTTTATCTACTCATCTACTGATGGGCACTTATGCTGCTTCCAAATCTTGCCTATTGCAAGTAATGCTACAATGAAACTAAGGGTTCATATATTCTTTCAGATTAGTGTTTCAGGGTTTTTTTAGATATATTCCTAGCAGTGTAATTGCTGGATCATAAAGCAGTTCTGTTTTTAATTTTTTAAGGTAACACAGTGGCTACACAAATCTGCCTTCCCACCAACAGTGCACAAGGGTTATCTTTTCTCCACATCCTGGCCAACTCTTGTTCTTTATTAATTTATTGATATTTGTCATTAAGATAGGTGTGAGGTGATATCTCATTGTAGCTTTAATTTACATTTCTCTAATGATTAGTGAGATTGAACATCTTTCCATATGTCTATTGGCCATCTGTATGCCCTCTTTGGAGAAGTGTTTATTGAAATATTTTGCAATTTCTTAATTGGATTGTTTGTTTTTTTGGTGTTTTGTAAGTTTCTTATAAATTTTGGGCATTAACCTCTTATCAGATGTGTCGGTGAATATGTTGTCCCTTTTAGTGGGTTGTCTCTTCATTTTGTTGATGACTTCCTTGTAGGGACAAGATCACAAAGCATTATACAGAGAAGTTCACTGAAGGTGATGGGAGAAGAGACTAAGGATTTATTTAAAATATGTGCTCAGATTTGCTTTCTGAACAGATCATTATTTTTAAGGGGGCTACATAATAGGAAGGAAGTGATATGAGGAAATTAGTTAACACATTAGAAAGAACCCAGATAAGTTAATAACAGGCTAAACTTGATACAAACAAACAATCAAACACAAAAAGACATCTTAATGTAGAGATTCTCAGCTCCATGTGGCAGGGACTGTGGCTACCAGTGTATTCTAAGGGGATAATGAAGTATTTAAAACACAAAGGATACGGCCCTTGGCTCAGTGGTAGAACGTCGGCCTGGCGTGCAGAAATCCCGGGTTCGATTCCCGGCCAGGGCACACAAGAGAAGCACCCATCTGCTTCTCCACCCCTCCCCCTCTCCTTCCTCTCTGTCTCTCTCTTCCCCTCCCGCAGCCGAGGCTCCATTGGAGCAAAGATGGCCCCGGCGCTGGGGGATGGCTCCTTGGCCTCTGCCCCAGGCGCTAGAGTGGCTCTGGTCGCAACAGAGCGACGCCCCGGACAGGCAGAGCATCTCCCCCTAGTGGGCAGAGTGTCGCCCCCTGGTGGGCATGCCGGGTGGATCCCGGTCGGGCGCATGCGGGAGTCTGTCTGACTGTCTCTCCCGGTTTCCAGCTTCAGAAAAATACAAAAAAAAAAAAAAAAAAACAAAAAAAAAAAACCCAAAAAACAAAAAAACACAAAGGATACTTGCTCAACATTGTCAGGTGAATGAATGAAAACAATAGCTGACACTGTTCAAGACTTCACTCTGTTTTATCCATTATATATTTTTATCCTCATCAATTCTAGGAGGCATTTTCTATCTGTACCCCTGACTCCTGCCCAAGGAAACATATGCAAAGAAAGGAAAAATAACATGCACACATTTTTTTTTTTCAGCAAGTTAAGTTGGAGCTGGGATTTAAAACCAGAGATGTCAGATTCTCAAACTTGAGGTCTATCCTGCTGGTTCAAGTACAGACACCCACCAATTTCTGTATCTTTATTGAAACCTTATCATTACCTAGGCCTCAATAGGTTTATGCATTACTCACTACAATAGTCTGGGTTCTCCAGAAAAGTGAAATCAATAGGATATAAAGAAAGATACATAAGAGATTTATTATATAAATTCCATAACAGGAATTGGTTCACATAATTATGGAAGCCAAGAGGTTCTATGATTTGGTTGGCTGCAACCTGGAGACCGTCCTTCTCCAAAAAAAAAAAAAAAGTGCATTAGCTCTAGCCCAAGTCAGAAGGTCAGAGAACCAGGGGAGTAGAGCTCCTAGTCGAAGGTCAAAGGTTTGAGAACCAAGGGAGCCAGTGACTCAAGTCCAATTTCAGTGTGAAGGCCTAAGAACCAAAAGCATCAATGGACAAGGGCAGGAGAAGAAGGATGTCTTAGCTCAAGAAAAAAAAGCAAATTCACACTCACTATGTCATTTTGTTCTATTTAGGCCCTCAAGGATACACCCTCCCAGACACAACCCAAAACAGGGTTTTATCAGCTATCTGGGTAACCTTAGTCCCGTTGACACATGAAATTAACCATCACACTCCCTTACTTTTTTAGCAGCATTTTCTAATTTACAGTGGATCTGTATTGTCTATTATTCCAGTTACTAAGGCGGTATGACACATTATCACAAAATGTGTGGTTTCAGACAATGACAACATTTATTTTATTCATTAATCTGCAATTTGAGCCGGTTTTGGCAAAGAGAGCTCTTCTTAGCTCCACGTAGCACCAGCTGCAGTGCTGAGAGGGCTGCAGCCTTGCTCACTCGCACGTCTGGCTGGCAATGAGTCCTGAGCTTGGACAGTCAGCTGGAACAATTCCATATGGTTGTTCCAGCTCTGCTGGCCCGTGCTTCCCCACAACCTGGGGGCAGGGTTCCAAAATAAACATCTGGAGACACAAGGAGAATAGAGAGGGATAGAGAAACAGGGGAGGGAGAGAGAGAGAGAGAGAGAGAGAGAGAGAGAGAGAGAGAGAAGCTATCGACCTAGCCTCAAGACTCTTGTTAGTATGAGTCATTTCTACTAGCCATCCCTCAGGGAGAAATTAAATGCCTACTTTTCACTGAAAAGTTACAAAGTTTTAGAAGAGCACATAGAATCAGAAGTATTGCTAATGGTATTTTTGAAAATACAGTCTGTTCACCGACCACCACATTATAGGAAAATTCCTTTAGAAGACAGAATATGGATTGTTCCTATTATATTTAGAGAAAAGAAAAATTCATTATATGGACTGATAATATCAGAAATATATTTACTCAGTGCTAGTCCTCACTCGAGTGTCCTCTCAAACCTGTGAGATGGACCGAGTTATTCTCTCCCTTTCATAGCTGCAGAAAAAGAGACACAGAGAAGGGCAGCGCCTTGACCCGTGGTACGCAGCCAGTCAGGGATGGAGCTGGCTGTGAGCCCAGGCAATTCACTCTCACTTCCAGATATCACTCATCGCTGCCCTTCCAGCAGGAATCTTGGGAAAAAATATTTTTTCTTACTCTATACACTATTCTCACTCTTTGATTTTCTTTACTCACATGCACATTCTTGCCATTCATATATTCTAGACATCCATAATATATACTGACTCTATGCCCATTTCAAACATCTGCAAAGAGAAACCACATTAAGCAACTGAATTTCATGTAGGTTGGCAGAGTTGATTATTTCTTAGAAAGCATTCACAGAAAAACACTTAGAGCTCATCAATACTCAAAATAAAAACAAATAATTAAAAGTGTTAAGGTGTGGAGGAAAAGTACAAGATGCATTTGAAATGTTTTCCTAAAAACAAAAAGGCATTTTATTATAACTGATATAAACTCTTTTCTTCATGACCTGATCACCACCTATATGAAAATATTAAGGGAACAGTCAAGGAACACTTGAATAAAATAAAGCTATACCATGTTCTTAATTAAAATGGCCTCAGGATCTCTTCTTGAAATACTGCTCACGAAAGCTTCAAATATTTAGTCAGGTTGTCTGAATTAATATTGGGTGGCCAATGTTAATGTAAACATTTTTCAAAAAAATGTTCCTAGTTCTGTGGGATTATCCATTATCAAAACACCGATACAATTTCAGAGAGACAGATTATAGAGACTATTAAAAGCTGGAGAAGTTGACATCATTCTAAAATAATGTTAACTTCCTAGTTTTTCAGCACTGGAGTCACTATTATTGTTATTACCATAAAAATAATTTAATGATTGGCTTTTTGGGTCTGACATGTATAAAATAAAGAAAAATACTCCTTGACTTCTAAATTGTAACCACACAAATGAAATAATAGTTATCTATAAAAGTTTTGAAAAGATACATGATATTTATGTGCATCTTTTTGAAAAATGATATTTATGTGCATGAGCAGATTAAAAAAGACAACTAAATTTTTTTCAGATTGTTAGCATACAGCCTGATTATTAAATCTACAATATATAGTATGTCCAGTGTAAAGAATTTATCATTTGTGATTTGATATTTTAATACTTATGTTAGATATATTCTGTTTTAGTTTGACACAAAATTGTTCAGTTAACTAGGTTAACATTGTTCAACACATGTTGGTTGTATTTCAAAATAATTTGGCCCCCTTTAAAATGTCAAATTGTTGAGTTGTGTTTAGAATATTCCAGTAACTCACTCTGACAACCTGGGTTGTAGGTGAGATGGATAATAAAAAACACCTGGATCAGCTCTTCTGCCATCAAGCGATATCATAAAAGAGAGATTCACAGATAAAAGTCCATAACATTTAAGAACAACAAAATACTGAAAAGATTGTATAACAAAACTGACATATTTCATGGACAAGGAAAATAAAATAAAGTCATCAAAAATGAATTACTGAAAGTCACACAGCTAATGAGTGTAGTCAGCCTGGAACCTAAGTCTCTGTTTTCCCAGACAAAGCATCCTCCAACTCTGCCCTGCCACCTGTATAAGAACATTTTGTGAGAAAACCACAAAAGTATGCTTCATCTGGTATTATTCTACCTGCTTGGAAAAAAATCAACAACAAAGTACCTTGTTTCTATGTGTTATTAACTCTTAAAAAAATAAAAAAGTGTCTGACACAGTTAACTCCAAAACTGTAATTTGTCCCAACAGCAGACAATAATAGTCTGGCCTTTAAAAACCTGACCCTTAAACTTTTTTTTTTGGTGGTGTAGACTTTCTGATGCTTTAACATTGTAGTAAATTGACTAGAGGCCGCCCAAAGATACCAAGTCTTAATCTCGGGAATTTTTAAATATTGCCTTATTTAGAACAAGAGTCTTTACAGTTGAAATGAGATTATGGATTTTGAGATAAAGAAATTACCCTGGAATATCTGGGCAGACAATAAAGGTCATCACACATATCAGAAGAGAGACAGAGGAAAATCAGACACAGATGAGAAAGTAAAGGAAGAGGGAGGCAGGGATTGGAGGGATGCAGCCAGAAACCCAGGGTACTGGAGCTCTCCAGAGAATCAGAACCATTGTATTGTGTATATACACAGAAAGGGACTTTTTTTTTTTAATTCCGTGAGAGGCAAGGAGACAGACAGACTCCCACATTCACCCCAACCAGGATCCACCTGGCAAGCCCACTAGGGGGTGATGCTCAGCTCATCTGGAGCATTGCCTTGTTGCTCAGCAACCAAGCTCTTTCTTAGTGCCTGAGGCAGAGGTCATGGAGCCATCCTCAGCACTCAGGGACAACTCACTTGTCCAGCCATTGTAGGGAATTATCCATCTAATCTTGGACCCTTTATGACTTGGATTGGGGAACTTTAGTTAAAAAGCCCTGAGTGTGAATGGTGATGTGAATGATTTCTTGCTGTAGACACAGGGAAGCAGGCAAAAAACTGTGTGAGTGATTGACCTTTGTGCAAACACAAGGAAATGCATTAATCTAGAGGTTCTAGATTGCCCCTTCCTTTGTTTTTATTAATTAGCAAAAGAAAAGGGTGTATTGACCCAAATTAGCCCTTTCTCCATGTCAGTAAAATGGCCATTAGTCATTCTTTCCCCTTATCACCTGATCTCCCTCCTCTGCACTCCTACTACCTTTGTTCTTCTGAAAAAGTTTCTGTCTCTGTCTCTAATCAATAAAAGCTCTGGAAGCAGTGGTCTCAGGAGGTCTGTCTCTCTTGACTACCTCTCCCTCTTTCTGTTGACAATAGTTTTGTGTCTTGAGCAGTTTTTCCATGAGACACAGGTAGTTCCCAGCAGAATGGAGGATTGCAAGCCCTGGCGGCAAGAGGGGAAGAGAGAGAGAGAGAGAAAGAGAGAGAGAGAGAGATGAGAGGCAGATGGGTGGAGAAGCAGATGGGCCCTTCTTTTATTTGCCCTGATTGGGAATTGAACCTGGGACATCCACACACCTGGCCGATGCTTTACTACTGTGCAAATCAGCCGTGGTCTTTTTTTTTTTTTTAAGGAAGTGGCGCATGTGAGTGTGGAGACTTTGTGAGTCCAAACCCCTATAGGAGAGGAAGGCTGGAGACTCCGGAAAGAGCTCTAGTTGGAGTCCACAGGCAGTTGGGCTGGAGAACCAAGAAGAACCTGTATTACCAAGAAGTCTAAAAGGAGAACTTCCTCTTGCTCAGGGGAAGCTCTATTCAGACCTTCAATTTAACTAGATGAGAAATACTCATATTATGGAAAGCAATCTGCTTTACTCAAAGTCCACCCATTAAAGTGTTAATCTCATCCAAAACACCCTCACTGAAACAGCCAGAATCATCCTTGACCAACTCTGGGCACTGTGGTCCGTCAAGTTCACATACAACATTCACCATCACACTGAGGATTATCAGCAGCCACCAGGTGCTACAAGAGGCAAGGAACAGATTCTGTCTCAGATCCCCTGGCAGAAGAATGACCCTGCTGGATTTGGGGTTTCTGACATTCAGAACTGTGATAGAATAAATTCATTTTGTTTTAAACCATCAAATCTGTGATTATTGTTAGGGCAGTCTCAGAGAAAAAGTATAATTGTGTTTTATATTTTTTGTTGTTTTGTGTTTTTTTTTTAATTCTACTCTTTGTGTTTTCTATTATTTTTTTTACTAGGTATATTTAACAAATCAATGTCAACTCTGTTAATCTCTTAGTACGTGAAGTAAAATACCCAGGGTATTTAGTGTTTCAGTTCCCATGAGTTTCTGTCCCATCACATTCACTGCTGCCATAGTAACAGGGACTTTTAATTATAATGAGTGAATCAAAGTGTCTTTGGGTGAAAACACACTTCCCCAAGAAAATGTTTTTAATCATCAAAGCCTTACATAAAGGAAAGCATATGAGAAAGTTTATTTTAACATAGAATTAATTGTCTCTCACACCAAGAAGATGAACAAAAAGAGTGTGTGTGCTATTTGGTCAGACTTATCAGAGTCTTATTGCCTCTGAATAATCTTTGATCAAGTATTTTCCCATTTTTGATCCAATGTTTTCTCACTTCCTATTTTAAAGTCATTGTGAGAATTAAATACAAAAAAAAATAGCACCAGTGAATAAATTGAAGTTGATTCCAACCAAAATCCATAGTCGGGAAGTTATATACAACATACACAAATACAAACACACAATATTCATATATTTCTTTACCACTTAGGAGAGTGCCTGGCACATAGTACTACTATTTGTAGATTTGTGATAAATGTATGCAAATACTTTTAAAATGCATGACTTAAAATAAATAAAAATAAAGTAAAATACATTAGGACTGAATCCCAGAAAAGATGTTTAAAATTTTTTTAAACAGTTGTAAAGCTGTATAGTAATTAAAGAACAACTAAACATTGAGAGGTACAGTATTTTTAAGAACTTGAAAATATAATATTATAATTATTTCTTATTAAAACAACTGATAATCCAATTCTAGTCAAATCCTTACCTAAATCCCTATTGAACCAATAAAACTAATTCTAAAATTTAGACTGAACTGTAAAATTTCAGGAATAGTCAGGTAATCCTAGAGAAGAATCTGAGAGGACTCTACTAGCAGATAACAAAGTATATTATAAAACTGAAGTACTTAGAGAAATAAAACCATCGTGCATTGCTAGAGGGTTAAAATGCTATAGTAAAATGTTATAGTCACTTTGGAAACACAGTTTAATAGTTCTTCAAAAAGTTAAAAATAGCATAACAATATGACTCATTTCTAGTTAGAGATCCAACAGAAAGACCCATAAAAAAACTTCTTGTAAATGAATGTTTATTGCAGTATTATTCACAACAGCAAAAAAGTGAATCAACCCAAACATTTACTAACTGATAAATGCATAAATACAAGGCAATATATCAAAATAATTATTATTCAGCAATAAAATGAGTGAAATATTTGCTATATGCTAAAACATGGATCAACCTTAAATACATTATCTCAAGTGAAAGAGGCTTGTTATAAAGGACTACATACAGTATGATTCCATTTGTGTGGAATTCAGGAAACAGGGAAATTTATAGAGAAATAAAATAGATTAGTGATTTCTTAAGCCAAGGAGGAAAAATGGTCATAGGTAGAAGAGTTGGGGAGTGATTACTAATGGACATATGATTTGTTTTTCACTTTTAATTGATTTTAGAAAGAGATGGAAAGAAGTATCAATTTGTTTCCACTTATTTATGTGTTTATTGTTTTATTCTTGTTTATACCCTGACTGGGGATTAAACCCACAACCTTGGCTTATTGGCGCAATGTTCTAACTAACTGAGCTAACTGGTTAGAGCTGACATAGGTCTTCTTTTAGGAAAGATAATGTTCTAAATTAGATCACAGTGATGGTTGCTCAGTCTTGTGAATAAAGTAAAAATAAATGGATTTTATATTTTAAATAAATGAGTTGCATTGTGTGTGACTTGTACTTTAATAAGTAATTATTAGTATCTTCTCATACATAAACAACAAAAAAAATTAAATAGAATCAAGAGCCTAGAAAAAAAACCACTCACATGACTACACTTGATATAACATTGAGTTTTCAAGTCAGTAGCAAACATAGAGAACTACCAATAAATGGTTTGGGACATTTGTTATTCATATGGGGACTATATGAAATTGAATTCTTACCTTATATTCTGAAAATTACTTTATTCTAAGGGGAAATAAATAACTAAATATTATAGACAAAATTGAAAACATTTTTATGTGAATTATTACAAACATCTTAGAAGAGAATTTGAAATTATTTGACACATTTGAAGATATTCATAACCAGTGATTTGATTTCTAAATGTATTCTCTAGTGAAACTCTTGGACATGTGTACCAGAAGATATTTATAAAAATGTGCATGCTATCATTATTTGTAATAATGGAAAACTGGAAGAAACCAATGGGTTAGCAGTGGAATATTAAATGGTGACACGATAACTCAAACATAATATTGAAATAAAAGGAAAGTTCTTAGAACAACATAGCAAGTGTAATTTTGATCTATAAATGCCAAAAATATATATATAAACTAAATAACATATTGTTTAGGATATAGAAAAGAATGTTCAATGGCAATATAGCCATGGGACTAAGGTCAGGTATATGTGATACCTGGAAGTTCCTGGTAAATCTTTGTTGTAGGTATGTAGATGTTTGCTTTCTTATTATTTTTATTGTTTTAAAAAGAACAACAGTTTATATAATAGGTTGCATGTCTATTTATTCCTACAAACATATTAAAAAATTAAAAGAAAATTTCTCTGTTGGATGGTGAGCAGGTAAATTTTGTAGAAATTACTTTTAGAAACTCAGAAATTTCAGTTAACCTACTTACTTTACTGAACTTTGTAATTAGTAAAGCTGTCTTTCAAATATTACATTTATATGAAATATCTAAATATAAATGTTTTAATTAAAATTGTGCAATGTTTACTAGTAAGGGGTAATTTTGAATGCAATATTTAAATAGCTTACAAACTGAGAATCTTTTCATTTATTAAAATAGATAACAGGAATATTCTTTATCTGTTCCTTTATAGCAGGGGTCCCTAAACTTTTTACACAAGGGGCCAGTTCACTGTCCCTCAGACCATTGGAGGGCCGGATTATAAAAAAAACTATGAACAAATCCCTATGCACACTGCACATATCTTATTTTAAAGTAAAAAAACAAAATGGGAACAAATATAACATTTAAAATAAAGAACAAGTAAATTTAAATCAACAAACTGACCAGTATTTCAGTGGGAACTATGCTCCTCTCACTGACCACCAATGAAAGAGGTGCCCCTTCTGGAAGTGCGGTGGGGGCCGGATAAATGGCCTCAGGGGGCCGCATGTGGCCCGTGGGCCGTAGTTTGGGGACCCCTGCTCTATAGCACATAATTATGTTTTCTTTGGTTTTGAATCTAAATAGCACCTTTGTAAGGAGGGGCAAAAACCTTTCTTTTGCTGCCTTCCTGAAACATTAGAATAGACAAATTGCCTATATTCTGGATGCCTTAAACACATCAGTTTTTTTGTTTGTTTGTTTTTTTGTGTGTGTTTTTTTTTTGCGAAGACAGAGACAGAGAGAGGGACAGATAGGGAAAGATAGACAGGAAGGAAGACACATCAATTATTCGTTGCAGCACCCTAGCTGTTCATTGATTGCTTTATCATATGTACCTTGATGGGGGAGGGGGGCTAGAGCAGAGCGAGTGACCCTTACTCAAGCGAGAGACCATGGGGTCATATCTGTAATCCCACACTCAAGCCAGAAACCCTGCACTCAAACTGGTGAGCCCACGCTCAAGCCAGTGACCTTGGGGGTCTCGAACTTGGATCCTCAGCATCCCAGGCCAACACTCTATTCACTGTGCCACTGCCTCGTCAGGCAAGACTTCACTTTCTAAATTTATAAAGTCCTACTGATGACATTTAATGTTATCAGGATAAACATTTCAATTAAAAAAATTCCACCAAGGAAAAAGTGAATTTAACATAAATTAGCTCAAGTTCCTCCTTAATAGTTACTCTTTATATTCTCATTGAAATATTTCCTTAAAATTAGCTTTACTAGAAGGTATGAAAATAAATTGAATTTTAGTTTTGATTGCTTCTAGTAATGGAGGCAGTTCAGAATTTCATTCATAAATTTTAATCACACCATTTGTAAATAGTTTGTGGTACTCTGGCCCAGCCTCAGGCTCCTGTGCTCTGATCTCGCACTTAGGTGATGATGAAGTTTCCCTCCATATGACGAGTCAAGGAAACAAGGTTACTCTATTCATTGATCTATATATTTTTAAATGTATTCATTTTAGAGAGGGGGGAGAGAGAGAGAGAGAGAAGGGGGAGGAGCAGGAAGCATCAACTCCCACATGTGCCTTAACCAGGCAAGCCTGGGTTTCAAACCAGCGACCTCAGCATTCCAGTTTGATGCTTTATCCACTGTGCCACCACACGTCAGGCACTCATTGATCTATTTTGCTAGAATAATATCAAGTTTATTATTAGGATTTACCTCTTTTTTTCTACCTCTTATAACTCTTCTACTGAGTGTCAAATTAAAAATCCCCATGGAGAGCCCATTTTTATAGGGGTACCAATGAGAGTTTATGCAATGAGGGTTTGACCATCAGTCAACCCAAATTTGGATAGGAGTACCAGATCTCAAAAGAGCTCTGAAAAACATGGGAGAAAAATATAAGTGAGAGAAAAAGGGAGAGAGAGTGAGAAAGAGAAGAATGGCTTCATTTTTATTCTTCCATGGGAATCTCTTTTGTTTCTATAATTTACTCAAAAAGAACCCATTCATTTATTCATTCATTCATTCTGTAAGTCAATACATATGCAAATATGTTTTGAAAACGAATATGTGTCTGGGAACTGTGTTAGGCAATATTGTAAAATTCTTGAATGGTTTCCCCAAAAATGTCTCTGTGATGTCACTTGGCATAGATATTCAAAGACTGTATAATCTTAAAAAAGAATTAAGATGATTAAACATGTTTGTTTACTACAAAACTTGGTGCAAGAGGTTGAATGACCATATAACCTAAACAAATAGATTGAAGAAAGGAAAAAGATGCTTGTTTACTGCAGAATTTTTATGACCATAGATATATAAATATTCATTACAAATCTCCAGAGAAGTATATTTATGTGAGTTATTCTAAGCTTATATGATTTAATAATATTTTTTATGTCTTTTATTTATTACAGACAAGATTTTGGACAGAAAATATTTCAAGGGTGAATATAACTTAGAATTATTAATGTAATAAAAGGTTCTGACAAAGATTTGGTTTATTCCCAAATTTTGTATTAGTAGAGACAAGACCAGTATTTGGATTTGAGTAGATCTAGGGTCAAATTTGGGCTGTTGTTATTATAAATATGTTATATAACTTAGTCACTAAAATTACATATGACAAAATACAAATATTTTGGATAATATATTTGGATAATAGTATACATAAAGAGTGTTTTGAAGATAACATTTAAGAATATTTTAAATTAATTAAGCTCAATATCTGTCATATAATAAAAATTTACTAAGTTGTAGCTCCTAGGATAATGATGAAAAAGAAGAATGAGGAGGAAAATGAGGAAGAAAAGAAAAGGGAGGAGGAGGAGAAGGAGAAATAATAATGTTCTGGCAATAAAACACAGTATGCCATATACCATAATGTGTCTTGGAACCCTAATTTGCTTTCTTGGAGCAGCATTTTTCAAAACAGAGACACCAGTCATTATCTTTTTCTTGTTTTCCTGGTTATATTGCATATTTAATTTCTACCTTCCTTTTTGATAACAGTCTTGAGTCACGGTCAGTCTTCTAGAATCCTCTTTCCCTGCCTAGCTCCTTCCAACATCCTCCTTGGGAAGCAACCCCTCCCTTAGATCTTTCTCTAGTCCCTAGAATTCTTTTAAGAATTAACAAATAGCCTGACCTGTGGTGGCGCAGTGGATAAAACGTCGACCTGGAAATGTTGAGATCGCCAGTTCGAAACCCTGGGCTTGCCTGGTCAAGGCACATATGGGAGTTGATGCTTCCAGCTCCTCTCCCCTTCTCTCTCTCTGTTTCTCTCTCTCTCTCTCTCTCCTCTCTAAAAATGAATAAATAAAATTTAAAAAAAAAAAAGAAATATTAAAAAAAAAAGAATTAACAAATATCCTGGAAGAATCAGAGAGAGGCACTTTTTTTTTACAAGTTTGGAGTAACTTCTCATTTTCCCCCCTTTTTCTATATCCTTACTCTATCAATTGTTCGAAGAAATCAAAGCTGGTACTTTGATGAAATACTGACCATGAATCATACATGACTATGTTTTCAATATGGCAGAGCAAATAATACTAATAATCTGTCTTGAAAATCTCATACCCTCCCATTTTTATGCATGAAGAGAAATTACCATCAAATGGATACAGGTTTATTTTAAGCAGAGAAGTGGGGAAAATGCATACTGGTAGCCTTGAAACAACAAGCCAAAATGAAAGGCAACAAGTATTTATTTGAGATTACATAATTGCAATTCCAAGGCACAGATTCAGGCAGAGACCTAATCTGTGTCTTAATTTCAAGGTGAGTCTAGGTAGTTTATATATTTTTTTTTAAAAAAAGAAGAAAAATAAATACATGAAAAGAGGAAAGGAATTTCAATTGGTGTTCATAAACTGGATTAATCTGTAGCTATACATGGCTGGCTATTGATTTTATCTTCAGAAAGAATATTCACATTCAATAGTTCTTATGGTTAGAATGTCTGCTTTCCTAATAGCTTTATGAACAGCTGTTAGGATGACAATGTTGGTTTTCCTAATGCAAAGATCTGGACTATTCAACAGTCCAGAGATTCTAGGAATAAGACTAGAAAAGCAGTTATTCTGGATAGTTACTCTAGCTCCATTTTTTAAATGGCTCCACTTATGTCAATTTTTTACAATACAAAAGAAGAGAAGCTGCTTTCTGCATTCATCATTCTGAATATGAGTGGTCGTTAACAGTAACATCTTTACCTTTTGTATTCAATGGTTCTTCCATATATGCTGATTCATACAACAATTATTTATTGGATACTATTGTATATCAGACACTGAAAATAAAAAAATAAAATTTTGAAATAATTTTGAACTTTTTAAACTTAAATCACATATTTAATCTCAGAGTATTATGACTTCTTTAATGACTTAAGTTACTTTCATAAAATAGTTAGTGAATTGAATTATTTCGGTAACATGCACATAGCATTGCCATTCAAGTGAAAGTTGGGTGTCATTGAAAACTCTTACATGAAGAAATACACATTTTTAATACCCTTTAGTAAAAAACTGAAGAAACTATATTAAAAGCCATAGGTTACAAACTATAAATAAGTCCCAAAATTTGAAAATCAACAGTTATTAAATACATTTATTATATTTCTGCTAGAGATAAAGACAGAAAGAGGAAGCAAGATAGAGCAAGAGTGGAAGAGAGAGAGAGAAAGAAAGAGGGGAGAGGTAGAGAGGCCAAGCAAGTTGAATATAAGGTAAGAGACCTTGATGAGGAGAGAAAGGGAGAGAAACATTCTTATAATTTGGAAAAGAGTTATTAAAGTCATATAGCCTCATTAATCACTTTCTGCCAAAATCTCAACAAAATCTCAAGCCACTTCCAAAATAATCTCTTTTTGCTCAAGACATAAAAATGACAAGAATGGTACAAGTCAACTTTCTTCTAAATTCCCTAGAAGTAAGTAGTCAAGAACACAGCAGTTAGAAGGTTATACAAGTGAACTTATTAAAAATAACAAGCTAGGATCTATTTAATTATATGGTGTGTTAGTAACTGACATTAAAAAACAAAAATGAGTAGGATAATATCTGAATAAGTGTTAGATAAAGAAAGGGGAGCTGTGCTAACAAAAAATTAGCTCATTAGCAATGAGTAATAACATAATTTGAAAACATTTATACATGACCCAAGATAAACAAATGTGGAAGCTTGGCTTTCTTAACTGGTAAGAGTTTGGCAAAACGTTATTTAGACTGGACCAAAATTTGGTCCTTTTCCAGGCTTTGAAGCTGAATCAACACAGACAGAATAAAGTGTAAATTTTGGGGAACAATTATCTGTAATTTGGATTATTATATATCCTTTTCCAAAGTTCACTGTATAATTCAGGCTTTTTATTATTATTATTATTTCCTCTGCATGATTAGTATCTGGAACAAAAGATGGTGTTAATGGTACTAGAGGGACCATGGGGGAACATTTAAAAGTAAATCGCTTTGGTTTGAGAACAAAAGGAGACAAAGAAACTTTATGCTAAGAAATGAAGAAACTGATACTTATGTGCACTGATTTTATTTCCCAAAAAATAATACATATTTTAAGGTTGACATGGTGAAAATATTTTTTAAAGAAAAATCGGCACATGTGGTTGGACAATTTACTTCATTTGAAATATTTATTTAGAAAAAGATTACACTCTCATACAATTAAATCACAATTAACAAATCACCTTTATTAAAAATCTATTTTTAAAAAGCTTATACTCTCAACCAGAATATAAGCTTATCATGTGTAAGAATTCGACTAGGCATCACCAGATCATAGGGGCTGGCATGTAGATGACACACTACTATTCTGAATTGTTGAATAAAATTTGGCAGGAAATTAGAAATTTCCTGGAAAACTCAAATTATTTAGTCACTTCACATTTAGGCATTCAACTCAGGCTTAAAATAACCCCTCTTTATTGCCAAAGTGTTTCTTGAAAGGAGCTTTCCTTCTGAATTGTGTGAAGAATGGCAGCAATTATCCATTTCACACAGCTCAAGTCTAAATGCAGCAAGATAATGGCCACGACACAGCTAAATTGGACCATACACTGCATTACAGCGGTTGTTATAGATCGGCATGTGGTATTGTTTGGTTCAGATGGCTATAACAGTCCATGTTCTCTTAAAACACGGAGGAGGAAAGTCATGGAATTTACTGCTACCAGTCTATCAGGATTACAGGGCCACCACCATTCCCATATGTTGGGCAGATAAAATATATTATGCTCACTTTGTTAAAGATGGCGCTGCCCACATGAAAGCCTGTCGCCCAGGTGATATTAATGTGTGTTGGGGGAGGGCTGTGGGCAGGCAGGATCCTTGTAGCCTGGGGCTTGGTTTTAGGACTAAGCCTTTCTCATCCTTTTTGATGTGGGGTGGTACAATCCCATCATGCCCCAGATAAGTGACTTTGTATTAGAGACTTCCCTATTTTGTATATTGTTTTGAAGGTTTTGATTTCTGTACTATAAAATGGGGGCAGAACGGGAGCTTGCTCTCTTGGTTCCTGAAATTAATATTAGAGGAGAGAGCAGAGAGGAGAGCAGAGAAAGGCCACGTGGAGGAGGCCAGGAAAAACAGCCAAGATGGCGGAATGCTGAAGGAAAAGCTAGTTTGTGTGGAGTTTGTGCGGGAGAAGGAAGGAGATGGGAACAGAGGTGAATAAGGCTGGTGAGCTAGAAACCTTTGATTCTAGGAAAACTTGGATAAGTCAGTAGCTTTGTGAACGCTGAATGAGTGGGTTTTGGAGCCCAGTGTGTGTTTTTACTTGCCTGCTGGGTGCAAGCTAGGATTAAAGATGATGGCCCATCAGTTTTTGGCTCCGTTGTTTCTTTACTGACTGTCCGAATCCAATGCGAACCTGCATGTGAATGGCTGTGATGGCGGCTCCTGGCCCTACACCATACCTCTATTTTCTTCTTCAGACTGCTTAGATTAGTGACACTTAAACCTGAGAATTGTGAGAACCTCTTTAATAGAAAAACTCCCCAAATTTAGCTTCAGTAATGACTTTAATTTTAATATCTTTTGCTTTGACTTAAAACTATGATTTTTTTTTTTTTTTTATAAAACAAGCTTTATCTCTCTGAACTCTGTTTCTCCTTTGGTTTTCAGTGCCTTAAAAATAATTCAAACTGAATGATTCTTTTTTATAGAAGTCTAATATCAGACAGGATGGTTGGATGAGGAACTGCATGACCAGCAGTGGCGGCCATCGTGGCCATACACATGCAGGTTCCCATTAGATTCAGGCAGACAGTAAACAAACAGTGGAGCCAAGAAATGGTAGGCCATTCCTTTATTAAAGTCTCGCACTGGCCAACAAGCAGCACGACAGGAAAAAACACTTCCCTTTCACTCAGAGCTCCCAAAGCCACTGGCACATTCTCTGGTTCCACAACCCGGAGAATCTACTCTGGTTTCTTCTAGAATCAAAGGCCCCACCAGTCTCAGCAGAGCTCACAAAAGCTCCTAGCTCTGGTTCCCCATCTGCACACTTTCTCTTCTCACTCTGCCAAACACGGCTTCTCACTGTGCCTTTCCTTCTCCTTTCAAAACTTTCTGGCCTGACCTGTGGTGGCACAGTGGATAAAGCGTCGACCTGGAAATGCTGAGGTCGCCGGTTCGAAACCCTGGGCTTGCCTGGTCAAGACACATATGGGAATTGATGCTTCCAGCTCCTCCCTCCTTCTCTCTCTCTGTTTCTCTCTCACCCTTTCTCTCTCCTCTCTAAAATAAAAAAATAATAATAATAAAAAAAAAGAGAGAGAAATCTTTAAAAAAAAAAAAAAACTTTCTGCCCTGAAAACCTCTCCACCAGCAAACATTAGGAAAACAATAGCCCTTCCCTAGCAGGAATGTAATTTGCAATTTCACAGACCACTTTTACCTTGGGCTGCCCAGCCCCCAATACAAACTATAAGTGAGCAAACATAAAAATCACATTTTACAAACTTATCTGACCAACACGTATAAAGACACTTGAAAATTAAAGACAAATTCTCACATAATATACTTATAAATCTATTATTTCATATTGTTTATAGAGAATAGTTCAAATGCAATTACTAAATGTTCTCATTAAGATGTCCATGTTTTAAAAATAATTAGTACAAACATTTACACTTCTCAAAGGATATATATACTACATACAGTAAATGAAGAGCATAAAAATAGTAAAAGACAAGGAACTGTGCTATAGTTTATCTATAAATAAAATTGGTACTTAAAAGATATGTATTTGAAGATATTTAGTTATGCAATTTGATGCCTGTTTTAAGTTTTTTTATTAAGATTAATTATCACTTTCATCTATTTATTTTCTACCAGATTCGATAACATACATTTTTATATAAATTTGGAAAATGTAGAGGAGTTAAGCTACTGAAGGGATCCAGTTCCAATGACAGAATGCATGCAGGCTCACATGTCTCAGCTCATGGGCATATTTTGATGGTTAACAATGAATAAGATACTACATTGGCCTGCAGGATTAATGTTGACCCGCTACCAAAGGAATCCTGTCACAACAAATCCTATCACTCATTCAGAGTAGGGCTATAGTTTAAAGGTTCAACTGGGCTCCAGCAGGGAACTGAACAAGACTTAAACTTTGATACTTGTGAAATCTTTGAAGTATAGGGAAAATAAGATGAAGTATCAGATTTGTAGAAGATCTTGGTAGGCTGAATAAGGTTCTCTCCTCACCCCTGCAACCCCCTTAAAAAATGAACACATTCTATTCCCCAGAACCTGTGCCTATGTTATATTACATGGCAAAGGAACTGCAGAAATTAAGGATTTTGAGATGGAGAGATTATCCAGGTGGATCCAATGGGTAGTCTCAAGGTAATTGCAAAGTCTTTTATAAGAGAGACACAAGGGGATCAGAGCAGCAGTAGGATATGTGACAAACAAGAAGTTGGAGTGATGTGGAGAAGGAGACTCAGCTAATAAGCAAGTATAGCACCTACCAGCTAAAGAAAGCTGATACGCATTCTCCTCCAGATACTTCAGAGGAAACAAACGCTCAATGCCCTGGAGACTAATCTGGGACTTCTGGCCTCCAGAAGAACATGAAGAGAATGAATTTATGTTGTTTAATGCTATTATATCTGTGGTAAGTTGTTACAGCAGCAATAGTACACTAATATAGAGATGTAAATATTTTGAGGGGAGTGGAGTGGAGAGCTTCTCAAAAAACTCAGGTTCCCATAGCCATGTCCTCTTTTTCCTTTTGAGAGGAAACTTGGGAAAATATGACGGTATATATTACATATTTCCACAGAGTCTGACATTTCACACTGTCTTTGGGGAAGAAAATATTTTTAATGTCATTTGACATTCTTCCAGCATCTCCTCATTTCTATTTAACTCTAAATGATCAATCTAATCTATTTGTAGACCAGAAAATCTAAAAGTACAGTGATGTTATATCTTCTGTTTGAGATAATAGGTCATTAAAAATTTTGTTTTACTTAATTTTTAGGATACAAAGTTGAAGCTTCATAAGATAAACTTCCACTGTTGAACTTTGATGATCACCTTCAAGAGGAAAGAGTTGGGAAGTAGAGTTTGACTGTTGTCCGGAAGTCAGGAAGCATGGGTTCTAGCTGCAATTAGCGTGTGAGTAAATTGACAAATCTTGTCATTTTCCAGCATTCTAATTATTTGATAAAATGATGAGAATAGTTTATGACTAAGGCATCTGTCATATCTCTAAATTATAGTAGGGTATGAAGTGAGAGTGAGCACTTTTGTCTTTAATCCCAGAAATATATAATATGGGGTTCAAAGCACAAAGCAAGTAGGCCCTCTGAGAATCTTGGAAGAAGTTGTACCAAAGAACTGAACCCCAGAATTGTCCTACACAAGGGTTACCATGTCCCAAGATTCATTCTGCATCTTCTGTGGAGAAGAAACTGGCATCTCAAAGACTGAGAGGAGGGGTGGTGAAGAGTGGAAAGGGGACACCGGATGCCGGTTATTACTGTTAAATCAACCGTTTATTTCAGCACATGTAGATTGAACTCACCAGTATAACATTTGCAAATATTGTGAAAGAGGAGAATCCAAACGCTTATGTGAAGAATAACATTTAAGTAAGTTTATCTTATTCTCCCTGTTTACTTTAGTGTTTCTGAAGCTGAAGTTCTAAGATTTCTTTTCCAGATAAAGCAAAATTTTCAGCTATCTTGCCATCTTTTGTAGCAACCTTGTAGTAAATTTTTCAAAACTTCAAATGTTTGTGGTAATTTTTTTTAAAGAACGAAAGAATTGAAATTTTAAAACTACAAGGCATTTTTATTCAAAATGTCAAAATAAAAAGCAGTGAATTAGAAACCTATGGAGTACATCTGCTTTATATTTGAGGCCCTGGGAATATTTTCACTAAATTTGGGTCATCTCTGTGAGTAGGTGGAAGGACAAGGTAGCTTGGCAATCCAAATTGTCCTCCTCTTACTCCAGGGAAAACTAGTCTTTTCCCACACAATCTCATAATGAAATAGAAGGCAAAGGGGAACTTTCTATTAGTAGCATATGTATCTACATTGCATACTATTACAAACTGGTAACAACAAGCCTTTTAAGTTAGATAGCTTAGCTTTGAGTCTGATTATGCTTTCTTGTTACCTGAAACCATGGACAACTTTATAAATCTCTAGAAATTAATAAAGCTAAACTTCCAGATAGACTGTCGTGAATGTAGTAATTCATATGAAGCACTTTTCATCACCATCTTATCAAATACTTAAATGACAGCTATTATCATTTTATTAGCATTATCACTTGTTAACCTTAACTAATTCACATTAATTATTTAGTAATGAAGACATAGTAAGCAAAGATATAACTAAAATGGAGACAAAAGCATTTGAGTGTAGGACCAAAGGCAAAATCCTGACAATGAATGATTTGAAATATTTTAGATTTCAAATTTATTTATTTTAGATTTTAATCTGCACATGTGTAAGGCAGACATAAGATTTTTAAATTCAAACATCCAAGTATTTACCATTTATGTAAAATGATAAAAAATGATATAAAATACTTATACATTTCAGATCTGTTATTTACAAACAGCTTGCAGCTGTAGATTATTGAATGTCAAAATAAGATATTAAATTCACTTACCATCAGAATGTTCAATGGCCCAAACTGCCTTTCTTTAATGCCTGTTACACTAAAGCTAAATTACTCGATCCCTTTCTATTCTCCATCTGTGAATAAAGAACATCCACCCATTTGTTAAATTTTGTAAAATGTCAGCCAACAGTTGGGCATCAAGACAATTTCTCTGACTCCACACTCTCTAGGAACTGACCTATTCAATTATTTCTTATGAATAGAAATTATTTGTATTCATAAGAAACTTCTTTTGTGGACTAAGGCTTTACCAATGAAGCAGTTTTTGACTTAGTTTCCTGCTCAGAACCACCTTGCTTAGCTCATCCTTCCTTGGCCCTGGAAAAATATTCTGAAGTCCTTCAGTATGTCTGCATAAACTTCCTTGGTGATGTCCCTTAGTCAAATTTTGTAAATTTGGATAACTCTCCCTCACAATACTCATTTTACTTTTTTTCCTGAATTATTTCCTCTTGCTTGCTGAAAATTATGATCTTGATGTCATTCTCTCATGCCCTTCTTGCTGAGATCCATTCATTCCCAGCAGAGACCTAGTCCTGTCCTAGGGGTGTACTCAGCTATAGTTGAAAAGATAAGTTCTCATTCCCTCTCAGCCTCTAACGAAGAAACATTGTTCGCCCAACCAAAATGATGCAAGGGGGAAAAGACTATGAAACTCAGCATGTTTGAGTGACCAATACTCACTCAAACACACCAACGGCCTGGCAAAGAAGGTAATCCTGTGTACTCCAGAGGGTGCACGGGGGGAAGACCTTTTCAAGGATGGTGACACTGAAAGTGATTCTAAAAGGCAAACTATCTCCAAGATCATAGCACAGACACAGTCAGGAGACAGGTGGTACATCTGTGGGGTTGTCTTTAGTGTGGACTGTTTTAGGTTTATGTAAAGTCACTGCGACCAACCTGGTGTGTGATCTCAAGCCAGTGAGTCATCTCAGACTGGCCTGCTCTGAGTGACAAATTGCTCATCTGTAAAAGTGAGGGCAGCTACTTCACTGGTGGTGAGGTTTTAAAAATGAAACAATTTGTATAATGAACTGCCACAAGATTTTAGTGAACAAAATGTCAATGCTAATGACAATAATACAACAGCAACAACAACTACTACTAGTAATGGCATAATCCTTGTATTGGTTTCAACCTAATATTTCTTTCTCACCAGCCCAGTCTTCCTCCTTTCACATTTTCTTCCATATATTTCCCTCAGGACATAGATTGCCAATATATGAATTTTTAATTTCTAAGTTTGCCCTTGAACTTTAGTTGAACCAATGTCTTCTATACACAGATAATAAGAGGTATAATTTTCCCAGGGCCCTTATCCTTAAGTTAAGTTCTTCTCCATTCCTCAACTTCCTTTAGCAATTTCCCCAAACAGGGCAAGTGACCGGTTGATACAGAAGCTTCAAGCTTTAAATTGTTTTCTACAGAAATGAAAGTGGTTCTTGAAACACAGAAAATCAAGCCATAAGTGGTAATGCTAAAAGTGAGTATGTGCTCGATATAAACATTTTAAAGCAAACAGTGTTGCTAAAGTTGTAATAATGGTCCACAGAAGAAATATGTATAAACATGCATTATTTAGTTTGACATTTAGTCTTTCGCAAAGTGATTCAATGCTTCAGAGCCTTAAAATATCGTGTAATTTATTTAATATTTATATAGCAATTTACATTTGTTAATATCTTCTAAGACATTTATTACCTTGTGATTCATGCTTGCCCGGGATACAACCTCCTTCTCACATATTAAGGGAGAACTTTGAAATTGATTACTTTTTCTAGCCTCAATACGTTGTCATGTAGTAAATTACAGTCAGATTAAATACTCAATAGTTCTGTAACTTGTTAAACTCTAATATAAGCTAACTGCAGCTTGAAGAAAACAGGTCGGCATTCATGGGAATGGCATCCACTTTTATATGCTTTATTTGGTGACTGCCCCTTCAATGATAAAATTTGATTCGATTAATGAGACTTCCAATCTGGATACAGAAAATTTAAAAAAAATTAATAGCTTAAATATTTAATAAATTAAAAATATCAGATGAACATGCAGTTTTTAAAACAAAATCAATGATTTTGGATGATCAAGAGTCCATCTAAGCTTTTAAGAATATGACTTGATATGACTGATTTTATTTATGGCTATTCAACTATACTATTCAATACTTGGTTCAGAGCCATATACAGTGAGCAATTATAGGGCATTTTTATACTAGGGGCCTTCTCTATATCCTTCTTTTTATCTACAGTATAATCATGATACTAAAAGAATCTTAGTTTTAAAGGAAAAGGCAGTTATAAACTATAAAAGAGATCCTTTGATCTGATATTTGCCTGAAGTGTATCACTAGAGCTAAGCAGTGAGTCTACCCTCGATCTTATCTTCAATAAGAAATTATAGAGCAAGGCAATATATAGGGTTGGATAAGTGTAATGTAATGTATGGTTTGGTTGCTTACCTTCACTCAAAGTTGTTTTTTTTGGGGGGGGTTAAGAGAGAGAGAGAGAGGTAGAGAGGGGAAGAGAGAGAGAGACAGAGAAAGAGAAGCATCAATTTGCAGTTCACTTATTTGTGCAACCATTGATTGCTTCTCATATGTGCCCTTACTGGGGCTTGGAGTAGAGTTGTCACACTCAGATCAATCCCATGACCTGGGGATTAAGCCAGCTACCCCAAGATTAAACTGTCAACCTCGGAGCTCTGGGACAATGCTCTATCCACTGTGCCACCAGCCAGGGCCCTAACTCAAAATTCTAAGGTAAAAAAAATCTTTAAAAATTATTGATATTTAAAATCTCATTGATTAATATAAACATATTTTTTGTTTATCAGTAAAGACAACTTGAATTTATAAGACTTTGTTTTTTGTATGGATGCCAACTTTGTTAAAAAGAAAATACTCAACACTTTCATACATGCTACATCATTGTATAATTGGTACATTTTTCTCTCTTCCCCAGAAAGTACTGGAGAGAGCAAAGCAATTTTGGCATTAATCAACAAAACTCGATTATAATAGTGACTCTGCCACTTATGAGTTGCAATGATGCTGAGCTTCAATTTTGTTTTCTATAAAATAGGGCTAATATTACACACGTTACTGA
Organism: Saccopteryx bilineata; assembly: GCF_036850765.1. Classification (NCBI taxonomy): domain Eukaryota; kingdom Metazoa; phylum Chordata; class Mammalia; order Chiroptera; family Emballonuridae; genus Saccopteryx; species Saccopteryx bilineata. The sequence goes on from NC_089493.1 coordinate 19,464,740, forward strand.
GTTATTATGAGAATTCATTTAAGTAAATGAAACAGTTGACATGAGACATGATTATGTTACTTGCCTAAGGTCTCCTAAGAGGCTACATATATTTAAATTTCTACCTTTGACACTAAAATAAATGCCTTTTGAACTATATCATATAGATGCTGGGAACAGTATACAATAAACTGTCAAGCACTCAGCCTTCATTTCTGTACAGAATCTTGTGCCCTGCTTCTATTAAACTGATATATTTATAAATATCATGCATTTAAATTTCTTGCCATGGTATGTAGATGGTCTACTCTGAATACTAAGACAGAGAGGGAGCTCCTTCAGGCTACAAAAATATTACTCCCACCAGTTATCAGGGGGAAACAGCTCTTTCTATCATATAGTGGTTTTAAAATAGGGCACACATTTGATCCTCCTCCCTTCTAAGGGAGGAGCCTGATTCTTCTCACCTTGAACAAAAACTAGAATTAAGGACTTGCTTATAATGAATGGGATAGAGTGGACAAGATTGTGTGTAAAACCTCTGAGACTAGATCATAAACAACACTGCCTTTTTGTGTTCTGTTCCTCAGCTCACTTGGTCTGGGGGAGGTCAGTTGCAATGTCATAAGGGTCCTCAAGTAGTCTTGAAGAAAGGTCTATGCGGCAAAGAACCAGCCAATAGCCAGCAAGGAACTGAGGCTTCCTGTCTATTTTTATGAGGTAGTAAAAAATTATACTGAAATCCTTATATAAAACAAATCAATTTGTTCCAATCTATTAAAGATTTTCAAGTAGAATTAGGAGGAATAATTATCCAAAAAGGGAACGAGGGATATATGTCATGTGATACTCATTTGCATATCAGATGATAGTTTGGAGGCAAGAATATGTAGTACTTTTTAAAGACAAGATGAGAGCACAGGCAATGGCAAATTTTAATGATCTTTATACAATTCCAAGGGATAACATACCCCAGATGACACTAGAACTGAAATAAAACTCATTGAATATCGTTGCAGTTCCTAAACCCCACATGAAAAACTTCCATCACAACTCAGTTAAAAATAGTGAGGTGCTTAGACCAACCCAAGGGGCTTGGGTAGTGAAACGCACCTTGTGCAGACAGTTCCTGCAAGCAGACACAAGTCAGAGGAAAGTTTCTGATGGACTGTCCAAAGCACCCAGCCGGCATGTTCTTTACACAACTTCAAATCACACCTAACTGTTGTGCTTCTTTCTCAAACTGGAGTAGAATTCCTTAGATTTACATTTCTAGCCCCATTTATGGAAGAGTCGGGACAGTTCCTTCTATAATTAACTTTATCATTTTAACACCTTATTGTAGTCTATATTTCCCAGAAGAAGAAACTATAGAATCAAATCACTGTTTAATAATAGTTATTAGTAATAGTATTATTAATGATACAAAGCACTTTTTATAATAATGATAGAACTTTGACACCTTTTGTTCCCAGCACATTTTAGCATTCTCAGTTCTATTCACCTGTCACTGTCACACCCACTTAGTCCTAGCACGTGTTCTGGGCACGCTGCTGGTACTGATAGGACTTACTAAAGTTTATATACTGTGTATATATATCCTCAGAGATGAATGCTAATTGATGCATTGTACTTTTTTGATGAAAGGCATTGTCCTCTTTGATCTCTAGTGTAATAAGATTTATTTGGAATATCAAAGTATTCCATAAAACTGAATAAGTGATTTTAACAGCAACATAAGCATCAAATTATTGTGCTTCTGAGGAAAAGGTGTGTGTGTGAAGATGAGGCAGCATCACACTTTTTGGAAAAAGATAATCTTTCTAAATAAAATGACAGAGTTTTGGGGGTAACATTTTGGAATGGGTAATTTCAATTATTGATTGCTGAATAATTATAAAGATATGACCTCTTCTCTTATCAAAACAGATTTAAAAAATAAAATCTGAATTCATAAGCCTGATTATTGCTTTAACACTGATATTGATGGAATAATATAACTGTTATAACACTTTTTTTCTTTTAAAGAAGAAGAAACCTCAAATATATCTGACAGTTCATGCTTTAATAATGCTATCAGTTATAACATCATAGGAGAATTATCAATAATTTCTTCAATGTGGACAGGTAAACCAGAGTTAATGGCCCAGATTGCAGTGCAGACTTAAAATAAAAATTCCAAGACTGCTTTTTATATAGTCTATAGATCTACCTATAACCAAAAAAACAAGATCCTTTATATTACCAAATAATTTAATTTAGTCCCATAAAAGACTATGTTTTAGATAAAATTTTCTAAACTAATAAAGACTATATATATTTTCCTGACCTTGCTTCTTGTGGTTTTGTTTTTTTCTGTTTTTTTTGTTTGTTTGTTTGTTTGTTTGTTTGTTTTTACCTTGGAACCTGGCATGGTGGACAGTATTTTCTGGTGACTAAGACCCTTAGATAATAAACTCAGTAACAAACAAGCAATTTTAATGGATTTCCTCTGAGACTGTTTAACAGTAAATTCTTATCTCTTGTAGTCATAGTTGCATCCTCTCTAACTCTTCATGTTCAAGTGATTAAGTGAACAGTAAATAATACTTGTAGCTGAAAATGTTCATGCTATGTATATACATAAATGTCTATATGTGTAATGCAAACATTCATTTATACTGCATACACATACATATGCACAGTGTTAAGTATATCTTTCCCTGAAGGAGTTTAATAGAAGTTCCAAGTTCTTCTCCTTTTAAATGGTTAAGAATATTTCCAATTGTTAACAGAAGACAGAATACTATTGAGGGTCACTGTTCCATCACTTTGGACAAGTTCAAATTATATTCAATAGGTCTTCGACAGGTGTTCATGGTGGCAGAAGAGGGCCTAAGGCAGGTTTTGATATGGCTTACTCCACACAGCAAGCAACAGAAATTATCCCTTCCTGTTCTCTGGAGGCAGTAGATGATTCTCCAAAATATACATTTGGTGTCTTTGTTTCTTTTCTTTTTAAAATAAGTGTGGAATACAAAGTACATAGGAGAAACTGACTAGGAAAATTTTGAAGGTTTTATTTTGCTTTTGTAGTTTCTTCTTCCCTTCTTCCCTTCCTCCCTTCCTCCCTTCTTTCTGTCCTTCCTTCCTTCCTTCCTTCCTTCCTTCCTTCCTTCCTTCCTTCCTTCCTTCCTTCTTTCCTTCCTTCCTTTTCTCCCTCCCTCCCTCCCTCCCTCCCTCCCTCCCTCCCTCCTTCCTTCCTTCCTTCCTTCCTTCCTTCCTTCCTTCCTTCCTTCCTTCCTTCCTTCCTTCCTTCCTTCCAGTATATTAGATTATAAAATTACCATATATTATGTTTTCAGTAATATTTTGACTATATAAAATATAAATTCACATTGATAGACTTTAAGAAATAGATGAATATTGTATATTTCTAAAACTATTTTAAATATATCTTGTATACCATCTTTCCTCTTTTTACCCTCTTCTTCCCCATGCCCCTTTCCCACTTGCAATCACCAATCTGTTGTCTATGGCTTGTTTTTCTCTGTTTAATAACCCTTCACTTTTTTACCCTGCCCCCAACACTTATCCCCTATCATAGCTGTCAGTCTGTTCTGTGCATCTATGAGTCTGTTTCTATTTTGTTAGTTTATTTTGTTCATTAGATTCCACATATGAGTGAAATCATATGGTACTTGTCTTTCTCTGACTGGCTTATTTCACTTTGCATAAAAACCTTCAGGTCCATTCATGCTGACACAAAAGATAAAGAGTTCTATCTTTTTTACAGCTGAATAGTATTCCATTGTGTACATGTGCCACAGCTTTTTTATTCATCTATCTACTTATGGGCACAGGAATTGCTTTCAAATCTTAGCTATTGTAAGTAATACTGCAATGAATATAGGGGTGCATATATTCTTTGAAATTACTGTTTCAGGTTTCCTTGGCTATATTTCTAGAAGTGGAATTGCTGGGCCAATAGGGAAGTTCCATTTTTAATTTTTTCAGGTAACTGTACTGCTTTCCACAGTGGCTACAGCAATCTGCATTCCCACCAATAGTGTGGGAGGGTTCCCTTTTCTCTACATTCTCACAGACACTTGTTGTTTGCTGATTTACTGATAATAGCCATTATGACAGGTATAAGATGATATCTCATTGTGAGTTTAATTTGCATTTCTCTGGTGATTTAGTGACACTGAACATCGTTTCATATGTCTATTGGTCATCTGTATGTCCCCTTTGGAGAAGTGTCTATTCCAGTACTTGGAGGTATATATTTTTGCTAAATTTTCACTTTAGTAAATTGTTGGCTAATCTGCACTATAAACTCTGAAGTTTTGTTTTAAATTTGTTTTGTTTCAAGAATTTTAATGTGTTCCTAAAATTATCCCAGTTTGACATCAAAATTTCTATATTTCTTTAATTTTGGAAGGATTAACAGAATTCAAATCCAATCTTTTGAGTTAACAAATCAACTCACTATTTGTATTCTGTAACTTTTGTTATTTTCTACGTCTGTGTTACTTTCAGAGAAAATTCAATATAATTATGGCATTCAGAGGAGGTTCACAGGGTTTAAGTTTATTTATTTATTTATTTTTTCAGGTTCTTTTATTTTTTATTTTTATTTTTTAATAAATTTTTATTAATGGTAATGGGATGACATTAATAAATCAGGGTACATATATTCAAAGAAAACATGTCTAGGTTATTTTGTCATCAAATTATGTTGCAAACCCCTTGCCCAAAGTCAGATTGTCCTCCGTCACCCTCTATCTAGTTCTCTGTGCCCCTCCCCCTCCCCCTAACTCTCTCCCTCCCTCCCTCCCATGTCCTCCCTCCCCCCCCACCCTTGGTAACCACCACACTCTTGTCCATGTCTCTTAGTCTCATTTTTATGTTCCACCAATGTATGGAATCATGTAGTTCTTGTTTTTTTCTGATTTCCTTATTTCACTCCTTATAATGTTATCAAGATCCCACCATTTTGCTGTAAATGATCTGATGTCATCATTTCTTATGGCTGAGTAGTATTCCATAGTGTATATGTGCCACATCTTCTTTATCCAGTCTTCTATTGAAGGGCTTTTTGGTTGTTTCCATGTCTTGGCCACTGTGAACAGTGCTGCAATGAACATGGGGCTACATGTGTCTTCACGTATCAATGTTTCTGAGGTTTTGGGGTATATACCCAGTAGAGGGATTGCTGGGTCATAAGGTAGTTCTATTTGCAGTTTTTTGAGGAACCACCATACTTTCCTCCATAATGGTTGTACTACTTTACAGTCCCACCAACAGTGAATGAGGGTTTCTTTTTCTGCACAGCCTCTCCAACATTTGCTATTACCCGTCTTGTTGATAATAGCTAATCTAACAGGGGTGAGGTGGTATCTCATTGTAGTTTTGATTTGCATTTCTCTAATAACTAATGAAGCTGAGCATCTTTTCATATATCTGTTGGCCATTTGTATCTCTTCCTGGGAGAAGTGTCTGTTCATGTCCTCTTCCCATTTTTTTTATTGGATTGTTTGTTTGTTTGTTGTTGAGTTTTATGAGTTCTTTGTAAATTTTGGATATTAGGCCCTTATCTGAGCTGTCGTTTGAAAATATCAGTTCCCATATAGTTGGCTGTCTGTTTATTTTGATATCAGTTTCTCTTGCTGAGCAAAAACTTTTAATTCTGATGTAGTCCCATTCATTTATCTTTGCCTTCACTTCTCTTGCCATTGGAGTCAAGTTCATAAAATGTTCTTTAAAATCTAGGTCCATGATTTTAGTACCTATGTCTTCTTCTATGTACTTTATTGTTTCAGGTCTTATATTTAGGTCTTTGATCCATTTTGAATTAATTTTAGTACACGGGGACAGGCTGTAGTCGAGTTTCATTCTTTTGCATGTGGCTTTCCAGTTTTCCCAACACCATTTGTTGAAGAGGCTTTCTTTTCTCCATTGTGTGTTGTTGGCCCCTTTATCAAAGATTATTTGACCATCTATATGTGGTTTTATTTCTGGGCTTTCTATTCTGTTCCATTGGTCTGAGTGTCTATTTTTCTGCCAATACCATGCTGTTTTGATTATCGTAGCCCTATAATATAGTTTAAAGTCAGGTATTGTAATGCCCCCAGCTTCATTCTTTTTCCTTAGGATTGTTTTGGCTATTCGGGGTTTTTTATAGTTCCATATAAATCTGATGATTTTTTGTTCCATTTCTTTAAAAAATCTCATAGGGATTTTGATGGGAATTGCATTAAATTTGTATATTGCTTTGGGTAATATGGCCATTTTGATTATATTTATTCTTCCTATCCAAGAACAAGGAATATTTTTCCATTTCATTGTATCTTTTTTGATTTCCCTTAACAATGCTTTGTAATTTTCATTATATAGGTCCTTTACGTTCTTTGTTATGTTTATTCCTAGGTATTTTATTTTTTTTGTTGCAATCGTGAAGGGGATTATTTTTTTGAGTTCGTTTTCTAATATTTCATTGTTGGCATATAGAAAGGCTATGGACTTTTGTATGTTAATTTTGTATCCTGCGACCTTACTGTATTGGTTTATTGTTTCTAATAATCTTTTTGTGGAGTCCTTCGGGTTTTCGATGTATAGGATCATATCATCAGCAAAAAGTGATAGCTTTACTTCTTCTTTTCCGATATGGATGCCTTTTATTTCTTTGTCTTGTCTGATTGCTCTGGCCAGAACTTCTAGCACCACGTTGAATAAGAGTGGAGAGAGTGGACAACCCTGTCTTGTTCCTGATTTAAGGTAGAAAGTCCTCAGTTTTATGCCGTTTAATAGGATGTTGGCTGATGGTTTATCATATATGGCCTTTATCATGTTGAGATATTTTCCTTCTATACCCATTTTGTTGAGAGTCTTAAACATAAAATTGTGTTGTATTTTATCAAAAGCCTTTTCTGCATCTATTGATAAGGTCATGTGGTTTTTGTTCTTTGTTTTGTTGATATGGTGTAGTACGTTAACCGTTTTGCGTATGTTGAACCATCCTTGAGATTCTGGGATGAATCCCACTTGATCATGATGTATTATTTTTTTAATATGTTGTTGTATTCGGTTTGCCAGTATTTTGTTTAGTATTTTAGCATCTGTATTCATTAGAGATATTGGTCTGTAGTTTTCTTTCTTTGTGCCATCCTTGCCTGGTTTTGGTATGAGGGTTATGTTGGCCTCATAAAATGTGTTTGGAAGTATTGCTTCTTCTTCAATTTTTTGGAAGACTTTGAGTAGAATAGGAACCAAGTCTTCTTTGAATGTTTGATAGAATTCACTAGTATAACCGTCTGGGCCTGGACTTTTATTTTTGGGGAGATTTTTAATAGTTTTTTCTATTTCCTCCCTGCTGATTGGTCTGTTTAGGCTTTCTGCTTCTTCATGACTCAGTCTAGGAAGGTTGTATTGTTCTAGGAATTTATCCATTTCTTCTAGATTGTTGTATTTGGTGGCATATAATTTTTCATAGTATTCTACAATAATTCTTTGTATATCTATGATGTCTGTGGTGATCTCTCCTCTTTCATTTTGGATTTTATTTATTTGAGTCCTGTGTCTTTTTTCCTTGGTGAGTCTTGCCAAGGGTTTGTCAATTTTGTTGATCTTTTCAAAGAACCAGCTCCTTGTTTTATTGATTTTTTCTATAGTTTTTCTGTTCTCTATTTCATTTATTTCTGCTCTGATTTTTATTATCTCCTTTCTTCGGCTGGTTTTGGGTTGTCTTTGTTCTTCTTTTTCTAGTTCCTTAAGGTGTGAAGTTAAGTGGTTTACTTTGGCTCTCTCTTGTTTGTTCATATATGCCTGAAGTGATATGAACTTTCCTCTTATTACTGCTTTTGCTGCATCCCAGAGATTCTGATATGTCGTATTTTCATTTTCATTTGTCTGTATATATCTTTTTATCTCTGCGCTTATTTCTTCTTTGACCCATTCGTTTTTTAGAAGTATGTTGTTTAGTTTCCACATTTTTGTGGGTTTTTCCCCCTCTTTTTTGCAGTTGAATTCTAGTTTCAGGGCTTTATGATCAGAAAATATGCTTGGTACAATTTCAATTCTTGAGAATGTTCCATGTACACTAGAGAAAAATGTATACTCTGTCGCTTTGGGATGAAGTGTCCTGTAGATGTCTATCATATCCAGGTGTTCTAGTATTTCGTTTAAGGCCACTATATCTTTATTGATTCTCTGTTCGGATGACCGATCGAGAGCCGTCAGCGGTGTATTGAGGTCTCCAAGTATGATTGTATTTTTGTTAGTTTTTGTTTTAAGGTCAATAAGTAGCTGTCTTATATATTTTGGTGCTCCTTGGTTTGGTGTGTATATATTAAGGATTGTTATGTCTTCTTGATTCAACTTCCCCTTAATCATTATGAAATGACCATTTTTGTCTCTGAGTACTTTTTCTGTCTTGTAGTCAGCATTATTAGATATGAGTATTGCTACGCCTGCTTTTTTTTGGGTGTTTTTTGCTTGGAGTATTGTTTTCCAGCCTTTCACTTTGAATTTGTTTTTATCCTTGTTGCTTAGATGTGTTTCTTGTAGGCAGCATATAGTTGGATTTTCTTTTTTAATCCATTCTGCTACTCTGTGTCTTTTTATTGGTAAGTTTAATCCATTTTACATTTAGTGTAATTATTGACACTTGTGGGTTCCCTACTGCCATTTTATAAATTGCTTTCTGTTAGTTTTGTATCTAGTTTGATTCTTCTCTTTTGTTTTTCTATCATTTGTTTTTGTTTGTTTGTGTTCTTTCCTCTGTTGCTACCTTTTTTAAGTCAAGTGTTTTTGTGGTGGTTTTTTTAAGGGTGGTTACCATTAAGTAATGAAAAGGGTACCTACCATATTCATTGTAGTACCCTATCTTATAAGTATTTCTGCACTTCATCATCCTTTGCTACTGTTAATCTCCATCCTCTCCCCTCTTTTTTTCCTTTGTTGTCACAGTTTAAGTTTGGTTTTATTGTGTTCTTGGTGGAGCTGTTACTTGTGGTGTTGTTTTCTTTTGTTCTTTGAATCTGGTTGGAAAACCCCCCTTAGTATTTCCTGGAGTGGGGGCTTTCTGTTGATAAATTCTCTCATCTTTTCTGTATTTGTGAATGTTTTTATATCTCCTTCATACTTGAAGGATAGCTTTGATGGGTATAGTATTCTTGGCTGAAAGTTCCTCTCTTTCAGGGCTTTAAATATTGGGGTCCACTCTCTTCTAGCTTGTATAGTTTCTGCTGAGAAATCTGATGATAATCTAATAGGCCTTCCTTTATATGTTGTACTCTTCTTTTCCCTGGCTGCCTTGAGAATTTTTTCTTTGTCATTGTTTTGTGTCATCTTTATTATGATGTGCCTTGGAGTGGGTTTGTTGGGGTTAAGAAAACTTGGTGTTCTGTTTGCTTCTTGAATTTGAGGCTTTAGTTCCTTCCACAGGCTTGGGAAGTTCTCGTCTATTATTTGTTTGAGTATATTCTCCATTCCATTTTCTTTCTCTTCTCCCTCTGATATACCTATTATTCTTATGTTATTCTTTCTGATGGAGTCAGAAAATTCCTGTAGGGCTTTCTCGTTTTTTATTATTTTTGAGTCTCTTTCTTCTTCTCTCTGTTGTGCCTCAAGTTGTTTGTCTTCTATTTCACTAATCCTATCTTCAATCTGGGCTGTTCTGTTAGCTAAGCTTGTTACCTCGTTTTTCAGCTCGTGAATGAGTTTTTCATTTCTGTTTGATTTGTTTTTATAGTTTCAATTTCCTTGGTAATATATTCTTTGTGTTCATTGAGTTGTTTTCTGATCTCCCTATATTGCCTTTCTGTGTTTTCTTGTATATCTCTGAGTATTTTTAAGATTTCTATTTTAAATTCTCTGTCATTTAGGTCCAAGGCTTCCAATATGTTAAGTCTTTTCTCCATAGATTTTTCCACACCTATTTGTGTTACCTCTCTTTCTTTTGTATCCATAATATTCGATTTCCTCTTTCTTATCGGCATCTGAGGGTGGTCTTATTGATAGCACTAATTAGAATTAATAAAGAGTAAAAAGTAAAAAAAAAAAAAAAAAAAAAGGGTAAAACACCCCACAAAAAAAACAGTAATAATTCATTATTTCCCCCTTTTTTTCTCTCTTCTCTTTCCCTCCTCTCCCCTCCTCAGGGAAATATCGTGCCTATAATGGAGGGCCTGATTTGGGGTGAAGAGTTCAAGGGGCAAAAAGAAAAGGGAGTAGGGACCTACTAAATGCAAAAAAAAAAAAAAAAAAAAAAGGAAGAAAATCTTAGACAAGCATAAGATGATTTGCTTGTAAGTGATGGTCAACTAAGAGATATAATGAGAGGGATAAGAGGGAACCAGAAAAAAGGACCAAAAAAGAATAATAAAGAAGAAAAAATAAAAATAATAAGTAAAAATCTGTTGTATTAAGTGGAGCGAAGACTAAATACAATGGAGACCTTGGGTTGGGAGGACCCAAAATGCCACAAAAATAAACAAACAAGAGAGAAAAAAATAAAAACAAAAGCAAAAAAGAGAAATAAAGCCAAAAAAAAGCCTTGAGTCCCAAATTAACTAATTTGTTCGTGATTGAGGATTATATGGGATGAAAGTAAAATGAGAAAAGAAAAAACAAATAGAAAGGAAAAAATAAGAAAAAGAGAAAAACGAAGGAAGAAATAAAATATGAAGAGAAAAAAACAAAATAAAGCAAGACAAAAAAAACAAAAAAACAAAAGAGGAGAGAGTGAGAGTTAAGTGTTTTGGAGTATAACCTTAAAGGAGGGTGAGGATGAAGAAGAAAAATAAAATGCAACACTCATGAGTAGTGTAATTCAAGAAAGGGGAAGTATAAGATGGGCAGAGAATAGAAGGACCGAGGTGGAGGAAATAAAGGCAAAAAGATAGAAGAAACAAACAACAACAACAACAAAAAATTAGTGGATCAAGTTGTAAAGTCTGTGGGTTTTTCTTGATTTTGAGAGGTTAACTTCTTCCTTTTTCTTTTCTCTCCCTCTTCCTAGTCGGTGACTCTGTACCCCAGGCTCTGCCCCTGTGTCACTCTTAGGTAGGGATTTGCAGTTGATGGGATTCTATGGCAATGTCATATAATTGGCTTTAGTCTTGCTGGAAGTAAAGGCTTGTTGGCGTTTGCAAGGTTCAACGATGAGAGAGTTTGCTTTCCTGGATTCTCTCTCCTAGTCCCCCCCTTTCTGAATTAGCAGCCTGGTGATCCAGCTATAAGGCTGCAACTGCTTCTGCCTGGGGAGTAAGAGGCTCAAAGAGCTGGGAAATCCCCACTCTATCCCCACTCAGTGCAAGGCTTTGGGAAAGGCTCTGACAGTCAGGGCCTCCAGTATAATCAGGCGGGGGTGGGAGTCAATTGTTGTCAAGGTGACTGATCAGCGCCTATCATTTAGTTGGACCTCTCAACCCAGGCTTTCTACACTTTGTAGCCTGTTTTTGCAGGGAAGAAGAGGCACTAGTCTCTGCTTACGACTAGTGTAGTATAGACCTTATTATCTGCCAAGTCCTTCTTGTTAGCGTTTATCCCTGAATATGGAGGCTCTATCAATCAGAAGTTGCCCCCGCCCCTTTAGCGAGAGGCACTAAAAAATATCACGCCTCTTGTCTTGGATCACTGAACTGAGAGAGATCTTATCAATTAGAACCGAGGGTGCGCAGATTTCATGGGTTAAGCTAATTTCAGTGATTGGGTTGCAGCTGTGTTTCAGAAGGTATTTTAGGCTGCCTGCGCGCGCCCCTCCCCCAACGCTTGATTGTTAGCTTGAATGGCTGGGTGAGGTGCCCCGCCCACGGAGAGAATCTCCCAAGCCTCTCCCGCTCGCCCCGCCGCTGGCGGCTGGACCGCACCAGGCGCAGGATAATGGAGCCCCCTGGGTGTGCGGGCCAGCAGGGCGCCCTGGGCACGTGGAATGCCCAAGGCACGCGCGCGAATGGGGCGCTCCGGGCACCGGTGGCCGGCGACCCCCACTCGCAGTGTGCGGGCCGCTGGGAACGTCAGCGGTGCTCAACCGGGCGCGCGCGCGGCTGCTCGCGGTGGCGGCTCGCGTCGTCCGCTCGCGGTGGTGGCTCGCGGTTCCCAAGTGTATGGGCTGACTCACCGCAGGCGCACTTCCTTGCGGTTTGAAAGAACGTCCCTGTGGTAGATTTCTCCACACCCTCGTCTCTCAGTTTCAAGTGATAACAGTCCTTTCGCTATCAGTTTGTGTGGAACTCCGGAATGCTCCGAGGATAAATTTTTCTGTTTCTAGTTGATAAATTTGTTGTGATTTAGGGGAGAGCTGTCGGACGTGCTGCTCACGGCGCCATTTCCGTGACGTCACTCGGGTTTAAGTTTATTGCTCAGATCTCAGGGGAACTTTGAAGAAGTAAATTAGTTCCAGCTACACATTATTCTTACATATGTGCTCAGATTTACAATTAAATATTTAAAAATAAAAATTTTATTAACCTAATACCTTTGATTTTTTTGTTTTTTTTTTCTTTTGGACCTGGGTAATAGCAATTCAAGAATCATTGCGTATAATGACTGAAATACACATTGGAATCAAGTAAAACAAATATATTAATTACTTGTTGAATAACCATCTCCAGTGTGAGCTGATGGATATTCACCAAAGGTGAGGTGTGTTATAGGGCATCATGAGCTCTGGTCACTCTTTTTTTACTATTTCATAATTTGATGCAATTATGTTCTTGAAACCTGAAACTAATAAATACATGGATGATACAATTACAACTACCAAAGATGGGAAAATCAGAAAACAAGACTGTATTTGCTGGTGTAAGTAAAGAGATGAATATAATAAATTTAATTTAATAAAAATGAGCATAAATGTAAGAGCCGATATTCATTAAGTGCTATTATGTATGAGACCCAGTACTGTGAACATTCACTTGACTTATTTCATTCAATTGTCACCACATCTTATAGATTATTATTAATATCCACGTTTTACAGATTTAAACGTCAAAGTTCTGAAAGATCAAGCAAGTACCTTGGAGTCACATGGCCTCGTTTTGCTTGCAGTTACAGCTTCAGAATTTCCCATCTTATGTTCTATATAGGTAGCAGCATATTAAGAGCATTGTTTTTGTTCCAGAGTGACCAGAATATTAAGTTAACATGAAGATAATGATTAGCATACATGAAAATGACTTAGGACTCTAGAAAATAGTGAATAAAATGTGAGTCAACAATAAGAATTGTATCATTAAAAGTTAAAATGATCTCTGATAATAGTACCTAGAACCAAATTCCAATCAGGGCCATTAGTTGCACTTTAGGACCTTTGGTAAAACTTCAAAAAGAAGATAAGGGAAAAATACTACTGTTTCAGGAAGGTTGAAGTTCAAAATGTCGCTCACTTGATGGGCTATTAGAATATAGTTCCCCTTCCAGCAAACCAATTATAAAAAAGACACCCTTATTCTGGGTTGAGAACCAGGACACAGATTTTAGTATATAATATTTTTTTTCCCCATTGAGCCCTCTGTATGTAATACTAAATTGTTTTCACAATATTGTTTCATTTGAATTTGGAATTTGGTGTGAATAAGCATCCAAGTTAATTTTTTTTTTCTTTTGGATGAATCATTTTTGCTAGTCATACTTATTAATGAGTTCTCCCTTTCCCCAAAGATTCGCAATGTGGAGATCCAAGATCTGGTGACATAATTTACAATTCAAACTGACAATTTTGAGTGCTAATTACTGAACTGAGACATAAAAATAACATATGTAAAGTGGACTGTCCCAAGAAAACTGAGATAAACAGTTAACGAATTTCTGGATCATATACTATATATACTACTGCTTTAGTCTGTTTGTCTATGCTAGCTGAGGCTGAGTGAATTTTTAAGGTTATTGGATGAATTTTGATATCTTATAGGGCAGATTTTTGCTTTTCAAGAAGGTCTTAAAAATCACTTGCTAATGTCAATTATTCTATTTCAAGTAATTTGCTTTTCACACTATAAGTTTTCTTAATTTTTAATTTTTTGCTCATTTTTATAGTGTATTTTTGCTCAGGATGACATAATAAAATACCATAAACTGGCTGGTTTAAATAATACAAATTTACTTTCTCATAGTTCTGAAGGCTGGAAGTCCAACATCAACGTGTTGGCAGGCACGGTTTCTTCTGAGGACTCTATTTTTGACTTGAGATGGTTGTTTTCTTGCTGTGCCCTCACATTATAGTTTCTCTATCTGCAATCATTTCCAGTGTCTATTTTTTTGTGTGTCTAAATTTTCTCTTCTCAAAAGGACACTTCCAGATTGAATCAGGACTCACCTTAAAGGCTTCATTTTAACTTACCTATCTCTTCACAGAACCCTATTTCCATATACAGTCACATTCTGAGCTACTAGCATTACAGGCTTCAGAATGAGAATTTTAAGGGGAGCAAAAATTTTCTCGTGACAATAGTGTATTCAGTGAACATTTAATAGGATTTTTAAACAAATTCATTTAATATTCTGTAATTGGTTGTACAAATATCTGTATTTTATGCAGATCTGCTTTTGCTTCTTGTTTCTGCTTATTCTTGCTTCATGTGGCTTGTTTCTTTGTATGTTTTGTGATTCTCTTTCTGAGCTCACATTTTTTAGAATTTTATACATGGACAGTTTACAATATCTATAGTGTGTCCGTAAAGCCATGGGGCACTTTTGACTGGTCACAGGAAAGCAACAAAAGACTATAGAAGGAGTGACGTCACGGAAATGGCGCCGTGAGAAGCGCGTCCGACAGCTCTCCCCTAAATCACAACAAATTTATCAACTAGAAACAGAAAAATGTATCCTCGGAGCATTCCGGAGTTCCACACAAACTGAAAGCAAAAGGACTGTTATCACTTGAATCTGAGAGACGAGGGTGTGGAGGAAGCTACCGCAGCGACGCTCATTCAAGCCGCCAGGCAGTGCGCCCGCGGTGAGTCAGCCCATATACTTGGGAACCACAAGCCGCCGCTCGCGGCCGCGAGCCCGCGAGCTGCCGTGAACCCCCTCGAACCGCCACAGCGAGCTGCCACGAGCCCCCGCGGAACCGCCACCGCGAGCGAGCGGCCGCCACGAGCCGCCGCGCGCGCGCCCGGTCCGGTTGAACACCGCTGACGTTCCCAGCGACCCGCACACTGCGAGTGGGGGTCGCCGGCCACCGGTGCCCTGAGCGCCCCATTCGCGCGCGTGCCTTGGGCATTCCACGCGCCCAGGGCGCCCTACTGGCCTGCACACCCAGGGGGCTCCATTATCCTGCGCCTGGTGCGGTCCAGCCGCCAGCGGCGGGGCGAGCGGGAGAGGCTTGGGAGATTCTCTCCGTGGGCGGGGCACCTCACCCAGCCATTCAAGCTAACAATCAAGCGTTGGGGGAGGGGCGCACGCAGGCAGCCTAAAACACCTTCTGAAACACAGCTGCGACCCAATCACTGAAATTAGCTTAACCCATAAAATCTGCGCACCCTCGGTTCTAATTGATAAGATCTCTCTCAGTTCAGCGATCCAAGACAAGAGGCGTGATATTTTTTAGTGCCTCTCGCTAAAGGGGCGGGGGCAACTTCTGATTGATAGAGCCTCCATATTCAGGGATAAACGCTAACAAGAAGGACTTGGCAGATAATAAGGTCTATACTACACTAGTCGTAAACGGAGACTAGTGCCTCTTCTTCCCTGCAAAAACAGGTTACAAAGTGTGGAAAGCCTGGGTTGAGAGGTCCAACTAAATGATAGGCGCTGATCAGTCACCTTGACAACAATTGACTCCCACCCCCGCCTGATTACACTGGAGGCCCTGACTGTCAGAGCCTTTCCCAAAGCCTTGCACTGAGTGGGGATAGAGTGGGGATTTCCCAGCTCTTTGAGCCTCTTACTCCCCAGGCAGAAGCAGTTGCAGCCTTATAGCTGGATCACCAGGCTGCTAATTCAGAAAGGGGGGACTAGGAGAGAGAATCCAGGAAAGCAAACTCTCTCATCGTTGGACCCTGCAAACGCCAACAAGCCTTTACTTCCAGCAAGACTAAAGCCAATTATATGACATTGCCATAGAATCCCATCAACTGCAAATCCCTACCTAAGAGTGACACAGGGGCAGAGCCTGGGGTACAGAGTCACCGACTAGGAAGAGGGAGAGAAAAGAAAAAGGAAGAAGTTAACCTCTCAAAATCAAGAAAAACCCACAGACTTTACAACTTGATCCACTAATTTTTTTTTGTTGTTGCTGTTGTTTGTTTCTTCTATCTTTTTGCCTTTATTTCCTCCACCTCGGGCCTTCTATTCTCTGCCCATCTTATGCTTCCCCTTTCTTGAACTACACTACCCATGAGTGTTGCATTTTATTTTTCTTCTTCATCCTCACCCTCCTTTAAGGTAATACTCCAAAACACTTAACTCTCACTCTCTCCTCTTTTGTTTTTTTTTTTGTCTTGCTTTATTTTGTTTTTTTCTCCTATTTTATTTCTTCCTTTGTTTTTCTCTTTTTCTTATTTTTTCCTTTCTACTCGTTTTTTCTTTTCTCATTTTACTTTCATCCCATATAATCCTCAATCACGAACAAATTAGTTAATTTGGGACTCAAGGCTTTTTTTTGGTTTTATTTCTCTTTTTTGCTTTTGTTTTTATTTTTTTCTCTCTTGTTTGTTTATTTTTGTGGCATTTTGGGTCCTCCCAACCCAAGGCCTCCATTGTATTTAGTCTTCGCTCCACTTAATACAACAGATTTTTACTTATTATTTTTATTTTTTCTTCTTTATTATTCTTTTCTGGTCCTTTTTTCTGATTCCCTCTTATCCCTCTCATTATATCTCTTAGTTGACCATCACTTACAAGCAAATCATCTTATGCTTGTCTAAGATTTTCTTCCTTTTTTTTTTTTTTTTTTTTTGCATTTAGTAGGTCCCTACTCCCTTTTTTTGCCCCTTGAACTCTTCACCCCAAATCAGGCCCTCCATTATAGGCACGATATTTCCCTGAGGAGGGGAGAGGAGGGAAAGAGAAGAGAGAAAAAAGGGGGAAATAATAAATTATTACTGTTTTTTTTTGTGGGGTGTTTTACCCTTTTTTTTTTTTTTTTTTCTTTTTACTCTTTATTAATTCTAATTAGTGCTATCAATAAGACCACCCTCAGATGCCGATAAGAAAGAGGAAATCAAATATTATGGATACAAAAGAAAGAGAGGTAACACAAATAGATGTGGAAAAATCAATGGAGAAAAGACTTAACATATTGGAAGCCTTGGAGCTAAATGACAGAGAATTTAAAATAGAAATCTTAAAAATACTCAGAGATATACAAGAAAACACAGAAAGGCAATATAGGGAGATCAGAAAACAACTCAATGAACACAAAGAATATATTACCAAGGAAATTGAAACTATAAAAACAAATCAAACAGAAATGAAAAACTCATTCACGAGCTGAAAAACGAGGTAACAAGCTTAGCTAACAGAACAGCCCAGATTGAAGATAGGATTAGTGAAATAGAAGACAAACAACTTGAGGCACAACAGAGAGAAGAAGAAAGAGACTCAAAAATAATAAAAAACGAGAAAGCCCTACTGGAATTGTCTGACTCCATCAGAAAGAATAACATAAGAATAATAGGTATATCAGAGGGAGAAGAGAAAGAAAATGGAATGGAGAATATACTCAAACAAATAATAGACGAGAACTTCCCAAGCCTGTGGAAAGAACTAAAGCCTCAAATTCAAGAAGCAAACAGAACACCAAGTTTTCTTAACCCCAACAAACCCACTCCAAGGCACATCATAATAAAGATGACACAAAACAATGACAAAGAAAAAATTCTCAAGGCAGCCAGGGAAAAGAAGAGTACAACATATAAAGGAAGGCCTATTAGATTATCATCAGATTTCTCAGCAGAAACTATACAAGCTAGAAGAGAGTGGACCCCAATATTTAAAGCCCTGAAAGAGAGGAACTTTCAGCCAAGAATACTATACCCATCAAAGCTATCCTTCAAGTATGAAGGAGATATAAAAACATTCACAAATACAGAAAAGATGAGAGAATTTATCAACAGAAAGCCCCCACTCCAGGAAATACTAAGGGGGGTTTTCCAACCAGATTCAAAGAACAAAAGAAAACAACACCACAAGTAACAGCTCCACCAAGAACACAATAAAACCAAACTTAAACTGTGACAACAAAGGAAAAAAGGGGGGAGAGGATGGAGATAAACAGTAGCAAAGGATGATGAAGTGCAGAAATACTTATAAGATAGGGTACTACAATGAATATGGTAGGTACCCTTTTCATTACTTAATGGTAACCACCCTTAAAAAAACCACCACAAAAACACTTGACTTAAAAAAGGTAGCAACAGAGGAAAGAAGTATGGAACACAAACAAACAAAAACAAATGATAGAAAAACAAAAGAGAAGAATCAAACTAGATACAAAACTAACAGAAAGCAATTTATAAAATGGCAGTAGGGAACCCACAAGTGTCAATAATTACACTAAATGTAAATGGATTAAACTTACCAATAAAAAGACACAGAGTAGCAGAATGGATTAAAAAAGAAAATCCAACTATATGCTGCCTACAAGAAACACATCTAAGCAACAAAGATAAAAACAAATTCAAAGTGAAAGGCTGGAAAACAATACTCCAAGCAAACAACACCCAAAAAAAAGCAGGCGTAGCAATACTCATATCTAATAATGCTGACTACAAGACAGAAAACGTACTCAGAGACAAAAATGGTCATTTCATAATGATTAAGGGGAAGTTGAATCAAGAAGACATAACAATCCTTAATATATATGCACCAAACCAAGGAGCACCAAAATATATAAGACAGCTACTTATTGACCTTAAAACAAAAACTAACAAAAATACAATCATACTTGGAGACCTCAATACACCGCTGACGGCTCTCGATCGGTCATCCAAACAGAGAATCAATAAAGATATAGTGGCCTTAAACGAAATACTAGAACACCTGGATATGATAAACATCTACAGGACACTTCATCCCAAAGCGACAGAGTATACATTTTTCTCTAGTGTACATGGAACATTCTCAAGAATTGACCATATGTTGGGCCACAAAGACAATATCAGCAAATTTAGAAAAATTGAAATTGTACCAAGCATATTTTCTGATCATAAAGCCCTGAAACTAGAATTCAACTGCAAAAAAGAGGGGGAAAAACGCACAAAAATGTGGAAACTAAACAACATACTTCTAAAAAATGAATGGGTCAAAGAAGAAATAAGTGCAGAAATCAAAAGATATATACAGACAAATGAAAATGAAAATAGGACATATCAGAATCTCTGGGATGCAGCAAAAGCAGTAATAAGAGGAAAGTTCATATCACTTCAGGCCTATATGAACAAACAAGAGAGAGCCGAAGTAAACCACTTAACTTCACACCTTAAGGAACTAGAAAAAGAAGAACAAAGACAACCCAAAACCAGCCGAAGAAAGGAGATAATAAAAATCAGAGCAGAAATAAATGAAATAGAGAACAGAAAAACTATAGAAAAAATCAATAAAACAAGGAGCTGGTTCTTTGAAAAGATCAACAAAATTGACAAACCCTTGGCAAGACTCACCAAGGAAAAAAGGCACAGGACTCAAATAAATAAAATCCAAAATGAAAGAGGAGAGATCACCACAGACATCATAGAAATACAAAGAATTATTGTAGAATACTATGAAAAATTATATGCCACCAAATACAACAACCTAGAAGAAATGGATAAATTCCTAGAACAATACAACCTTCCTAGACTGAGTCATGAAGAAGCAGAAAGCCTAAACAGACCAATCAGCAGGGAGGAAATAGAAAAAACTATTAAAAATCTCCCCAAAAATAAAAGTCCAGGCCCAGACGGTTATACTAGTGAATTCTATCAAACATTCAAAGAAGACTTGGTTCCTATTCTACTCAAAGTCTTCCAAAAAATTGAAGAAGAAGCAATACTTCCAAACACATTTTATGAGGCCAACATAACCCTCATACCAAAACCTGGCAAGGATGGCACAAAGAAAGAAAACTACAGACCAATATCTCTAATGAATACAGATGCTAAAATACTAAACAAAATACTGGCAAACCGAATACAACAACATATTAAAAAAATAATACATCATGATCAAGTGGGATTCATCCCAGAATCTCAAGGATGGTTCAACATACGCAAAACGGTTAACGTACTACACCATATCAACAAAACAAAGAACAAAAACCACATGACCTTATCAATAGATGCAGAAAAGGCTTTTGATAAAATACAACACAATTTTATGTTTAAGACTCTCAACAAAATGGGTATAGAAGGAAAATATCTCAACATGATAAAGGCCATATATGATAAACCATCAGCCAACATCCTATTAAACGGCATAAAACTGAGGACTTTCTACCTTAAATCAGGAACAAGACAGGGTTGTCCACTCTCTCCACTTTTATTCAACGTGGTGCTAGAAGTTCTGGCCAGAGCAATCAGACAAGACAAAGAAATAAAAGGCATCCATATCGGAAAAGAAGAAGTAAAGCTATCACTTTTTGCTGATGATATGATCCTATACATCGAAAACCCGAAGGACTCCACAAAAAGATTATTAGAAACAATAAACCAATACAGTAAGGTCGCAGGATACAAAATTAACATACAAAAGTCCATAGCCTTTCTATATGCCAACAATGAAATATTAGAAAACGAACTCAAAAAAATAATCCCCTTCACGATTGCAACAAAAAAAATAAAATACCTAGGAATAAACATAACAAAGAACGTAAAGGACCTATATAATGAAAATTACAAAGCATTGTTAAGGGAAATCAAAAAAGATACAATGAAATGGAAAAATATTCCTTGTTCTTGGATAGGAAGAATAAATATAATCAAAATGGCCATATTACCCAAAGCAATATACAAATTTAATGCAATTCCCATCAAAATCCCTATGAGATTTTTTAAAGAAATGGAACAAAAAATCATCAGATTTATATGGAACTATAAAAAACCCCGAATAGCCAAAACAATCCTAAGGAAAAAGAATGAAGCTGGGGGCATTACAATACCTGACTTTAAACTATATTATAGGGCCACAATAATTAAAACAGCATGGTATTGGCAGAAAAATAGACACTCAGACCAATGGAACAGAATAGAAAGCCCAGAAATAAAACCACATATATATGGTCAAATAATCTTTGATAAAGGGGCCAACAACACACAATGGAGAAAAGAAAGCCTCTTCAACAAATGGTGTTGGGAAAACTGGAAAGCCACATGCAAAAGAATGAAACTCGACTACAGCCTGTCCCCGTGTACTAAAATTAATTCAAAATGGATCAAAGACCTAAATATAAGACCTGAAACAATAAAGTACATAGAAGAAGACATAGGTACTAAAATCATGGACCTGGGTTTTAAAGAACATTTTATGAACTTGACTCCAATGGCAAGAGAAGTGAAGGCAAAGATAAATAAATGGGACTACATCAGAATTAAAAGTTTTTGCTCAGCAAGAGAAACTGATATCAAAATAAACAGACAGCCAACTATATGGGAACTGATATTTTCAAACAACAGCTCAGATAAGGGCCTAATATCCAAAATTTACAAAGAACTCATAAAACTCAACAACAAACAAACAAGCAATCCAATAAAAAAATGGGAAGAGGACATGAACAGACACTTCTCCCAGGAAGAGATACAAATGGCCAACAGATATATGAAAAGATGCTCAGCTTCATTAGTTTTTAGAGAAATGCAAATCAAAACTACAATGAGATACCACCTCACCCCTGTTAGATTAGCTATTATCAACAAGACGGGTAATAGCAAATGTTGGAGAGGCTGTGGAGAAAAAGGAACCCTCATTCACTGTTGGTGGGACTGTAAAGTAGTACAACCATTATGGAGGAAAGTATGGTGGTTCCTCAAAAAACTGCAAATAGAACTACCTTATGACCCAGCAATCCCTCTACTGGGTATATACCCCAAAACCTCAGAAACATTGATACGTGAAGACACATGTAGCCCCATGTTCATTGCAGCACTGTTCACAGTGGCCAAGACATGGAAACAACCAAAAAGCCCTTCAATAGAAGACTGGATAAAGAAGATGTGGCACATATACACTATGGAATACTACTCAGCCATAAGAAATGATGACATCAGATCATTTACAGCAAAATGGTGGGATCTTGATAACATTATAAGGAGTGAAATAAGCAAATCAGAAAAAAACAAGAACTACATGATTCCATACATTGGTGGAACATAAAAATGAGACTAAGAGACATGGACAAGAGTGTGGTGGTTACCAAGGGTGGGGGGGGAGGGAGAACATGGGAGGGAGGGAGGGAGAGTCAGGGGGAGGGGGAGGGGCACAGAGAACTAGATAGAGGGTGACGGAGGACAATCTGACTTTGGGCGAGGCGTTTGCAACATAATTTGATGACAAAATAACCTAGACATGTTTTCTTTGAATATATGTACCCTGATTTATTAATGTCATCCCATTACCATTAATAAAAATTTATTAAAAAAAAAAAAAAAAAGACTATAGAAATGTGAAATCTGCACCAAATAAAAAGAAACCCTCCCAGTTTCTATACTATGATGTGGCAGCATGTGCGCATGTGCAGATGATGATGTAGCACCGTGTGTATAGCGGAGCAGCCCACGGCCATGCCAGTCAAGATGTGGACGGTACAGAGGAAAGTTCAGTGTGTTCTGTGGCTCACTAAATTTGAATCCGTGACCAAAGTGCAACGTGAATATTGGCACATTTATAACTAAGCACCACCACATAGGAATAACATTACTTGGTGGGATAAGCAGTTGAAAGAAACCAGCAATTTGGTGGAGAAACCCCGTTCTGGTAGGCCATCAGTCAGTGACGAGTCTGTAGAGGCTAAATGGGATAGCTACCTAAAGAACCCTAAAAAATCTTTGCATGAGCACACATCTAACTGCATTGAATAGGTATGAAACTGGGAGCGTTTTCCTTTTATTTGGTGCAGATTTCACATTTCTATCGTCTTTTGTTGCTTTCCTGTGACCGGTCAAAAGTGCACCATGACTTTACGGACACACTGTATATAAAAAACACAGCCTGCAAAGAGCATCTGTCATTTCTCTGCTAAGTATCTGCTGGTACTAACTAGAATTATTAAAACAGGACATTTTGCATGGATGTTTTGAGCCATAAGGGTGATGTGGATACAGGTTCTGAAGCTCCATGCTAGCAAGTTTGTTGATGGTAATTCTTTTTCAGCATAATATCAGGGCATGTGTTGTCCTAATATCAATGACAATAAAAGCTTTTTAAAGTTCTTAGCTTTACATATACATAAAAGTTTACAACAGGGGTCCCCAAACTTTTGACACAGGGGACCAGTTCACTGTCCCTCAGACCATTGGAAAGCTGGACTATAAAAAAAGAACTATGAACAAATTCCTATGCACACTGCACATATCTTATTTTAAAGTAAAAAAACAAAACGGGAACAAATACAATATTTAAAATAAAGAACAAGTAAATTTAAATCAACAAACTGACCAGTATTTCAATGGAAACTATGGGCCTGCTTTTGGCTAATGAGATGGTCAATGTCCACCAATGAAAGAGGTGTCCTTTCCGGAAGTGCGGTGGGGGCTGGATAAATAGCTTCAGGGGGCCGCATGCAGCCCGCGGGCCATAGTTTGGGGATCCCTGGTTTACAATCTCAGATCTCATCTTGGTCAGATCCAAATCTTTGTCTCCTATTGCCATTGATAACTCATTAAATCTAAATCTATTCTACCAGAGTTTAGTAGGTTATCTAAGAAAAACTCCTCTGGGTTCCATGGACAATGTTTCTGTCTTCTTTCTTTATGATCGCTGATTTTATTTCTTTTGCTTTCTCATTAGGTCAAACAAGCATTTTTAAAATTATTTTTTCTTTAATTTTATTTGAATTTTCAGTTTTTTTTTAATAACAGCAGGGTTTTGATGCAGAGTTGAATAAAAATTCAAAGTTTACTTTTCATTTTGTTTCACCTTTTCCTATTATTTGATAAACAGTTACATTTGTTACGTTAGTATATTTTATATCTTTGACTCCCTATTTCTACAATCCTGGTAGAGAGTAAAATATTTAAGCTTTCTAAGTATTAAAGAATTATGAAACCATAGCGCATTTGGTTTTTTTTATCTTCATATAATATAACCATTCCACATCTAAGTAATTTTTATTGTTATTTTGAATAATAACTTATTTATGAGCGCTTACTGAAAGTGTGACACCCTATTTACTGTTATCTGTGCATTATGTTATTTAATCCTTATGGAAACTTCAGGATCACTGATACTACCTTATTTACCAATAGGAAGTTGAGATTTATTAGTGTCTAGTAACTCATTAGAGATAAAACAGTTCAAAGACATTGTACACCCTTTTCTGAAATTGCTCATCTTAAATAATTGCCTAAATAATAATAAATACTTAAATATTTGTGTTCGCATTTATAAAATTCCACTGAATTTTGTTATCTACAATTTAAGGAGTAGTGTCAGTATGCCTAAAATTATATAAATAATTAATATACCATTTATGAAGCACTATTTCTTATGAAATCCCATACTGTATTAAAGTTTATGAATCTATTTTATTGGTAACACAATAACTACCATTGAAAGATAACTTAAATATGTTTCAATTCAGTTGGTAAAAGTCATTTTATGAAATTCACTTGTCTCTTCTCTCGACCTTTTTTATTATTAAATTGAACTTTCTAATTTTAATAATACTCATTTTAATAAATCAGATGAGATAGTAGAATTATTGTTCTGGTTCAAGTTTAAAAATGCATGCAAAGAAAAAAATTACAAAAAATTATCCTTTATTCACTGTAGCCACAGCAAGTTTGAATAAAGAATGTTTAGTGATAGAAATCACCACAATTCACAACCACTGATGCCCTTTATCTACCATGTATATTCATAATGGAACTGAAAGTTGGAAAACAGCTAGGGTATCCCTTGGTACCTATTGGGGTTTTTTTGCTACATTTTTAGTTGTGTTGAATAATTCACATACTTATTTTATTTTTATTCAATTTATTGGGTTATTGGATAACTGGTTAAAGGGATATTATAGATTTCAAGGGTACAATTCTATGATATATCATTTGTGGATTGCAATGTGTACCCACCACCCAAAGTCAAATCTTTTATCGCCATGTATTTGACCCTCTTTACCCTTTATTACCCCCACCTCCTCTCATTCTGTTAACCGTCATGCTATTGTCTGTGTCTATGAGTCATTGCTTAATTCTCTTGTTTGTTTATTTGTTGCTTTCAGTTTTGTACCCCACATATGAGTAAAATCAGATGATTCTTAATTTATTCTGCCTGTCTTATTTGGCTTAGCAGAATATTCAGGAAAGCTTCTTCTGGGTATCTACCCCCCCCAAATTTGAAAACACTTTAACTTCTTTTATAAAATATTCTGTTAAAATGATTCATTTTAGGTTCTGTCTACAGAGGTTTAAATAAAAAAAAAATTGATTTTCTTTTTAATGATATGTAATTAAAACAAGAGTTATTTTACATTTTATATAGTTGTTATATTTTAAAATGCATCTTCTATCTAAGCACCTAAGTGTATTTTTCAATGTTAAGGACTAAATAAGCCCAAAGTTCTTAAAAATTAATATAATTTTTTATTTGTTAAATTTTCTGATAGTAGGAGAGAATAAATTAAAATAAGAGGCATCCAATATTCATTTGAATGCCTACAGAGACACAGTTGCTTTGGGGGAAAATTAAAGCATCCAAAACAATAAAAGCAAATAATAAACAAAACTGACAAACCCAGTAAGATCTAGGTCCACCATTTTGTTTTCGTCTCATTCTTAAACAGCTAAGCACCGTGTAGTTTATTAGGTACCTTTAATTTATTCAAAAACTTCCTTGAAGTGAAAAATCACTGAAAAAAATATCCTCCATCTTATGTTTACCATAGCATAGATAACATTATTTTCTTTTGCCTTTGGAGGCCAGCTTACTTATTTTCTGCAAAGCCCTGAAATGAGTAATTTGAAAAAATAGTAATATTAATTATGTTATATTCAGTAGCTTATGGTAATCTATTTGACCATGACAAGCAACATACACTATTATTTAAAATAGAAATTATAAAATGAAATTGTCTCTTTACCATGTTTATTATAGTTGTACTTTTAAAATTTTAAGTTATTAATTTTAGAGAGAAAGGAAGAAAGGAAGAGAGAAATAGAAAGAGAGAGAAAGAAACATTAATTTGTTATTTCACTCATTTATACATTCATTGGTTGATTCTTCTATGTTCCTTGACCTTGGATCAAACTTACAATGTGGACAAGTCCTGCCAGGGGTGAGGAGAACGGAGATGCAAAGACTCAACTCCAGGGACCAGGTTTAGTGACGCAGATCCACTTTATTCAGGAAGTAAGCTAGCTTATATACATGGGTTCAGCCAATAGGATGTTACAGTGTGTCCTTCATAGCCAATGGCTGAAAAGATTAGGGGTCTGCATGGTTGGCGCTAAGTCACTTCCTTATAGTGGGCAAGCTTCCTTCCTGGGTATGCATGCCAGGAGGTTTCTGGGAGCTGGAGTATTCTCAAAGCATTGCATCAGCCACAGATGCTAGGAATGTTCTCTGCGCTCCACCCACACTACAACCTTGGTGTACAAGGAGGATACTCTAACCAACTAAGCTACCTGGCTAGGTTATAATAGTTGCATTTAAATAATCAATTAAATGAGTTATTTTTTGTGTTTATCTCTTTTACAGTAGAAATGGAAGCTATAGGGTCAAGTATATATTATCCATTGTCATATTCCCATTGACAAATGGTACAGCAGGTTGCATCACAGATAACAATGTATAATTGTTAAAAAAAAAAAAGAGTAAACTGGAGCAGGAATTTAAGTGAATCAGTAGAAAACAATATAAAACATTAGCAAGCAAACAATTAAAATACAATCCCTAATAATCAGGTCAGTATGTTAACTTATGAGTGTGAAGATATTAACAATCACCCACAGCAACTTCTGTTGGAGTATGTCACATAACAGTCATGGACAAAATAATAAACGTAGAATTATCAGCCAGCAGAAAAGGTCTAAAAGGGATTTAATATCCGCTTATAAGGAATCCCCTTCATCCTGCATAAAACATTTTATATCAGAGATTTACAAAAGTTTCCCCTATTGCACCAGTCAGCGTGGTTCTATAACATGAAAGACTTCCAAGAGTAACCAGGAAGCGGAAATGACTATACTCAGCCAGTGAAGTCTGAGTGGTTGTATAAAGTAAACTGCATTATATAGGAAAGAAACGGCTCCTTGGTGAACTCCCACGAATAAAGGGCACATCAGCTGGCTGAAAAAGAAATTCTTTATTAGGTGAAAATAAAAATCTCTCATATCTGAATTAATTTATAATTGCTACTCCCATGTATAATAAATATTTTATTTAAAAAAAACCCTGGGAACTTTTAAAATTAATATAGACCTGAAGTTTATCAGCCACTATTGATAAAAAGCAGATGGTATCAAAGGCACCTCCTCTTGTATAGCCCTCTATGGTTTCAGCCTAGAGTACTCTAACGTCCTCTCTAACATTGAGATGCTAGGATTTCCAGATTTTATATCACTTAGCAGAAGGTGGCCAGAGGATTCTTTAACTAGTTCTGTGTAAACTAGATTTTTACAAGAAGTTGTATACTTTAGAATGCAATCTTTCTTTTTTTTTAAACTGATTTTTTAGAGAGAGATAAATGGGAGAGGACAGGGGAAAAATGACAGAGAGAGAGAGAGAGAGAGAGGACAGACTGATTTGTTGTTCTGCATATTTACGCATTCATTGGTTGATCCTTATGCACCCTGACCAGAAACCAAACCCACAACCTTGGCTATCTGGACAATGCTTTAATCAGCTGAGCACCTGACCAGGGCTGCAAGCTTTTTCTTAATTGAACATCAGAAAATTATGACTAGTCTACCCCCAAATATAATTAGATTATACAAAGTTCAGACTTTATTTAGTCTTGAATCATTTAGGAAAGGAAAACACTTGTAAAGGAAAACAATTTGCAGGAGATTTATTCAGAAAAATCACTGTGGTTGCAATATGGATACTGGAATATCAAAATCATCTCAATGGCTAATTTACTTAAAGCTTTGTGACTCTGTGATTGTAATAAGCTTGTAATTGGGCAGGAAAAAATATGAATGGTAATATAGATGGCCTCAACTGCACATATCAGTTTTGAAGTATGCTTGCCTTTCTGCATTTTAACATATGCTGTCAAATACCAAATTGTAAAATAACTTTTTCATGGGTGTTAACATGATATGAGCTTTGACCTTATGATTTGGCAGCAAATGAAAGTAATGTGAAGTCTAGAGTTTCAAATAAAGTCACTTATAAAGAATTAATAATGCTAATTTTTGTGGAATAGATTAAATCTGCAGATATTCTCCATAGGAAATTATAGTAAAAGAAATCTGATTATCATTGGAAAGTTACATAAGGTTGTACAAGAAATCTTTCTGTTTGTTTCTGCTTTCTGGAGCTTTAAAATACAAGAGTTTCTGGAACTTTAAAATACAAGAGGTTTCACTTACTTTGCTTAATTCCTAATTTTTCCTGATAATAATGTCTAGAAACTATCTTGTTAATCTCTCTAATGTCAATTTCACAAGATAGTGCTAACCAAATATTATCATATTTCTCCATGTAAGTTATATTTATGAGAGAACTCATGTAGGCTGGATATTTAATTTTAAGCAATTCTTTCTAGGTAATGATGAAGGTTTTTGTACTAGTAACATGAGAAACATAGTCTATAGCAGTTCACTTATACAAAAGGTTAAAAGTTCTTGAAAGTTACCTAGATGTGAAAACTGTTTTTTTCAGATAATTCTACTTAACCTTTTTTTTGATTAACACTTAGATAATACTCCTCAGTATTCTGGGAAAATAATAACTAAAAATTGCTTTAAAAATCTTTAAGCCTCAATAATTCTATCAGTGCACCTTATCATATTAAAGTTTTTCTTTTCAAAGGGATTATCCTATTTTGAGACAATAAATCTTTTGGTAATTTTTCTTGCTAAAGTGGACATTATTTAAATAGTTATTCTAAACACATGGTAGCCAGAACGTTGTTTCTATGGCAGTAGCACTACTATTAATATCAAGTCACCTAAAAACTAGTTAATATAAATGGTTGCTCCATCTTTCTATTAAGTTGCCTGAATCTCATTAAGATGAGGTTTCAAAAGATTGACTTACATAAAGGAAATTATGTAGTTAGTAAAGAAAAGATTAAAGAGAGATAAACATTATGAATGCATCCACTTATTCATTCTTCATTCATTCATTTATTTAACTAGTTTGTCATTCAGTCATTATTCTTAAAGGAATAGGTGGTACAGTCTTTTTCCTTGTTGGGTCTTATTTTTTTATGAGAAAGACAGATGATAAAATTAATACAAAGTTGAAAACAAGTATGTAAATAAGATAATGTCAAGCAATGATAAGTAAATAGAGACGGAATAGGAATGACTATTGTGGAGCAGGTTAGAAAGGGAAGAAGTTGGTATTTGAGCAGAACCATGTATGAGGTAAGGGAGAGGGACTTGCTTTTTTCCAGATAAAGAGATTTTTAAAGAAGAGTTGAAAACATGCTTAGCATCACTGAAGAATAGAAAAGAAGCCAAGTGGTTGAAATAGAGTGGGTAAAGGAAGAAGAACAAGGGATCAAAATTAGTGAAGTAGTTAAGCTAGAGAAGAATAGTTCATTGAGAAGAACTGAAATAATTTAATAGATTTAGAAACAACTATTATATTAAAATAGTCGTATGTTTATATGAAAGAATAGACTGAGTAGAAGCAAAAGTGACAGAAGTGAGACAAATTAGGAGACCATTGCATAGTAATCAAGGCAGGAGATGGTGCTTGGTGGCTTGCTGTGGGTAGTAGCAGTGAAAGTGATAAAAAATACATTTGAAATATATCTCAAAGCAATGACATTTTCTAAAAATGAAAATACTGGGAAAAGAACTGGTATGAGTAAATACATCAAATTTTAGGTGATAGCCATATTAAGATTAAGATGCCTACTAGATCTAGGTAGGAATATCAAGCAGGTAGTTAGACCAGTGAATATAGAAGTCCATGCTGGATAATAAAATTTAGGAGTCTTTGATATTTTTAAATCTACACATCCCATGTTAAATGAGTATTAAAAAAAATGTTCAAGTCCTAAACTCTGAAGCATTATAGCATTTCAAGATAGGAAAAAAAAAAAAAGATTTCTGCAATGTAGATTAATACAGACTTGTGTGAGATAGACAGAAAACTAAGAAAACTAAGAGTGTGGTAACCTAAAAACCAAATTAATAAAAATAATAGAAAATAAGAAATAATATTTTAAGAAGGATGGCATGATCAACTGTTTAAGAAATATTAAGTAAGGTGACTGAGAATTAGTCACCGGGTCACTGGGCTTGGCAACATGTAGGCACCACAAATATTAATAAAAGTGGCTTTTTGGAGTTTATTGGGAAGGAAATCAGACTGGAACAGACATCAAAAAAACTGAGTAATGAAACATTAGTAGACTGTCCAAAGTATAATTAGAAAACAATTGCAAATAGCATGTTCTTATTACATATACAGACCTTTACTATTGGAAAAAAATAGTTTGTGCTATTGAAGGCTTTGTCATTCAACCAGAAAATTAATCTTAATACTAAATAGATTATAATGCCATTTGACCAAGAAAACTAAACTCATACAAAATTATAATTGATTTGAGGAATGTCAAATTTAATTTATCATTATGAGAAGAGAAAACACAAAGATGAAAGTTTAATTCAAGAATGTTTTGAAAAACATTATATACATCATGAGTGACTGGATCCTTTAAAGGATAAACTGTATGAACACGTGTTTCTATTTTAATAACAACTTTACTGCCTTCAAAAGTTCAATCTGTATGGGTTCAATAGAGTGTTTTTCATGCTTAGAATATATATAAAGAGTAAGTTTATATTTTGTAAAATTGCTTAGTTATACCTAGTTTCCTTCAAGGCTCAATACAACAGAAATTTTAAAATATTCTTCTCAAAATCTATCTACTCAATTCAAACAAAACCTTTTTCCTTTAGTGTTTTCTCTACCATAAATTTTATAAATCATTTTTAAAAATTTTACTGAGAATAATGGACATATAAAGTTGCAAAATATTTAATGTGTATAACATGATGATTTGGTATACAAATACATTGTAAAAGGTTCCCACCACCAAGATAATAAATTTATCACTTCACATGTTTACCTTTCATGCGAGAATACGGACATTCTATTCTCTTAGCAAATTTCAATTACAAACAATACAATGCTATCAACTATAGTCATCATGTTATATGTTAGTTTCTCAGAACATAGTCATCCTTTTTTTTGTGAGAAAGAGGGGCAGACAGGGACAAACAAACAGAAAGGGAGATAAAAAGCATCAACTCATAGTTGTGGCACCTTAGTTGTTCATTGATTGCTGAGCCAGTGACCCCTTGCTCAAGCCAGTGACCTTGGGTTCAAGCCAATAACCTTGGGCTTCAAGTCAGTGACCTTGGTTTTTAAGCCAGTGACTTTTGGCTCAAGCCTGAGACCATGGAATCACGTCTCTGATCCCACGCTCAAGCCAGCAACCCTGAGCTCAAGCTGAATGAGTCACACTCAAGCTAGCAACCTTAGGATTTCAAACCTGGGTCCTCTGCATCCCAGGCCAATGCTCTATCCACTGCACTACTCCCTGGCTGGGAAGAACTTACTCATCTTACAGTTGAAAGTTTGTTATCTTCAACCAGTCTCCTCCTCTTTATCCCATCCACCAGCCCACTTGCCACTTCTCGTGTCTGAACTTGATTATTATTATTTTTTAATGAGCAATGGCTGGGGTATGTTTTTGAAAAAAAAAATAAAGACAAAATAGAAGAGAACTAAAGTTCCTTTAAGTGTTGGTCTAAGGCTATAATGTAAATAATTCAAAACGCTTTAGCTTATTCTCATTTCTTCTAAGGTGTTGGTCAATGGTCTCATCCATTATAAAGTATTTAATTTGAGATTATTATAGCCATCTATGATAAGGGACTAGTGATTAGAATTCATACTTGGAAATGATTAAGTTAAATATTGAGTTTGATGTGCATAAAGTAAAAAATATTGGCATTTTGCCTATTTTATATGTTTTTATTTTTTATTAAATATATATCTCACAAATGATTAAACTTTTAGTAGAATTGCTAAATGATATACCATCCAAAACAGAGAAATTTGTTACACTTTCCTCTGAATTCAACATAATTACATTTGAGTGCTCATTCAACTAAAAGGCTAAAAGTCAAACATCCCAAAAGTGAAAAATAGCTAATTAATTCTACACTTAACATTTTGGATTACTTCAAGATATGAGAAAATGCTATTAATTATTAGAATTACTACTAAGGTGAGAGATTTGGATCTTCTCCAGTTTTATGACTTTATAAAGCCATAAAATCATTAGATTGATTGTGGGTTTTTAAAAATAGTCATAATACTCCAAGTGATTTAAATTCATAGAATATTTTCTGATTAGGGAGGCATTATTTTTCATATCATTATTTCTATCCATAATACTAAAACTCCATTTTTTAGTACTATGTTAAGCAATGTATTAAGGTTTTTTTTATATAGAGCCTGAACAACCTCCCTCTTTTTCATTCATATCCAAATTTTAGAGAAATTAATTAACTTATGTTAGATTCCCCAGTTACTAAACAACTGTTAGTTAAGATTTCAACCTGCTGTATGGACCTGATTCCAAAGCCCATGTTCTTACAGTTGCACCTTGCCACATCAATTAAAAAATCCATGAGAACATTTTTCAAAAAATATCAAAAGGTATTAAATTTTCCATAGTAGATGGGCTAATAAGCCTGGTAGGATTTTCTCTTAAGAATGAACTTTTTTGCTGAAAGATTTTGTTAAGGATATATGATGTAGGCATATAAAACTAAGAGCAACACAGCTAGAACGAGTAGACAACAATGGCCATTTACTCTTCCTCTAGGAAGCCTTCTCTGAGCACGTTAGTTTTCTCTTCTGCACTCAGGAATGCAGATCATTTATTGTGTGTGTACAACTCTGTTCTTGACCATTTTGGTTTTTAGAACTGACCTCACTTGATTGCAGTTTCTTATGTTTAGGTAACATGATTAAAGTAATTAGCCAATTGCTATGTATTTCACCTGTTATTTACTTTGACTTCCTGTCCCGGTCACTTAACCTTTATCCCCAATTAACAGCTGAGCTCTGTCTGGTTTTTGAGCATCATAAACTAAATTCTGAGTGCACCCTAGAGGAACACAAAATGAGCAGAGAAAACCGCTTTACCAAATGGGCACTTGAGAACTACAACAAGGGACAATTTAACAAAACCTGCGTGGAAACTTTTCATACCAGAATGGAATAGGTGTTACTTAATTGCCTGTGGGGGTGGATAAAATATGGAACAATTAATAGACCCGTCCCTTCCCCAACATCTTAGAAATAAGTTATCCAAACTGCTGTTGGTGGGGGGGGGGGGCAACTGAGCACTATAAAGTTACCACCTCTGCAGGGGAACAAGATCTGAAATAAAACTTAAATTAAGTTTGACTTAAAATTAGAAAGATAAATTTCATTATGCCTGAGTGATTAGCCAGAGAATGTCACAGCTGCACTGATTTACATTTATATCTCTTTCCATAACCTGAGATCCACTAGAAAGTAGACACCAAGCCAATTCAGCTTAGTGTGGGGCCTGGATCAAAGAAAGGGTCCATCAAATATTTCAGCATAAATAAACCACCAATCTTCTGCTTTATCCTTGAATTTACTATAAAATCATAGTCTTAACCCTGCCTTTAGAAGAGAAATAATTTTTTCAAGCCAAGTCTCATTCAGAATGATAAAAAGTACAGTGGGCTAATTATCTTGGAGATGATTTATTAAGTACACAATTTATTTTAAACCTCATTTATCTATAAATATACAATAAAATGATCCTTTCCAAGTCACATTCACATGCATCTTTCTTTTAATAGAACAGTCGTAAAACTTATTTAGTAGATAACATTTTTATAAAAATGTTTAAAAATAATTTCCTATATATATATATATATATATAAACATAATAAAATTATTTCAGAACCTCCTCAGAGAACTTGATTCTATGGAGAAAAATATTATTTGCAGAAGCTTGAAATAAATTTTCAACCATACAAAGGTCCAGGGAACATATTTTGAAAATTGATGTTTTCACCTGGCCAGTGGTGGTGCAGTGGATCAAGTGTTGACCTGGAACGCTGAGGTTGCTGGTTCAAAACACTGTGCTTTAAACATGGAGGTGCATTTCTCCTTTTCAAACAGTGCTAGGTGTTCTTGGGGTATATACCTAAAAGTGGTATAGCTGGTTCAAAAGGCAGTTCGATTTTTAATTTCTTGAGGAATCTCCATACTGTTTCCCACAGTGGCTGCACCAGTCTGCATTCCCACCAGCAGTGTAGGAGGGTTCCCTTTTCTCTACATCCTCACCACACTTATTCTGTGTTGTTTTGTTGATGAGCGCCATTCTGACTGGTGTGAGGTGATATCTCATTGCAGTTTTAATTTGCATTTCTGTAATGATTGGTGATGTTGAGCATTTTTTCATATGCCTATTGGCCATTTGTATGTCCTCTTTGGAGAAGTGTCTATTCATTTCTTTCACTCATTTTTGATTGGATTGTTTGTCTTCCTGGTATTGAGTTTTACAAGTTCTTTATAAATTTTGGTTATTAACCCTTTATCAGACGTATTGTCAAATATGTTCTCCCATTGTGTAGTTTGTCTTTTTATTCTGTTCTTATTGTCTTTAGCTGTGCAGAAGCTTTTTAGTTTGATATAGTCCCATTTGTTTATCCTGTCTTTTATTTCACTTGCCCGTGGAGATAAATTGGCAAATATATTGCTGCGAGAGATGTCAGAGAGCTTACTGCCTATGTTTTCTTCTAAGATGTTTATGGTTTTTCAGCTTACATTTAAGTTTTTTATCCATTTTGAGTTTATTTTTGTGAATGGTGTAAGTTGGTGGTCTAGTTTCATTTTTTTGCAGGTAGCTGTCCAATTTTCCCAACACCATTTGTTGAAGAGGCTGTCTTTACTCCAATGTATGCTCTTACCTCCTTTGTCAAATATCAGTTGTCCATAAAAGTGTGGGTTTATTTCTGGGTTCTCAGTTCTGTTCCATTGATTTATATGCCTGTTCTTATGCCAGTACCAGGCTGTTTTGAGTACAATGGTCTTGTAGTATAACTTGATATCCAGAAGTCTGATACCTCCCACTTTATTCTTCCTTTTCAAGATGCTTATGGCAGCATTGTTCACAATAGCGAAGATCTGGAAACAGCCCAAGTG
Organism: Saccopteryx bilineata; assembly: GCF_036850765.1. Classification (NCBI taxonomy): domain Eukaryota; kingdom Metazoa; phylum Chordata; class Mammalia; order Chiroptera; family Emballonuridae; genus Saccopteryx; species Saccopteryx bilineata. The sequence continues at coordinate 19,500,224 of NC_089493.1, forward strand.
TCCGTCAGTGGATGAGTGGATTAAAAAGCTTTGGTACATATATACTATGGAATACTACTCAGCCATAAGAAATGATGACTTAGGATCATTTACAACAACCTGGATGGAACTTGATAACATTATACTGAGTGAAATAAGTAAATCAGAAAAAACTAAGAACTATACAATTCCATACATACGTGGGACATAAAAATGAGACTCAGAGACATGGACAAGAGTGTGGGGGTTACGAGGAGGGGGGGAGGAGAGGGAGGGGGTTGGGGAAGGGGAGGGTCACAAAGAAAACCAGTTAGAAGGTGACGGAAGACAATTACACTTTGGGTGATGGGAATGCACATAATCAAATGTCAAAATAACCTAGAGATGTTTTCTCTGAACATATATACCCTGATTTATCAATGTCACCCCATTAAATTAATTAAAAAAATAACAACAAAACACTGTGCTTGCCCAGTCAAGGTACATATGGGAGTTGATGTTTCCTGCTCCTCCCTGCTTCTCTCTTTGTCTCTCGCTCTCTTCTCCTCTCTCTAAAATGAATAAATAAAATCTTTAAAAAGAAATTGATGTTTTATATAAGTTTATTTTATAACAGTTATTAATAGAAAATTGATTTTTCAGGAGAGTGCCATTTTTCTATTATGACTTCTATTCTTCCTTTGGCCCACTCTCCCATGGGGACAGGAAGAGGTAGAGGATATTTTACAACATCTTAATTTAAAGAACAAAAAATATTCTCGTCTGTTTAGTATAAATTATCAATACTATGTGTGAAACAATCCAGTAGACTTGCTTTCCCTAGTTGGAAATATTAATAAACCAATCATTCAGTAATTATAAATATATTCATACATTTTTTATTATAAAAATTACCACATTTTTTTAATAATGGATTTCCTATTAGGTGGGAGTTAAAAATTATTTTAAAGACTTTTTTTCAAGATTTTAGCAGACTTATAAGTAAGATATTGCCTATTTTTTCATCACAAGGGAGAAAATAATACAGCAACTCTAGAAATGAGACCCAATAAAAGAAAGTGCTTGCTTTGTGCAACTGTTTGAACCAAACACTCAACCTTCTCCCCTTCAGTCTCTTCAAAGCTCCTTGCTAGCCCTTTTCCTCAGGTGAAGTGTGATGAGAAACAGACCTAGGAATTGTGAACTTTTCTGGGATGAAAGATGTCATGTGACTAAAATATTCTGTGATTAATGTACATTCATTTTAATTTTGATAGAATTCAGTGTTGATTCAAGTTTTTGATGTAATTAAAAACCTAACTTGGTGAGTTACTGCTGTGTGTAGTTTAAACTGCTATGCTCTCCAAAATATTTTGTGCTCATATGATTTAAGGAGTTGGCTTGAAGTACATGACTTCAGCCTCTTTCCTGCCTCTTATTCCAAAGTTCAGCTACTAAACAACATTCAGTTTGAGCTTAAGCATTAGCCTTTTCTAGTCAATGACTCCTTATAAATGCATAAGGTAGAACAAATGATGACTGACAGCTGCCTGAAGAAGGAGAAAGCTCCATGTTATCACATGGGTACAGGGACTTACTTGAATCTTTGCTGTGTGTGAACATCAAAGCCCAGCCCTGTGTGTAAGCTCCCGCACGTGTGTATTAAACTCTGTTTTCCCCATTCCCCATTCTCCTCTTTATTTGAGAGTTCATGGGTTTTATATAGATATTGCCTTAGCACACTTTAAAGATGAAAATGTACATTTATTTGTAAGTTTATTATTCTGAATCATGTTATGATTATTTCATATGTCTTTCATATCATTACTGTGTAAGTCCTATGAAGAAGTCCAATATCACTTATTTGGTTTATAGAATATCTTTTATATCTATGTGGCAATACCTCCCCTACAGAACAGAAGATAGTGACTGTTTGGCCCACATAGAAATAATCAAATTAATTTTGAATGGCCTCTGAATATAAAAAGAGGGAGACAAAATCAAGCATTTACTTTCCCCCCATGTATTATTAAAGTAGAAAAGAAGATAAGATATTTATGCCATTGCTTCTAAAACATAAAAAATAAGTGTTAATACCAGAAGTATTGATTCTTTCTATATATTGTCTATATTCTTCTTAATCAGTTCTGTTAAAATTCCTTAATTAAAAAAAAAATGATGCTGGCCTGACCAGGCAGTGGCACAGTGGATAGAACATTGGACTGGGACGCAGAGGACCCAGATTCAAAACCCCGAGGTCGCCAGCTTGAGCATGGGCTCATCTGGTTTGAGCAAGGCTCACCAGCTTGAGCCCAACATCACTGGCTCCAGCAAGGGGTCACTCGGTCTGCTGTAGCCCCCTCAGTCAAGGCACATATGGGAAAGCAATCAATGAACAACTAAGGAGACTAAGGAGTCACAATGAAGAATTGATGCTTCTCATCTCTCTCACTTCTGTCTGTCTGTCCCTATATGTCCCTCTCTCTGTCTCTCTCTGTCTCTGTCACACATAAAAAATGATGTTGGGGCCCTGGCCGGTTGGCTCAGCGGTAGAGCGTTGGCCTAGCATGCGGAGGACCCGGGTTCGATTCCCGGCCAGGGCACATAGGAGAAGCGCCCATTTGCTTCTCCACCCCCCCCCCCTCCTTCCTCTCTGTCTCTCTCTTCCCCTCCCGCAGCCAAGGCTCCATTGGAGCAAAGATGGCCCGGGCGCTGGGGATGGCTCTGTGGCCTCTGCCCCAGGCGCTAGAGTGGCTCTGGTCGCAACATGGCGACGCCCAGGATGGGCAGAGCATCGCCCCCTGGTGGGCAGAGTGTTGCCCCATGGTGGGTGTGCCGGGTGGATCCCGGTCGGGCGCATGCGGGAGTCTGTCTGACTGTCTCTCCCTGTTTCCAGCTTCAGAAAAATGCAAAAAAAAAAAAAAAAAATGATGTTGGCCCTGGCCAGTTGGCTCAATGGTAGAGCATTGGCCTGATGTGTGCAAGTCCCGAGTTCTATTTCTGGTCAGGGCACACAGGAGAAGCGATCATCTGCCTCTTTACCACTCACTGTCCTATCTCTCTCTGTCTATCTACCCTTCCCACAGCCATGACTCAAATGTTCAAGCAAAGTTAGCCTCCAGCACTGAGGATGGCTCTGTGGCCTGGCTTCAAGCACTAAAATAGCTCAGTTGCCGAGCAACTGAGCAACGACCCAGACAAGCAGAGCATCACCTGGTAAAAGGCTTGCTGGTGGATCTTGGTTGAGAGGTGCATGTGGGAGTCTGTCTCTGTCTCCCTACCTCTCACTTAATAAAATAAACAAAAAATAAAACAAATGCCTATAATTATAACTTAATTCATAAATTTAGATAAACAGAACTCTATTTTTACAGCTTTATCAATATATTACTGGCATATATAAACTGTAAGTATTGAAAATGGTTTAATAACTTTTTACATGTGTATGTACTTTCAAAACCATTAGCACAACAAGACAATGAACATGTCTATCATGCCAAGAGTCTCCTTGTATTCTTTTGTAATATCTCCTTCTCACATTGCTTATCACCTTTGAAACTAGGCAAACAACTTGCTTTCTATTGCTCTAAATTAATTTGCATATTTCTGGAAACCATGGTTTCATGATATTTTTTAGTTGTGCCCTGTTATTTCACTTTGTTTAGATACATAAATATAATTTAGTTTTTAAGATCAGAAATGTATTTTTATGAAATAATTCAATAAAAAATGTCAGAGTTTCATTCTTTATCAATTTGTCATATTATTAATATTCACTCCAAAAAAAATTCAATATAAATTTTGTAAATCTGCACTTTTCTTCTAGCACTATATGAAGTGTCATGAAAACAATGGAAGATTGTAAAACATGATTTTTTTTTTGACCAGCTTGCAGTGTTTGTATAAGTACAAAAGAAATTATTATTATAGTCTTTACAAATGTCATTTAATTTATGAATTCTAATCTATGTGTGGGTCAACAGAACAACTAGATGTTATTTTCTGATTTCAAAACTAGATACATGTGGAAATGGTTAATCTTGGAAAAACAAGAATTGTAAATATTAAAGCCATGATGATGAAATTATAAAATATCTTAAAGACTTCCAATAGGTTATGATTAGGACAGTCCATCAAATAGATAGATAGATAGATAGATAGATAGATAGATAAGTAAATAAATAAATACATGTAAAATTGAAGTGTAGATTTTAATTAATTCTTAATCTTTCTGTTTATTTTTAATTTCTAAAATTACATATAAGTATTCTGACATTCAACACTAGATATATAAGTTACATAGAATCTCTTTCCTCTCTGTTGCAAACTTCAAGTTACTGCTCACTTCTGAACCTCTATATTTGATCGAATTCACAGAGCCAGGATGCTGAAAAAAGAATAATAAAAGCTATGAATGTAGTTTGTTTCCTATGTCATGGACTTCAGAGTTTACATCCTTTCTGGGCTTCCTGGTTTCCTGAGGCTCAGTGATTTCCCTGGAACCTCTCATCCTCCTCCTTTGATCTGACCTGCCTTCCCAAACCCTGCCTTTCTTGCCATGACTGGGAAGAGCCCGCCTTCTGAAGTCATTAGTTCTCTTTCACAGATAGCAAAATGTAGTAATGTCAGTAAAGACTCAATGTCTACAATAATAATGAATTCTTTAAAGAGTTTTTAAATTTCTTTTTGCTTTTACTTATTTCAGGATTTCTGTATGCTAAATTTCACTGAGCCAAAGCTTGCCAGGTAAGTTTTATTCTCTTTCTAGTTTTTTGTTTGAATCTTTATATCCATCATTCATGCTCATATTTATTAATTCAAGCTAACGTACAAAATGAGTTATCTTAACCTCTGGTCTATACTATGCATCTAACAAAAATATGTTCCATGTTATTTACACTACCAAAGTGATCTTTTGCAAAGAGGTTGATTGAACTTTATTTTTGTTTTATGTATTTATCTACTTACTTATTTTACTCACAGCAAGTCTGAGTCATAGGTTACCAGTAGAAATAAAAGAATTAAGATGCTGTATTATTAAAGGCCATGTGGAGAAGAATGTGTTTTATCAGTTAAAGGAAGACTACCTAGTGTATATGCCTGGTGTGAACCAGTATTACTTCCAAGTGCAGAACAATCTGAAAATATCATTATAGGAGGGCTGTACCCCATGGTTTCTCTAAGGGATTCAGAGCCTTGAATTTTTCCTTCACCTTGAAGTCAATCAGTCCAACTACTGCTATTCCCCAACTACAGGAAGACATTGCAAATGTGATTAAAAAATGATTTTGTTGGATGTTTGACAGAGCAGTTCCTACAGAGAAGGCAGGCACAGTAAAAAGAAAACTACTTTAAGACACATCATATTAGTGGAAAGTGAATTCACAAAGAAGACTTCTGAATTATATTCAGAATCATGAGCAAACTTGAAACCTGAGTCACCGTGAACTGAAAACGCTCTGGAAAAACTGTGGTGATGACAATTTGAGTTAACAGCTAAGAAGGTCACATGGCAATCCAGAATCTCGTGATTTTTTTCACCATTACTAGATTAGTAAATGCTAGTCATCTCTGAGAAGATTGTCCTTGGAAAATTTCCAAAATAAAAACTTAGAATTTAAGTATCCAGTCTGACCAGGTGGTGGCACAGTGGATAGAAGATAGAACTGGGATGCGGAGGACCCAGGTTCGAGACCCCAAGGTCACCAGCTTGAGTGTGTGCTCATCTGGTTTGAGCAAAGCTCACTAGCTTGGACCCAAGGTCACTGGCTTAACCAAGGGGTTACTCAGTCTGCTGAAGGCCCACAGTCAAGGCACATATGAGAAAGCAATCAATGAACAACTAAAGTGCCACAATGAAAAAACTGATGATTGATGCTTCTCATCTCTCTCTGTTCCTGTCTGTCTGTCCCTATCTATCCCTCTTTTTGTCTCAGAAAAAAAAAAAAACACAAAAAAAACAATCTAAGTATCCAAGGTTGTGCATGCTTATTGACACTAAGCTTTGAAACCCTTTGTGGTTCATCCATTCTGTTATTATTACTAAATTTTGCCCATGCTGACAGGCTTTCTAGCACTAAGAGTCTCACATTCTAGCACTAAGAGTCTCACACTTGATTTTAAACTCCAGAGCTTTAAACCAAACCCAGGATTTAGTGTTTTTCTGGATCCTTAAGTGAAGAGGCCTCAGCCAACTCCTGAGAAAGTTACACATTTAAAAATTCCAGAATTTCTGTTCATATCAATGAATAACAAACAAATCTGTCCAAAGATCTTGGATTGAAGTGAGTTTTTTCAACATTCCAAATGAAATCATAACAAGTAAGATCATAGCATCTCATCAACTGTAATATCCTATCATTAAGGCTAAAGTTTTGCTTTTCAGAGCAATCTGTATATCATGCTGTATACCTTATATTTGAATCACATAATAATAAAAGAAGTCAACCAAAATAGATATTTCATAAGCCTTCCCAATCATTTAACTTGAATACTTGCGAAATTTTAACTATTTCTAAAAAATTTCAACTTTATTTTTTTCTAAGGCATTTAGTCTTGGGTACAATCTATCAAAATAATTAGCTTTATTCAGAGTCACACAAACCATGCTTGTAAAGAAGAATAACTTTGTCTTATTCCTCAATTGCAGGGAAGGACCATATCATCAATGTATTTCTTTCCATTCCTTTTTTATTCCAGAAAAGATTCCCTATCATTGGCTCCTGTTGTCTAGGCGTATCTTGATGTGTCTGTCAAACTCTACCTATATTTTTAATTATATCCAGAGAGAAGAAAAAACCAAATAGATCTGCTCCTTTTTCTGCATCTACCCAGCATTGCACCATATGCTTAAACACAGTTTTTAAATTACTCTTTCACTTTTACCTCCTGGGAAAAACATGATCCTACTAACCAGTTAGTGAATAGTAGTGTATCTTCTAATTTCAAGAATTATCTTTTTTCCATGACTATGTGTAACATTGTTGTGATCAAGATTGGTATACACTGGGTGTTTAATCTATAATTACTGCGTGAATAACTGAGCTTACTCTGTGTGAGAGGAGGCAGGCATGAGTATGTAAGTTTCAAACTTCATTCTGTCTGCTGGGCTTCCAAGAGGATGCAGTAGCATGGTGGACTGAACACATGCCATGAGATGAGAAGCAACTCCCTTCAATGTAAATATGAGCAAAATGCTATGCACAAATTATAGCTCTGTAGCATAGTGGTGTTATAGAAGCTTCCCTTTATTCTTCACTAGTAAATCCTAAACCGAATGTAGTTGGGAATATTATTTTTCTTTTTTTTTTTTTTTTTTTTTATAATTTTATTTTTTAATGGGGTGACATCAATAAATCAGGATACATATATTCAAAGATAACAAGTCCAGGTTATCTTGTCGTTCAATTATGTTGCATACCCACCACCCAAAGTCAGATTGTCCTCCGTCACCCTCTATCTTGTTCTCTCTGTGCCCCTCCCCCTCCCCCTTTCCCTCCCCCATTCCCCCCTCCCCCCCGTAACCACCACACTCTTATCAATGTCTCTTAGTTTCACTATTATGTCCCACCTACGTATGGAATAATACAGTTCCTGGTTTTTTCTGATTTACTTATTTCGCTTCGTATCATGTTATCAAGATCCCACCATTTTGCTGTAAATGTTCCGATGTCATCATTTCTTATGGCTGAGTAGTATTCCATAGTGTATATGTGCCACATCTTCTTTATCCAGTCATCTATTGATGGGCTTTTTGGTTGTTTCCATGTCCTGGCCACTGTGAACAATGCTGCAATAAACATGGGGCTGCATGTGTCTTTACGTATCAATGTTTCTGAGTTTTGGGGATATATACCCAGTAGAGGAATTGCTGGGTCATAAGGTAGTTCTATTTTCAGTTTTTTGAGGAACCACCATACTTTCTTCCATAATGGTTGTACTACTTTACATTCCCACCAACAGTGTATGAGGGTTCCTTTTTCTCCACAGCCTCTCCAACATTTGCTATTACCTGACTTGCTAATAACAGCTAATCGAACAGGTGTGAGGTGGTATCTCATTGCCGTTTTGATTTGCATTTCTCTAATAGCTAAAGAAGATGAGCATCTTTTCATATATCTGTTGGCCATTTGTATTTCTTCCTGGGAGAAGTGTCTATTCATATCCTCTTCCCATTTTTTTATTGGATTGTTTGTTTGTTTGTTGTTGAGTTTTATGAGTTCTTTGTATATTTTGGATATTAAACCCTTATCTGAGCTGTTGTTTGAAAATATCATTTCCCATTTAGTTGGCTTTCTGTTTATTTTGTTATCAGTTTCTCTTGCTGAGCAAAAACTTCTTAGTCTGATGTAGTCCCATTCATTAATTTTTGCCTTCACTTCTCTTGCCATTGGAGTGAAATTCATAAAATGCTCTTTAAAACCCAGGTCCATGAGTTGAGTACCTATGTCTTCTTCTATGTACTTAATTGTTTCAGGTCTTATGTTTAGATCTTTGATCCATTTTGAGTTAATTTTTGTACAGGGGGAGAGACTGTAGTCCAGTTTCATTCTTTTGCATGTGGCTTTCCAGTTTTCCCAGCACCATTTATTGAAGAGGCTTTCTTTTCTCCATTGTGTGTTCTTGGCCCCTTTATCAAAAATTATTTGACTATATATATGTGGTTTTATTTCTGGACTTTCTATTCTGTTCCATTGGTCTGAGTGTCTATTTTTCTGCCAATACCATGCTGTTTTGATTGTCGTGGCCCTATAATAGAGTTTGAAGTCAGGTATTGTTATGCCCCCAGCTTCATTCTTTTTCTTTAGGATTGCTTTGGCTATTCGGGGTTTTTTATAGTTCCATATAAATCTGATGATTTTTTGCTCTATTTCTTTAAAAAATGTCATTGGAAGTTTGATGGGAATTGCATTAAATTTGTATATTGCTTTGGGTAATATAGCCATCTTGATTATATTTATTCTTCCTAGCCAAGAACAAGGTATATTCTTCCATCTCATTATATCTTTTTCAATTTCCCTTAACAATGGTTTATAGTTTTCATTATATAAGTCCTTTACATTCTTTGTTATGTTTATTCCTAAGTATTTTATTTTTTTTGTTGCAATCGTGAAGGGCATTATTCTTTTGAGTTCCTTCTCAGTTGTTTCATTGTTGGCATATAGAAAGGCTATTGACTTCTGTATGTTAATTTTGTATCCTGCGACCTTACTGTATTGGCTTATTGTTTCTAGTAGTCTTTTTGTGGATTCTTTGGGGTTTTCGATGTATAGGATCATATCATCAGCAAAAAGTGATACCTTTACTTCTTCTTTTCCGATATGGATGCCTTTTATTTCTTTGTCTTGTCTGATTGCTCTGGCTAGAACCTCTAGTACCACATTAAATAAGAGTGGAGAGAGTGGACAACCCTGTCTTGTTCCTGATTTAAGGGGGAAAGCCTTCAGTTTAGTGCCATTTAATATGATGTTAGCTGATGGTTTATCATATATGGCCTTTATCATGTTGAGATATTTTCCTTCTATACCCATTTTGTTGAGAGTCTTAAACATAAAATTGTGTTGTATTTTATCGAAAGCCTTTTCTGCGTCTATTGATAAGATCATGTGGTTTTTGTTCTTTGTTTTGTTGATATGGTGTATTACATTAACCGTTTTACGTATGTTGAACCATCCTTGAGATTCTGGGATGAATCCCACTTGATCATGGTGTATTATTTTTTTAATATGTTGTTGTATTCGATTTGCTAGTATTTTGTTCAGTATTTTAGCATCTGTATTCATTAGAGATATTGGTCTGTAGTTTTCTTTTTTTGTGCCATCCTTGCCTGGTTTTGGTATGAGGGTTATGTTGGCCTCATAAAATGTGTTTGGAAGTATTGCTTCTTCTTCAATTTTTTGGAAGACTTTGAGTAGAATAGGAACCAAGTCTTCTTTGAATGTTTGACAAAAATTTGCTGGTATAGCCGTCAGGGCCTGGACTTTTATTTTTGGGGAGGTTTTTAATGGTTTTTTCTATTTCTTCTCTACTGATAGGTCTGTTTAGGCTTTCTGCTTCTTCTTGACTCAGTCTAGGAAGGTTGTATTGTTCTAGGAATTTATCCATTTCTTCTAGGTTGTTGAATTTAGTGGCATAAAGTTTTTCATAGTATTCTACAATAATTCTTTGTATATCTACGGTGTCCGTGGTGATTTCTCCTCTTTCATTTTGGATTTTGTTTATATGAGTTCTTTCTCTTTTTTCCTTGGTAAGTCTTGCCAAGGGTTTGTCAATTTTGTTGATCTTTTCAAAGAACCAGCTCCTTGTTCTATTAATTTTTTCTATAGTTTTTCTGTTCTCTAATTCATTTATTTCTGCTCTGATTTTTATTATCTCCTTTCTTCGGCTGGTTTGGGGTTGTCTTTGTTCTTCTTTTTCTAGTTCCTTAAGGTGAGAAGTTAAGTTGTTCACTTGGGCTCTCTCTTGTTTGTACATATATGCCTGAAGCGATATGAACTTCCCTCTTGTCACTGCTTTTGCTGCATCCCATAGATTCTGATATGTCATATTGTCATTTTCATTAGTCTGTATATATCTTTTGATCTCTGCACTTATTTCTTCTTTGACCCATTCATTTTTTAAAAGTATGTTGTTTAGTTTCCACATTTTTGTGGGATTTTTTTCCTCTTTTTTGCAGTTGAATTCTAGTTTCAAGGCTTTATGATCAGAAAATATGCTTGGTACAACTTCAATTTTTCTGAATTTGCTGATGTTGTTTTTGTGGCCCAACATATGGTCAATTCTTGAGAATGATCCATGTACACTGGAGAAAAATGTATACTCAGTCACTTTGGGATGAAATGTCCTGTAGATGTCTATCATATCCAGGTGCTCTAGTGTTTTGTTTAAGGCCACTATGTCTTTGTTGATTCTCTGTTTGGATGACCGATCTAGAGCCGTCAGTGGTGTATTGAGGTCTCCAAGTATGATTGTATTTTTGTCAGTTTTTGTTTTAAGATCAATAAGTAGCTGTCTTATATATTTTGGTGCTCCTTGGTTTGGTGCATATATATTAAGAATTGTTATGTCTTCTTGATTCAGTGTCCCCTTAGCCATTATGAAATGGCCATTTTTGTCTCTGAGTACTTTTTCTGTCTTGTAGTCAGCATTATCCGATATGAGTATTGCTACGCCTGCTTTTTTTTGGATGTTATTTGCTTGAAGTATTGTTTTCCAGCCTTTCACTTTGAATTTGTTTTTATCCTTGTTACTTAGATGAGTTTCCTGTAGGCAGCATACAGTTGGATTTTCTTTTTTAATCCATTCTGCTACTCTGTGCCTTTTTATTGGTGAGTTTAATCCGTTTACATTTAGTGTAATTATTGATACTTGTGAGTTCCCTATTGCCATTTTATATCTTGCTTTCTGTTAGTTTTGTGTCTTGTTTGATCCTTCTCTTTTGTTTTTCTATCTTTTGTTTTTATTTGGTTGTATTCCATACATCTTTCCTCTGTTGCTATCTTTTTTATCTCATGTGCTTCTGTGGTGGTTTTTTCAATGGTGGTTACCTTTGAGTAATGAAAAGGGTCCCTACCCTGTTCATTGTAGCGAACTATTTTGTGAGTACTTTTGCACTCCATCGTCCTTTGCTACTGTTAATCTCCGTCTTCTCCCCCTCTTTCTTTTTGTTGTTGTCACAGTTTAAATTTGGTTTTATTGTGTTCTTCTTGGAGCTTTTACTTGTGGCTCTGTTTTTTTTTGTTCTTTGTATCTGATTGGAGAACCCCCTTTAGTAATTCCTGGAGTGGGGGTTTTCTGATGATAAATTCCCTCATCTTTTCTGTATCTGTGAATGTTTTTATTTCTCCTTCGTATTTGAAGGATAGCTTTGATGGGTATAGTATTCGTGGCTGAAAGTTCCTCTCTTTCAGGACTTTAAATATTGGGGTCCACTCTCTTCTAGCTTGTAGAGTTTCTGCTGAGAAATCTGATGATAATCTAATGGGCCTTCCTTTATATGTTGTATTCTTCTTTTCCCTGGCTGCCTTGAGAATTTTTTCTTTGCTGTTGGTTTGTGTCAATTTCATTATGATATGCCTTGGAGTAGGTTTGTTGGGGTTAAGAAAACTCGGAGTTCTGTTTGCTTCTTGAACTTGAGGCTTTAGTTCTTTCCACAGGCTTGGGAAGTTCTCATCTATTATTTGTTTGAGTATGTTCTCCATTCCATTTTCTTTCTCTTCTCCCTCTGATATACCTATTATTCTTATGTTATTCTTTTTCATGGAGTCAGATAATTCTTGTAGGGCTATCTCATTTTTTTTAATTTTTGAGTCTCTTTCTTCTTCTCTCTGTTGTGCCTCAAGTTGCTTGTCTTCTATTTCACTAATCCTCTCTTCTATCTGACCTGTTCTATTAGCTAAGCTTGTTATTTCGTTTTTCAGCTCGTGAATTGAGTTTTTCATCTCTGTTTGATTTGTTTTTATAGTTTCAATTTCCTTGGACATATATTCTTTGTGTTCATTGAGTTGTTTTCTGAGCTCCCTAAATTGCCTTTCTGTGTTTTCTTGTATATCTCGGAGGATTTTTAGTATTTCTATCTTGAATTCTCTGTCATTTAGCTCCAAGGTTTCCAATATATTAAATTTTTTCTCCATAGATTTTTCCTCATCTAGCTGTGTTACCTCTCTTTCTTTTGTATCCATGATATTCGATTTTCTCTTCCTTAATGGCATCTGAGGGTGGTTTTGTTGATAGTATTAATGAGATTTAATAAAGAATAAAAAGTTAAAAAAATAACAATAAAAAAATAAAAAATCGAAAAGTTGTTTTTTTTTAAAAACAAATTAATAATGAAATAAAGAAAAATAAAATAAAAATTAAAAAAAAGGAAATTATTCCCCCCCTCCTTTTTTCCTCTCCTCTCCTCTCCCCTCTTTTTTGAGAAAATCTTGTGGTGGACTGTGAATTATAACAAACAATGCCTGTGATGGAGGGCCTGAATTGGGGAAAAGTAATAAAGGGGCAAAAAAAAAAAAAAAAAAAAAAAAAAAGGAAAGAAAAAAGAAAAAAAAAGAGCGTATGAACCCACAAAAAGCAAATAAGGAAAAAATTTGGGTCAAGAATGAAATGATTTGCTTTTAGGTGTTGGTTTTCTAAGAGTTATGATGAGAGGAATAAGAGGAAAATGGAAAAATGGGGGGACAAATTAAAAAATTACTATTGTATTTAGTGGAACAAGAACTAGATAATATGGAGAGCCAGGGATGAGAGCACTGCTAGTGAGTTAAAAAGGTGAAGTAAAAACCCCCCAAAATGCCACAAACATAGGTTTGAGTCCCAGATAAGATAATTTGTTTGTTATTGAGGTTTGAATGAGAGGAGATGTAAAGGAGAAAGGAAGAAACTAATATAGAGGGAGAAAAGAAAGAGAGAGAAAAAAAGAGGTAACCACTAAAAGAAGAAAAAAGAAAGGAGAGAGAGAGAGAGAGTTAAGGGTTTTGGAGTGCAACCCTCATAGAGAGAAAGGAAGAGAAGAGAAAAGATAATGGGAGATGTAACACTTATGGGTAGTGTAGTTCAAGGAGAGGAGAGAGTAAGACCGGTAGAGAGTTAATCGGCCAAATTGGAGGAAGAAAAAAAAGTATCAAGAATGAAGATAAGAGAAACAAACGAACAAATATAATAAAATGGGATAGGTTATAAAGTCTGCAGATTATTCTTGATTTTGAGAGGTTATCTTCTTGCTTTTTCTTTTCTCTCCCTCTTCCTGGTCGGTGACTCTGTACCCCGGGTTCTGCCCCTTTGGCACGCTCAGGTAGAGGTTTGCAGTTGATAAGTCTCTATGGCAATGTCATGTATTGTGCTTTAGTCTCGTTGGCAGTCGAAGCTCAATAGCATTTATAGGCTTCGACAGTGAGAGAGTCCGTGTTCCTGGAGCCTTTCTCCTAGTCTTTCCTTCCTCAATTAGTAGCCTGATAATCCAGCTATGGGGTTGCTGCTGCCTCTGCCTGGATAGTAAGAGGCTCAAAGAGCTGGCAACTCCCCACTCTATTTCCACTCAGCACAGGGCTCTGGGTAAGGCTCAGTCAGTCAGAGCTGCTAGCATAATCAGGCAGGCTTTCTGCCCACTCAAAGACCTCTGGCTCTGCCACTCTGTCCGGTAACACAAGCGGGCGCCCACTTCCGGGGGGCGCTTGGAGGAAACTCTCACTCACTGTCTGCGACCAGGATATCCGGCCAGCAGTCTCACGCTCTGAGTGAAACCCCCAACCGCAGGGAAAAGTTGTAGCGTTGGAATTGAGTCTCGCTCCATCCCCGTGTGCGGCTTTTGCAAGGCGCTGGGGCGGCTCGAGATTCCGCTTTGGCCCACACAAAGGCCCATGACTCTGCCCCTCTGTGCGATAACACGGGCGCACACTGCCGAGGCACTCGGAGGAATCGCTCACTCCTTATCTGTGTGCGCACACCAGGATATGAGGCCGGCCGCGGTTCCCTCTGAGTGAAACACCCTCCAGCACGGAAAATCTCCACCGTTGGGATTAGTTCTCACTCCCTCCCGTGCGTGGCTTTCCCAGGAAGAAATTCTCGCCCACTAACTGCGCACCGACCAGGAGACCCGGTAAAATGGCCGCTCCGCTTTTCTTTCTTTGTTTGGGTTTGGCGCGAGGTTAGCTTGTATTGCCCGGGTTGCCACAGGATCAGATTTTCCTCGGCTTGGATCTGTGTGCCACAGCCTGGTTCGGCCGTTTGTGCTGCGGCGGCCTGGATCTATTCACCCCCTTTGCCCGCCTCAGTTTCTATATTCACAGTTACCAGAGAAAGCCGCCCTGTTTAGGTTAGTGAGGAAGGAGGAGCATTTCTTACTCCCTATTTCCTTCGGGGTTTGGTTATATATTTAGCCAATTTTTCACTCAATCATACCTTTGGGTGTATTGCGAAGCATCTGGAAGCTCCAAGTATAGGTTTTTCTGTTTCTGGTTGAAGATCTTGTTGAGTTTGGGGGGAGATTTATCGGTATCGCTTCCTACCCCGCCATTACTCTGACGTCGGGAATATTCTTTTTCTAATTCCAGCATTTGTGCACAAGACTTGAGCATATATGCTTTATCAAAGAAATATTTTAATGCAGATTTCCAGGTTCTTCCCTAAAGGGATTCTGATTCATTAGGTCTGGAGAGAGTTCTAAGAATCTTCCGTTTTAAACATCATTCCAGGTGACTCTGATAAAAATGGTCCCTGTTCATGGTCTCTGCTGATTATGATGACTATAGCTTGCATTAAAGGCCTTATTGCTAATTGCAGAAAAATTTTCAATTTTTAAATAATTTTAAGTGCAATATTTTTCTATTTTATTATGATAATCTGCCACATAACTTCAAAAAGGCAGTTGTACAGAAGTGTCTTTTAAATCCTGTCTAGGTATAATGATGTAATTTATCCTGCTATGCTATGGTCATATTTCTGTCCATTTCTTCATGACCCACTTCTACCTAAGAGTCAGTGGTACTTACTGAAAAAAAAGTATAATGTTATATTATAGAAGTTTTCCACTCAAATTAAAACAATTTAAACATCCCCCATGGTATAATAGATCATATTTTTTTATGTCATCAATTACTCATAATCATGTCCTATTTATAAATCATGACTTTTAACATGGTATTAGAAGTGCGGCTGTACTTCGAATGGTTTTTACATCCACTTAAAGTTATTTTCTGGTTGATTGGTGTGGTTTATATTTTCTAGAATGTGCAAAGTTGACAAAAGCTAAAATGACTGTGAGTGATTCAGAAGCTAAAAATTTCAATCTTTGAAAGTAAGAGATTGTACTATTTCCTCCATAAGGTGGTTTACAACACAAGTAAATTTTTTAAAATTTTTATGTTCAAAAATACTTTTTTTCTATAAATTAAGAAGTTTTAGATTAAAACAAAGATTAAAATTAGCACATCATCGTTTTTTTCTTTAGAGTACCAGTCATTTTATTCTGCTATTTATGTCACCTGTGAGCACTTTGCTTTGAAATCACAGAGGAAGAAATGATATATGTGGTAAATAAAATATCTAGTCAAAGTGCTGTGGATTTACCATTCTCCTCTGTCCAGAACAGCCCAATTAAATTATTTATTGTTTATAACATATTTTAAAAAAAGGATAAAATCACACAACATAAAAATTAAAGAATCAATTTTGTCTTACTCTGAACATATTACTGCAGATGAAATGAAATAAAACTCTTTAGATTTGATGACTAGAAAGAAGTCACCATCATTGCAACGTACAACATTGTTACCTCTCCCTAAGGAATAACACAAACACTTACTGTATGACTATAGAAAATACGCTTGGACAAAATCTTTAAAAATTACCCATTTTGGCCTGATCAGGTGGTGGCACATTGGCTAGAGTGTTGATCTGGGACACTGAGGACCTATGTTCAAAACCCCAAGGTCACTGGCTTGAGCATGGGATCATAGACATGACCCCATTGTCACTGGCTTGAAGCCCAAGGTTGCTGGCTTGGTCTAGGAGTCACTGCCTCAGCTGGAACCTCCAGGTCCAGACACATATAAAAAAGCAATCAATGAACAGCTCAGGTGTTGCAACTATGAGTTGATGCTTCTCATCTTTCTCCCTTTCTGTCTGTGTGTCCCTGTCTGTCTGTCTCTGTCTTGCTCTCCCTTAAAAAAAAGTACTCATTTTCAACAACCAAGTTTAAGGAAATAATCTAAATTCAATTTAACACTTTTTTTTTCAGTTGAAATTATATATCACTGTAAGTTTAATATGCAAAATCTGCATAGCATAACTACAGAAATTGATTATGTTCTGGACAAACGTTCATGTAATAACTTATTGGATATTTATACTTGTTATGCATAGATCACTCACTTCTAGGGGAAGTCTAATGGTTTATCTGTGTCTTATACTGGACTGTTTATACATCATATTTATTCTTTTAACATAGTGTCAACTATCACTGCATAATTAACATAATAATCCCAAATATGCCTGTCATGTTCTTCTTTTCCTTTATAAGATTTTAAATAAGTCAATCATTTATTCCAACCATTCATCAATTTTAATTTAATATTTTCTTGTTAAAAGTTATCTAAAATTTAGTTGTTTAATGATTTATAATTAACAAATAATTTCAGTGATTTATTCATTTGTCAATATTGTTTTAAAAATTCATTTTCCTGTAATCCCATAAGAAGTTGATTTTATTTAAATAAAACCTCCAGTAAGATATATTCTCCTTTTTTTTTATAAAATGAAATTTAATAAAAATAAAATAATTCAACAGCTACATAAGTTGTCATTAATAACATTGGCCTAATATATATATTATTAAAACTATTTCTCTGTAACAGTGAAACAAGTGTTACTTTCTATTATTGTTCATAATTTCAACACTATTGATTTTACTTTAGATCAGTTTCTTTTTGTTTAAATAAATTATGTTGCCTATTCTCTTACCATTGTTTAGACTATGGTGAAATTAATGTTTAAAATTAGTTTTATTCCAGTACATGTACTATTTGACCTTTTTATTAAAAGAAACATGTTTTTCAATACTCATTAATATTGTTAACACTAAGTTGTTCAGTGGTTCTTGCTGAAAATATAGGTTATATTTGCTTGTGGATAATCACTTTCTGACCCTTTACATTATTATATTAATCATGATTCCTAAAAGGCCTCTGAATTCTAATATTAAAAATTGACTGGCACTCAAACAACTCAATCTGATTGCTTTGTGAAGTGTTCTTATTAATGATACATTTCCACGAGACACATACATTCAGAAGCAACTCTTTCTTCTTGATTTTAAAAAATCGCCCTCAATTTCTTTCATGATTCCTATAGATTTTTCTGCTCATACCGTTACTTAAATGGCCATTGTTCAACTTTGGCAATAGGATCTTGGTTTTGTTTTCCCTCCCTCTTTATTCTTAAAAACAAGTCATTGAATTCATCTAGTAGCCATGATTTCTTACTGAACCTGGGCTGTGATATTATTTTTATTTCATTGAAACATACTATACATAATCCATTAGCAGAGATTTTTGGTATACATTTAAAGTCATGGGCACACATCTGTAGTTCAGATTTTCAAGGTGAGTAGTCAATGTCCGGATAAACTTTATAATATTTCTTTAGTAAGGCAAATAGCTTTGTATGGATCTAATGTGAATATTTCTTCTAATTACCTGATCTTTATTTTTTTTTAAATAATTTTATTTTTTTAATGGGGAGACATCAATAAATCAGGATACATGTATTCAAAGATAATAAGTCCAGGTTATCTTGTCGTTCAACTATGTTGCATACCTATCACCCAAAGTCAGATTGTCCTCTGTCACCTTCTATCTAGTTTTATTTGTGCCCCTCCCCCTCCTCCTTTCCCTTTCCTTTTCCCCCCTCCCCCCCGTAACCACCACACTCTTATCAATGTCTCTTAGTTTCACTTTTATGTACCACCTACATATGGAATAATGCAGTTCCTGGTTTTTTCTGATTTACTTATTTCACTTCATATAATGTTATCAAGATCCCACCATTTTGCTGTAAATGATCTGCTGTCATCATTTCTTATGGCTGAGTAGTATTCCATAGTGTATATGTGCCACATCTTCTTAACCAGTCATCTATTGAAGGGCTTTTTGGTTGTTTCCATGTCCTGGCCACTGTGAACAATGCTACAATGAACATGGTGCTGCATGTGTCTTTACGTATCAATGTTTCTGAGTTTTTGGGGTATATACCCAGTAGAGGGATTGCTGGGTCATAAGGTAGTTCTATTTTCAGTTTTTTGAGAAACCACCATGCTTTCTTCCATAATGGTTGTACTACTTTACATTCCCACCAACAGTGAATGAGGGTTCCTTATTCTCCACAGCCTCTCCAACATTTGCTATTACCTGTCTTGTTAATAATAGCTAATCTAACAGGTGTGAGGTGGTATCTCATTGCAGTTTTGATTTACATTTCTTTAATAACTAAAGAAGATGAGCATCTTTTCATATATCTGTTGGCCAGTTTTTTGGGTTTTTTTGTATTTTTTTGAAGCTGGAAACGGAGAGAGACAGTCAGACAGACTCCCACATGCGCCCGACCAGGATCCAACCGGCACGCCCACCAAGGGGCGACACTCTGCCCATCAGGGGGCGATGCTCTGCCCCTCCGGGGCATTGCTCTGCCACGACCAGAGCCACTCTAGCACCTGGGGCAGAGGCCGAGGAGCCATCCCCAGCACCCAGGTCATCTTTGCTCCAATGGAGCCTCGCTGCGGGAGGGGAAGAGAGAGACAGAGAGGAAGGAGAGGGGGAGGGGTGGAGAAGCAGATGGGCGCTTCTCCTGTGTGCCCTGGCCGGGAATCGAACCTGGGACCCCTTGCACACCAGGCCGACGCTCTACCACTGAGCCAACTGGCCAGGGCTTATCGGTTGGCCATTTGTATTTCTTCCTGGGAGAAGTGTCAGTTCATGTCCTCTTCCCATTTTTTTTATTGGATTGTTTGTTTGCTTGTTGTTGAGTTTTATGAGTTCTTTGTATATTTTGGATATTAGGCCCTTATCTGAGCTGTTGTTTGAAAATATTATTTCCCATTTAGTTGGCTGTCTGTTTATTTTGTTATCAGTTTCTCTTGCTGAGCAAAAACTTAGTCTGATGTAGTCCCATTCATTAATTTTTGCCTTCACTTCTCTTGCCTGTGGAGTCAAATTCATAAAATGCTCTTTAAAACCCAGGTCCATGAGTTGAGTACCTATGTCTTCTTCTATGTACTTAATTGTTTCAGGTCTTATGTTTAGATTTTTGATCCATTTTGAGTTAATTTTAGTACAGGGGGACAGACTGTAGTCCAGTTTCATTCTTTTGCATGTGGCTTTCCAGTTTTCCCAACACCATTTATTGAAGAGGCTTTCTTTTCTCCATTGTATGTTCTTGGCCCCTTTATCAAAAATTATTTGACTATATATATGTGGTTTTATTTCTGGACTTTCTATACTGTTCCATTGGTCTGAGTGTCTACTTTTCTGCCAAAACCATGCTGTTTTGATTGTCGTGGCCCTATAATATAGTTTGAAGTCAGGTATTGTAATGCCCCCAGCTTCATTCTTTTTCTTTAGGATTGCTTTGGCTATTCAGGGTTTTTTATAGTTCCATATAAATCTGATGATTTTTTGCTCCATTTCTTTAAAAAATATCATTGGAATTTTGATTGGAATTGCATTAAATTTGTATATAGCTTTGGGTAATATGGCCATCTTGATTATATTTATTCTTCCTAACCAAGGAAAAGGTATATTCTTCCATCTCATTATATCTTTTTTGATTTCCCTTAACAATGGTTTATAGTTTTCATTATATAAGTCCTTTATATTCTTTGTTATGTTTATTCCTAAGTATTTTATTTTTTTTGTTGTTGCAATCGTGAAGGGGATTATTCTTTTGAGTTCGTTCTCAAATGTTTCATTGTTGGCATATAGAAAGTCTATTGACTTCTGTATGTTAATTTTGTATCCTGCAACCTTACTGTATTGGCTTATTGTTTCTAGTAGTCTTTTTGTGGATTCTTTGGGGTTTTCGATATATAGGATCATATCATCTGCAAAAAGTGATACCTTTACTTCTTCTTTTCTGATATGGATGCCTTTTATTTCTTTGTCTTGTCTGATTGCTCTGGCTAGAACCTCTAGTACCACATTAAATAAGAGTAGAGAGAGTGGACAACCCTCTCTTGTTCATGATTTAAGGGGGAAAGCCTTCAGATTTGTGCCATTTAATATGATGTTAGCTGATGGTTTATCATATATGGCCTTTATCATGTTGAGATATTTTCCTTCTATACCCATTTTGTTGAGAGCCTTAAACATAAAATTGTGTTATATTTTATTGAAAGCCTTTTCTGCGTCTATTGATAAGATCATGTGGTTTCTGTTCTTTGTTTTGTTGATATGGTGTATTACGTTAACCGTTTTACGTATGTTGAACCATCCTTGAGATTCTGGGATGAATCCCACTTGCCTGATCTTTAATTTTTAATCTAAGAAAGTACATCTAAAATACCTAACTAAATATGAAGAGTACTTAAATTTATAAGCTTATTATATGCTAAAACCTCTGCAATCTGGGGGGGTAGATTATTTCAGAAACTAGAAACATCAGTAATGATGCAGGGAGCTAGTCAGTGAGAGAGGGAAGTGGTAGAGGTTTGGCAGGGTGCCAGTATGGACCATTTCTGGTGAAACCTTTCTCCTCTGGCTGCAGATGCCCACATTTCCCTGTGTGTTCACAAGCTCTTTCTACAGTGCATACTTATGATGAGGAGAACATACTCTCTGGTCTCTCTCCTTCTGAGTGCACTAATTCTTTCTCGAGGTTTCCACCCTCATGACTTCCTTGCAACCTTAATTAGCTTTCAAAGACTCTGTCTCCAAATACTACCATATTAAGGTTTCAATGAATGAGTTTTTTGAGGGGCAGGAACATTAAAATTGTTTCCTAATGGAACTTGAATGTACTTGGAAAAATAATCATCAGGCAAAAATAGAACTATAAACAATTATAAAGTTTACACCAGACATTATTTGTGTTTAGCCATGTTTTTGCGATATCTTTTGCCCTTTTATTATCTTGTTGAACCAATTTATAGATCCAGAGTTTAGTTCAAGATCAGTGTATTATTTCAGAATACATTTAATTTTTTTTTAGAAAATTATATTTAGTGAGGTGACATTGATCAATAAGAGTGCATAGGTTTCAGGTAAACATTTCTATAGTATTTGAACTACTGATTGTATTGTAATAGATTGATAATAAGAAAGTTAAATTACTATGAAGATTTTTCTATTCAGAAATAGTTTCTCCATTGTAGCAGTCCATAGAATAAATATAATTAAACCAAAGCTGAGTCACCTTTCTAAATAAGCAGTAAAAATTAATGCTAACATATCACAGAAGAGAAGTTTTTTTTCCCCAAAATCAAATAAAGTACTCCCATTGCAACATTTACCACACTCTGTGGCTGAAAGTTTAGCCACAGATGTAGTACTCCAAAGAAATTGGAACACAGAAGATTAAAAAAACATAATCAATAGTAAGTCCCCAGGCTGTAGAAGCTTATATTTGCAGTATTCTTGTCTTATCCCAGAAGATTACACTTATTAAAGATAAATTTTTTTGGATATGAAACATTTGCTTTTCACTTAAAAAGCATCATGGGTGAATGTCATTATTACCACTAATTGTAAAACCACTCTGACTGTGTTGCTGTTATAAAGGATAGATCATATGTCTGTTTTCAGGTATAAGAACTGTTTACTACTCACTATTTTCAAGGGATTGATTGCCTCCGGCCATGACTGAGTTATAAGGACTGACAGCTGGAATTCACTCTGGATGAGTTTGTTATTAGTAACTCAAGTTCTTGATCTTACTTTTGCAGTCAGTGTTATTTTGAACAAACCTATCTTCCTCAGGTTCCCTTGAGTAAAATATCTGGACCTAGCGATAATGTTGTTTCTTGCTGGTTCAGTTTCTTATGTGGGCATTCTAAATAGTTTCTGTATAGAATGTGAATCTAAATATAGCTGCTAAGACACTCTGTGGTATTTTTCTGTAACTCCTTTGACTTCTCAACACAGACTTTGTCTATCAGGATCTAAATACATAACTTATGTTACATGTTAACCAGCTACCTGAAGAAATTGAGGGCTGACAAAATATTGTAATAGTTTTTTTTTATTTTAATTAAACTTTTTAAATTAAGTGAGAGGTGGGGAGGCAAAGAGACAGACTCCCACATGTGCCCCGTCAGAGATCCACCAGGTAAGCCCCCTACCAGGTGATGCTCTGCTCATCTGGGACCATTACTCCGTTACTTGGCAAGTGAGGTATTTTAGTGCCTGAAGTGAGGCCATAGAGCAACCCTCAGTACCTTGGGCCAATTTGCTCGAAGCAATCAAGCCATAGCTGCGGGAGGAAGAGAGAGAGAGAGAGAGAGAGAGAGAGAGAGAGAGAGGGAGAGGGAGAGAGAGAGAGAGAAGTGGGGAGGGGGAAGGGTGGAGAAGTACATGGTCACTTCTCCTGTGTGCCCTCACTGGGAATTGAACCCGAGATATCCATACACTAGGCCGATGCTCTACCACTGAGCCAACTAGCCCAGGCCTGTAATAGTTTTGTAAGGATACTAAAGATGTATGCCATCATTGTTACTTTAGTGATACCATGACTATACCAGCATTATCAAACTACAGAAATGAGAAAGAATCACTTAATGAATCACAATTTATGGTCATAGAGACGTTGGGAGAGAAAATCCATTGTCTCTTAGTTTTGTTTACTTTTTTAATTAAGAGAATTGGCCCTTAATTGTGTCTACTGACAAATTGTCTTCATAGCTTGTGCTCCTGGAAAGCTTCCCTCACTACTGGAAATCTTACCATTTTCTGATCAAGTGTTCAGTCAGAATCATATGACTTTTGGCCAGTGACTACTACAATTCTTACAGAAAGGGATACTTATATAAAATAATATCATAATTAATTATAAAGGGGAAAGTAGAACTAGGGAGGAAATTTTCATTAAAGATAACGTACTATTCTCATTTTCTTGCAAAGTTATCAGACAATGTCACTAACATAATTTTTCTAGCAGTATTTGTAACATTATATCTGAATGGTGAGTGAAAATAGTTTCCAGGATTTATTTATCTATATTACATAGTTATCCTTTACTCATCTTACTTTAGAGAATAAAAATGGTTGTAGTTAGCATTAAGTTTGGATTTAGTATCAGGAAAACATGGGTTCAAATTCTACCTCTGGGTCCGACTAGCTTTACCACTGTGAGAATAAGCTCAAATCTCCTTTTTCCTCCTTTGTGAATTGGAATGAGTGTATATTCCTGATGAGTATAGAAGAATTCAAATAAATAAGGTAGGCAGTATATTTAGCATGTTATTCAATAAAGTCTAGCTAGCATTGTGTTAGAGTTATTCCCACTTAATGTGTGGAATAATTCTAGTAAATGAGACAGATTATGAAACATGTGGATGACCCTCTAGGACAGTGGCAGTGGCTCTCCAGGACTAATAGATTGCTATTATTATCTGCATATGAATGTTTTGAGAGCAGATTTTTCTTAAAGTCTCAATCTCAATTGAATTTAGGCAAGTAAAGAATTAGCCTGACCTGTGGTAGTGCAGTGGACAAAGCATTGACTTAGAACGTTCAGGTCACTGATTAGAAACCCTGGACTTGCCCAGTCAAGGCACACACAAAGCAACTATGAGTTGTTTCTTCCTGCTCTTCCCTTCTACCCCCACCTTTCTCTTTCTCTCATTTCTCTCTCTAAAATCAATAAATAAAATCTTAAAAAAATAAAAGAATTAGGATCAAGAAATTTTATTTAAAAGCTACCAAAATATCATTCTATTAATATAGTTCAATCAAAAAGTCTACTCTTGGCCCTGGCCGGTTGGCTCAGCGGTAGAGCGTCGGCCTGGCATGCGGGGGACCTGGGTTCAATTCCCAGCCAGGGCACATAGGAGAAGTGCCCATTTGCTTCTCCACCCCCCCTCCTTCCTCTCTGTCTCTCTCTTCCCCTCCCGCAGCCAAGGCTCCATTGGAGTAAAGATGGCCCGGGCACTGGGGATGGCTCCTTGGCCTCTGCCCCAGGCGCTAGAGTGGCTCTGGTCACGGCAGAGCGACGCCCCGAAGGGGCAGAGCATCGCCCCCTGGTGGGCAGAGCATCGTCCCTGGTGCGCGTGCCGGGTGGATTCCGGTCAGGCGCATGCGGGAGTCTGTCTGACTGTCTCTCCCCATTTCCAGCTTAAGGAAAAAAAAAAAGTCTACTCTTAATATTCATAATACCCACAACTATCAACCTTATTATTTTGCTTACTATGTAAAATGTTACCTATTTTACATTTATAGACATTCTTTAATCTTTTACTTTTTTTTAAGTTTTCAAAATTTTTTTTATTTTAGAGAGGGGAGAGAGAGAGAGAAAGAGAGAGAGAAGGGGGAGGTGCAGGAAGCATCAAGTCCTGCATGTGCCTTGACCAGGCAAGCCCAGGGATTTGAACCGGTGACTTCAGCATTCTAGGTCACCACTTTAAGCTTCTACTTATCTTTAACTTTATCTGGTGTGCTTTCCTTTTAGGATACAGAAACAAGGACAAAGATAGCATGAGTCACAGTGTTCTTGTAACAGTGACCAGAAATGTGCTAAAGGTGATCCTGCCATTAATCACTGTATCTATTAATTGTCTAAGAACACTCTTTATTCTTTATTTTAATTCTAATATACAATATTATGTTAGGAAAAAAACAGCCCTCACCCTGTGCATATTTTATTATTTAGTTGTATTTTGATGAACCTTTCCATCTATTTTCTCAGGGTGTTTTTCCTCCCAAAATGTGTTTGGTGAATACACACCCCAGTGTTGAGAGACTGCAATGGCTGAAGTCTCAAAACTTATTGTAATCACTTGCATGCCACCTACCCTACCTATACATATCCTCAGTCTCTTTTCAAGATGCTTAAGCTGTATCTTCACTCTACTGAAGCAGCCATCCCTGAAAAATGCCATTTCCTTATGGAACAGACCACAATTTCTGCTCATATTTTGTATAGTATATATGCAATAAATATCTGTATCTCTATATCTAGCTCAATTCATATACACGACTACCTAGTTTGAACAGATCTTAACATTTTATCAACATTATTTCATTTTTTGGTATTTTCCCCTTTTCCCCATTCTCTCTTTCTCTTTCCTTCTTTCTTATTTTAGAAATAATACTTTTGAGTAAGCAAATCTTTTGTTTCCTATGTTTCCTTTTCACATCATCTTTCTAATTTTCTATAAGAACTATATTAAGATTGATATTATAACATTTATACTTATTTTACCCTGATACTGTTTTGTATATTTCTAAAGCTCTCTGTAAGTAATATAATTCTACAACTTATTGAGTGTTTTTATAGTAAATAGCATATTTTAAAATGTATTTTTGATAACATTTATGCTAATGATTCTTCAATAAATATTTTTGTGCATGTCTCTGAGTGCACATGTTTAAAAGATTTCTATAATTTATATTCTAAATTATTTTACTTGTATTTGAAATGTGTGCATAGCTTGAATCATTTTAGATAGTCTAAAATTGTTGTAACAATTTATACTCCTAATATCAATGTAGGGAAATGCCAGTGTCTCTACATCCTCATTAATATTTGGTTTTGTCTCACTCTTTGCACTTTTATCAATATGATGGATGCATAATGATATCTCATTGTTATCAGAAACATGCTTTATTCCAGCATCTTCTTCTCTCTACAACACCACTAAATTTGTTCTTGTAAAATGTCATATCTAATATATACTTTTCAATATTAAGTTCTCTCAGTAGCCTTTGAAACAGTTGACCACTTTTTTCTCTGAAGATTGAGTCATTAATCTTTTTTTATTAATTTTTATTAAGTATATGACTTAATAATTATATTTTATGAAAGAAGTAATCTCTCAACCAACAAAGCAAAATAATCTCTATTTTTTGCAAACTCAAGAAAAAATCATTTGCCCTGGCTGGTTGGCTCAGTGGTAGAGCATTGGCCTGGCATGCAGAAGTCCCAGGTTCGATTCCCGGCCAGGGCACGCAGGAGAGGCGCCCATCTGCTTCTCTACCCCTCCCCCTCTCTTTCCTCTCTGTCTCTCTCTTCCCCTCTGCAGCTAAGGCTCCATTGGAGCAAAGATGGCCCGGGCACTGGGGATGGCTCTGTGGCCTCTGCCTCAGGCGCTAGAGTGGCTCTGGTCACAACATAGCGACACCCAGGATGGGCAGAGCATCGCCCCCTAGTGGGCAGAGCGTCGCCCCTGGTGGGCGTGCCGGGTGGATCCCGGTCGGGCGCATGTGGGAGTCTGTCTGACTGTCTCTCCCCGTTTCCAGCTTCAGAAAAATTAAATAAAAAAAAAATCATTTTATATGATATTTATTGGATGCCTACTAAATTCTGCATACTCCAGACATAAAGGATTTAAAGATGATATTCTTAGCTTTTTAACATGGAACTTAGCCTGAAATAATATATATATATGTATTTGATAAATAAAACAATAAACTATGCTTTTGAGTACCTCTCATAAAGTTACATTTGTTTAAATAACTCTTTATTTGATTACTTCTGTAGAAACTTTGTGCAGAGGGTATGAAATTTTTGTCTTCTTTGTTTTATATCTTAGGGATTTAGAATAATTCCTTATACCTGACACATATTAAAAAGTCAACAAATAGTTCTTGAATATATGAATGAGTCATAAAGTAAGAAAATAATTTCTATATTATTTTTGTTCTAATGAGAGTTCTAGTAAAACTTAAGATTTATAACTCTTTATCCAATGTCTTTTAGTGATAACTAGAGAGACATTCTAATCAAAACTTAAACCATGTTGAAGTGAATGGGTAATAGTCAATAGTATCAAAAACAGGCATTCCTCTGGGAATGAATGAGCTAAAAAAGAATGTGGGAAAAACCTTGTACCTCTTTATTTGAGTTTGAACAAACGCAGAGATAATGGGCATGACTCCTGAGCCCTCCCTGGGCTGACTTTACAAAATGAATCCTAATATTGTCTCAGTGCAGTTGTAGACTGGTTTCTAACTAACTCTGTCCCATGGTTGGTATGATTTCTATATTGTCCAAACAAAAAGAGATTTTGTCAAACAAAATTGTCTTCTTCATGGTGTATCAATGCCTAAAATGCAGTCATTTAAACACAATTGCTTTGACTGAATCCATACTAGGATCTAATTAATTGCAAATTGTTATAGAAAAATAACCTTTAACTCTCAGTCTTTCAAATATAAGACATATTCCCTTTATAACTTTCATATAGTAGGTGGTTGATAAATGTTTATGGCATTGAAAATGCATAAGATCGTGGGATACTGTTCAAAGAGGAATTCTTGTTAAGACAGAAAATATATCATCTTAGACTTTTAAAATTAGCAAAAAACATCTGAACTGATTGGCGGTGGAGAAGAAGACAAGTTCTTCATTCTGGATACTTTAATAAACACCTTTGCCTACATTAGAATGATCCAGAATGATATTATAAAAATAAATCTCAAATTATTATAGGTGCTGATATTCAGTATATGGCCTTTACCTGGTGGAAAAATGCTTTAAATGAAACAACCATAACACTAGAAACCACATTGAAAATAGTTTTAGGTTTTTATATGTTTGTCTGTTTGTTTGCTAAGAATCAGGAAAAATCTGTCAATCAATGTTACTTCCCAGAATCAGGGCTCTGGTCACCTTGATACCACAAACTCCTCATTGCATTTACAAGCCCCAGAGACATACATTTTTGAGCTCTCAGAACATTCAAAAGGAATCCAGATAATCTAATCTTTAACAATAACAGGACACCAAAAGTCCAGAGACATGATAATAATTCATTTTCAGAACAAACCACCTTTATTCCTGACACGGAGAGCCATCCTCCACAAGGTCTTAGTGCGAGGATTATAACCTTATGCACAGTAAGTGGCCATTTATTATTCCAGAGTCTGTGCCATTGGATGAGTTATTGCAATGCTGCCAGGTCCACTTCCAGCCTTGACTTACAAGAAAGGAACAAAATACAAAACCCATCAAACAAACTCAACACAAAAGATTTGAGATCTAAGGGGAAAAGCGTGTTTTAAAAAAAGTTTATGGGGAAAAGTCTACAGGAAATGAGCTAGCTAAGCCTCTGTAATTATCACACATTCTCCAGACACATCAACTCATTTAAAAATGAGCAATTATGGAAAGACTTACTGGATGAATGTCTCTCTTGAAAAATTAAAATTCTTTCTTTAAGACATGTCTTGATCTTTAATACCTGTATCCTGCCTGCCTCCTGTGGATATTTAACTGTTAAGAAAGAAACCTGTACATAGCTACAATCACATCAAAAGAAAGGTGTCAGGCAAGTGTGAGTTATGAAAACCACTATCCTTTTTTAATTATAAATCTCCATTTGATTTTATGATAAAATATAGTTAACATAAAATAGTATATTAGTTATAGGTGTACAACATAGTTATTCCACTATATACCTAATAAAGTGATCACTACTGTATGTCTAGCAATTATGTGTCACTGTACAACGCTACCATGATATTATTGACTATATTTCCTGTACATTACATCCCCATGACTTATTTTATAACTGGAAATTTGTACCTCTTATTTGCTTTCAATGTTTTGTCTTCTCCCAATCCCATTCCCCTCTGGCAATGATCAGTTTGTCTATATATCTGTGACTCTATTTCTATTTTGTTTTGGGTTTGCTTTTTGTTTTTTTTATTCCACATATAAGTGAAATCAAAAGCCACTATCTTTAAGTGGAATGCTGTCTCCTAAGTTGCAACATGTGAAACACTGCAAACATGCTTTTCTGTAAATTTTTATTAATATCTCACATAGCACTCATCAGTATAATGGTTGAATGTTCTAGATTTACTGCTCAGCTAAAAACAAGTATAGAGTCACAGGATAAGAACCACATACACAAATAGAATTAAAATATTTGAGGCCCTGGCTGGTTGGCTCAGTGGTAGAGCATCGGCCTGGCGTGCAGAAGTCCCGGGTTCGATTCTCGGCCAGGGCACACAGGAGGATCACCCATTTGCTTCTCCACCCCTCCCCCTTTCCTTCCTCTCTGTGTCTCTTCCCCTCCCGCAGCGAGGCTCCATTGGAGCAAAGATGGCCGGGGCGCTGGGGATGGCTCCTTGGCCTCTGCCCCAGGCGCTAGAGTGGCTCTGGTCGCAACAGAGCGACATCCCGGAGGGGCAGAGCATCGCTCCCTGGTGGGCAGAGCGTCGCCCCCTGGTGGGCGTGCCGGGTGGATCCCAGTCGGGCGCATGCGGGAGTCTGTCTGACTGTCTCTCCCCGTTTCCAGCTTCAGAAAAAATACAAAAAAAAAATAAAAAAAAAATTGAGAGGTGATAGGTCAAAAGGCTTTTTTGTTTGTTTTTTATTTATTTCTTTGTTTTTTAGATGAATGAAGAGAATTAGACTTCAGAGTGAGAACTAAGGGTGCATAATTACATACATTTTCTAAGAGGAGGCCAGTAATTTCTGAAAAAAAGGCAAAGAAAATAAATGTTGATTGCTCTACAGTCAATCCAAACTAGTCTGAAATAAAATGTTTAGACTTTTGGGCCAATGAATAATAATAGATGTATTGCTCAAGTTTGGGGAGAAGTCCTTCATCTTATAAGATATGACTGTAATTTTGGGGAAAATTTCAGGTATAAGTATAAAAATGATAGGGTCCTATTTTGATTGAAAAGAGTGACATCTTGCCTCTGAGAAACATTTTTTATATAGTCATAGAGAGATGTTTTAAAACACTGGCCACATTAACTGAAGGGAGGAGTGGATATGTGTGTTGTATGCTGGGGGATGGGAGAGCTGGCAGACAGAGGGGAGTGCAGGGAAGGGGAAGGGGTCCCAGGGAGGTGAAAAAGAAATAGAAAAAGAAAATGACATCGAGGCTTCACCTACTTCCTCAATTTAGAATATGCTTTATCTGTCCCTGAATGCAAAGGGAAGTGAAATTTGTTTGCAAATGCATATAGTGTAATGACTTTACTTATTTCACTAAATGGAAAATTTTAATATATAATATAATGTATAAAATAGGAAAAAACCAATTTGGGAAAATGCTTTCTTAAGGGAGGTCCTCAGGGAAAAGACTAGAGGAAAACAATGAATGACTCTAAAATGAGAGTTGTCCTATTAAAGAAATAAAAAAAAGGGTCTCTGAATTAAATTTGATTTTCAAGCACAATACTAGTAACACAATGATGTTCCAAACAGTAACTTGGACATATTTTTACCGCAAAAAATTATATAATGTTGATTCGAAATTCAAATTTGACTCAGCATCCTCTATGTATCTGGATTATAAATTGGATTTAAAAAGCACAGGTGAGTGTTGGTGATGTCAAGAAAAGAGAAGACACACAAGCCATGCTGACTATGGGGTGAAATCTACTGTACAGTTTTAGACCCAATAACGTATGTTGCCATAATATATTATATATATCCCTTCTCTATTAGAGCCCTATTTTCCATTGCATGTCCACTATATAAAGCTTATATGCAAGTGGTTTGATGGGGTAAAAGGTTAATATAAAAGAAAGTTATAGGGAAAATAAAATAAAATACTGGATTATAATGATAATTTAAAAAAATTGTATTCAGTCCTGATTTCAGCACAGCCAAAATCAAGGCTGCAAACAACGTCACCAGGACATTAATTCTCATTCTATATCTTTAGAACTTTCTCCTTTCTCAAAGTGGCAAAATGGTTGGGACATCTATGTCCCATTGCTCATGTTTAAATTGAGAAAGAAATATCCGTTCTCCTGCAACAGCTCTGGAGATGATTCATTGAATTGTTTTGGTTTCAATGTAACTATATTCTTACTCTAGAACCAAATGATGTGTACAGACCTGAGCTATATATTCATAGTTAGAACAAGAGAAAATCATCTCACGTTTTAAAAAATGATGAATTCTGAGAAGAAATTGAAATATTATTTCCAAGAAAGGGTTATCAATGCTTAATGGCCAATAAATAAACATACAAACACATGGCAATTGTGCAGTGTAAGGTTTAAACAGAGTTTATCATGATTTAAATTGTAAGAGCAGTGTGGCAGTGATGGACAGCTGGGTTGTTTATATTTG
Organism: Saccopteryx bilineata; assembly: GCF_036850765.1. Lineage (NCBI taxonomy): Eukaryota > Metazoa > Chordata > Mammalia > Chiroptera > Emballonuridae > Saccopteryx > Saccopteryx bilineata. The sequence continues at coordinate 19,531,925 of NC_089493.1, forward strand.
ACTTACTTCTTCACTTTCTTCAGTTTCACTATAAAATCAGCCCCAAGTAAGTGCTTAATAAAAATAGAATTACTACATGAATGAAAATATAAGCAGGTGCCATGTTCTTGACATATAAATAAAAATATTTTCTATATAAAGTATTGAAAGAATTGAACCAATGAAACAAATTTTAGGCTTTAAGATTATTTTCTGTTTAAGTTAATCATATATGTGAGATAGTAAATAAATCAAAAGTAAAAAATGTGAATCTCAAAATTTCTTGTATTTAATTTGGAAAGATTTAATTTGGAAGACAATTGCAACTTAATTATTGAAGTGACTTTGAGCTAGTTACTCATCCAAGTAAAAGTACAAAAACCTATCTGATAGGATTTACATGATGAATAAAAATTTATGTGCTAGTGCTGAATACCAGTTTGTAAATTATGCACATTGGGATCACATTGCCATATCTTGGGACTAACCCTATACCTAGCACATTGCAGACACTTGATAAATATTTTCTTAATAAAAATATGAGTATAGAACATTACGGAAAGTTATACTGTAGTTAGAGAGAGAAAAAGGAAAAGAGAGTGAGTGTGTGAGTGTGTGTTAATGCTGGAGAGTTATATGGGGACTTAATAAAAAGTTGTAAAAATCTATTGTCCTTTCAAATTCAAATACTTTTCAAATTTTGTTCTGATTCTATAAATAAGAGTATGTCAGATATGTCAGGATTATGTCAAATTTTACTATGTATTTAAGATTTCTATTTTTTCACCATTAGCTCTTTCTCATTAGATCCAAAAATTGAAATATATTTTGCTTGAGCTGCAGTTTTCTATTGTGGATGTAATGACTGACAAAAGAATGAGAAACTGAAATTGTGGTTTTCTCCTCCCACTCCATTCCCTTTTCTTATCCTGTAAGGAAGACATATAAAAAACTTTCTGTCTATTATCACAGTTTCACAAAGAATAAAAAGAGTTATCTTTAAAATATCTGGGAACAAAAGAAAATTTTTTAATGGGCAGTAAACTTAGTTAAATCTAGTGCAATATGACTTTATCTTTACAGGTTTTATTTAGTTTTCCAACTTTTTGTGTCAACTAATATTCAGGTCATATAATAATTCCTACATGATTACATAAAACCATGGTATAAAGCTCACTAAAATTCTAACTATAGCAACTTGTTTGTATTCATAAAAAACTAAGACACTGAGAATTGGGCTAATTGATGACCAGTATGTAATTGTGATAAATAATAAAAACAGATATTTAAAAATAAAAGGCATGTTGTTATATTTAAGGTTGTAGAAGAACTTCAAATATTAGAATGACCAGTATTTGGAAGTTTTATCAATATTAACCTATTAATTTTTATTATATATACATCACTGGACTTGCTGGTAATGGATAATATGCTGCTCACAAAAATTAGGAGATATTTCAAAATGAATATGAAGTGATAAAAAATCCCTGATGTTTTGTGAGCAAAATTAGGGGATATTTCAAAATGAAAATGAAGCAATAAAAATATCCCCTAATTTTTATGAGCAGTGTATAAACAATAATATTAAAAGTCATATCATATACCTAATTATCACTGATTCACAAATGTTGAGGCATTTGATATATGCTGAATTTTTGTTAAATACCTAAAATAAAATCAGCATATAACTGATTGTTACAAAATAAATTCAACACTTAATCGATTGTAAAAGTAAGTTTTGTTTACAAAACTGCTTAGATATGAAGAAAACATATATCAATAGAAAAATTGTCAACAATACTACTATGCAGATAATCTTTAATAGTTTAAAGTATATTCTCTTCTAAACCATTTGCTGTGTACAGACACAAATATATATCCAAAAATATTATTGACTGTGAACTGTATGTGGGGGAGGGTTGTTGTAGAATAAAGAAGTATTTAAAAAAACACTTTTGAGCAGACAACCAGTAGACACCTGAGAGAGTTGACATGTATAGCCAGCACACACCAGAAAATGCAAGACATGATGTGAAATGAAATAAGGCTGAAGAATTGAAGAATCTGAATTCTGCCAACAGCAGGTATGAGCTTGAAACTTGTTTGTTTCCCAGAATCTCCAGATAATCCCAGCTTAACTTCGTGTTGACTTTGGCCTTGTGAGATGCTGAGCATAGATCTTAGTTGAATCTCCCCAGACTGTGGACCAATAGAACTATGAGATAATCAATGGAAATTATTTTGTCAATAAATTTCTGGAAGTTACTTATGCAGCAATAGAAAACTCAAACAAATGGGACGTTACTGGTCAAAGAGGTATAAGAATTCGCTTTGCATTTTGAAATTTTTTTCTCTTTAGGGAAAGGGAGAGGAGGGAAGGGAGCAAGATAGAGAGAGAGATAGAAGGACAAAGAAGAAACCTTGAGTATATGAAGAAAAAGCAGAAAGATTGGCTGCAAAGTTTTTACAGTAATCTAGAAGAAAGATTAAACAAAGCATAAAAGATATAGCCATGCGGAATGTGTTACTTCATTTACTCATTCAAATGACAATATTTTAGGAGGTGTACTAGCAAGTAGAGATACAAAGGATTGTGCTGAAAATCATGTCTTTCTTTCCAGATTCAACCTCTACCCTCTTACTTATATTTACCAATTGAGCAACTCCAGCAAATGAGAACATTTATTTTGAAATCGGTTTCCAGCAAAATCTCAGAGCTTACTTTCATTGGTTCAGTTTCCATCACAGGTAACATCCCAAAACACTTCAGTGTGATTGGGAGGGTCTGTTCCTCTGGTTTGGTGTCTGGGTTAGACACCCAAGTGGCTGGTCCCCATCCAAATCAAATCGGCTTTGATTATAAGAGAGCTACTAAAAAACTGGCATCCTGAAATATCTCAAGAATGAGTACATTTGAGCTATTTCCATCTGATTGTTAAATAAGGAATGCTGAAATTGCTGAACATTTTTTTTCCACAAAATCAGCAGTATTTTCATTTTCTTTTCTTGAAGCACAAGTAGCCCATTAGCTTAAAAAGGGCATATTAGTATTTAGTTCTAATTTAGTATGAACCTTTCATGGTCAACCATTATTAAAGCCAAAGCTATTAAATAGTGAAGCACTAAATCATCTCCAAATGTCCTCCATCTCAGGCATAGATGCAAGTAGGAGAGGAAGAGGGACACAATTAGCAAGAGAAAGCTAGTGTGTGTGAGGCAGGTAACGTGGCTCCTGCTCTCACAGAAGAGACTTATCTGGAAAAGCAATGCATAAGACAAGCTACTATTATAATATAATGAAACCAGTGGAGACAACTTAGTGAATGTGTTGTGAGAGAAAACCATAGTAATCACAGGTTGGCAGAAAGCTATTAAAAGAGTAATCCACAGATTCACAAAAATTACCAGAGACCAGGATGCATCCCATTAATCAATGTGAATGAGTACGTGAGAATGCATGTTCCTAACCCTATTGCTTAGAATCACATTTCAACAAAGAGTTGATACTCCCTTGATGAACAATGTAGAAAAGAAGTCACTGGTGAAATAAGGTTTGCAAAATCTGAGTGAAATGCCTTTTAGAAGAATTCTTTTTTTCCAACACATCTTTAACTAGATTCTAAGTATTGGTTGTTTCTAACATCTTAGCTGCCAGCCTGAAGGCCCAAGGAACAGCTGGTGTTGACATTGATTGGGTTGAGGTCAAGAGAAGCAAGTTATTGGGGTTATCTGAAGTCAGCCTGTACTAAAGCTAAGTAGAGTATTGCATATTAGGTGCATTTTACTTCAGACAGATCAAGCCATGTGCAGTAGAATGGTGGGTTAGACACAGATATAAACCAGGATTTTACTTAATGGGCCAGGGAAAGGTTTGGGCAGAGGCATGGACAGATATCAAGCCCTCTCAGAGGTTATTCTGCCATGTCATTTTGGGTGACCTTTCCTGTATATCCCTTTTCTCTAGTCCTTGCTGATGACCCGATACATTTTAAGAGGGCATAATCCTCCATACTAAATCATACTAAAAAAATAACAGAGTTAATAGCTTATACTTATGGCATACTGACTACTGGCACCATTCTAAATTTTCCATATATTAACTTATTTAATTGTCAAACTGCTTGTTAAGGAGGTAGTTTTATTAGTCTAATGAAGAAAACTGAATCACAGAGAAATTGACTTAAATTGCATGAGGGGCAGAACTAGACATGGAAACCTGGCAGGCTAGCTCCAACTTGCAAATCTAATCATGTTGTTTTCTTGTCTCATTAACATCAGAATTTTCAATAGGTTTCACATTATCGATAACAACAAGAAATGCAACTTCCAACTAGACAAGGGAATCCACTCCCTTCATATTGCTCAGTGGGCTGGTATCAGAAGCTTGTTTTTTTAAAAACTGACTAGGAGAAAAGAAGTTTGTGTCCAACACAGATCCAGACATAAGTATATGAAGCTCACAATTTCCTTGGGACTAAAATGACCTCTTGAGCCACAGATTTCAGAGTCTGTTTCAAATTCTACCGGTTATATAAACCCCGTTCTCTGTTTTCCTCCTTCCCACTCTAAAGCATTTGATTGCAAGAGAAAAATGGTTACTTTTAACTACTCATTCTATGTGTATACCCATAGCTAAGATTAAATGTGCAAACAACTTAGGAGGCAGAGGAGTGTGGAAAGGTTAAATCTTGAAGAACAAGAAGAGGAGAACAAGACAGATTTTTACCCCCCTGAGGGGGTCGGTGGTTTGTTGAACTCGTAGACCTCCTTGCTGTTCTGTGGCATTGACCTTGGAGGACACAGGACTCAGAATGTAACAGCTATGGTGTAGCTCTGGGAGAAGGATGTCAGGGGTGGGGGCTTCAGCTTCAGCAGGGCTTGCTCTGTGTCCTACATGGTCCCAAAGCAGAGTCACTGAATTTGAAGAGAGTTCATGGAAATGGGTCAATGATAACCACCCATGACTGTGGATATATTTCCAAATGGTTAACACTTAAGTTTTGTAGACCTTTTCAGAACACTACAGGAGATAGAAGGGAAATCAAGTAATGAGGGAGAATTGCTAATTCTATCTGCTTAGCACAGTATTGCTCAACTGAAAGTCATTTTGCTTCCCGTGATATATTTAGTGATGTTTGGAGATTTTTTTTTATTGTCTTGGGGTGAGGTGTTGCTACTGGCATCTATTGAGTAGAGCACAAGATTCCTGGCCTGACAAGGTGGTGATGCAGTGGGTTGAGCATTGACCTGGGATACTGAGGACTCAGGCTTGAAATCCCAAGGTTGCCGGCTTGAGCTCAGGCTCTCCAGCTTGAGTCTGGGGTCACTGGCTTGAGGGTGGGATTGTAGATATGATCCAATGGTTGCTGGCTTGAGCACAAATGCCTCTAGCTTGAGACCAAGGTTGCTGGCTTGAACAAGGGGTCACTGGCAAAGCTGGAGCCCCTTGATCAAGGTACATATAAAAAATCAATCAATGAACAATTGAAATGACACAACTATGAGTTAATGCTTCTCATCTCTCTCCCTTCCTGTCTGTCCCTTGCTCTGTCTGTCTCTCTTGGTATAAAAAAAAATGAAAATCCTGTGAAATATTCTATAATTCTCAGGACAGCCACCATAAAAATAACAAAAAGCACTGGCCTGAGATGTCAATAGAGTCAAGGCTGAGAAAAACCATGCCCAAACAGCAAGCATTCTAAATTTTACTTAGTTCAATTGCAAGGGTGGTAGGATGGGCGGCCAGTAAAAAAGAATGTCATTTATTTTTATGCTTAAGATTGTGGATGTGAAAAAAATATTTTAAAGTAGCATACATTCACTCCCATTTGATTGTTATACATTTGAACTAAGAAAGTTATGCATTAAAATCATAACTTTTCCCAAATGCATATAATTATGGTAACGAATCTCTTTATGTGCTTTGTAGTTGACTGCATGAAAGAAAAGTATAAAGAACAACAAGAAAATTACATGATCAATTAAACTATTGATTTTATTCATTTTATGTCAAAGAAGTAGACCAACCTTACATAGGCAATCGAACCTGCTAGCCATCAAAATCTTGATTAGACAGCTGGAGGTCATGATTCCAGAGGACACAACATATGCAGCAGACCATCTCCAGAGAACTTAGTGCTCACCTACGGACAAACCTAGACATTGACAAGCAATAAGTAACACTCAGAGACTTTGCTTTCTTGAAACGAGGCAGAAACAGTTCAAAGCCTTTCTTGCCCTCAACCTCACTCCCCAAAGTCTTAACTCTCTTCTGCACTAGGTACAATGCACAGCGACAAAATATTTCATCCATCACTCAACGGTGAGCCTCACATTTCTTTTTTCAATAAAAATAGCATATCAATATTTTTTGCAAAACCTGAAATGGATGATGGGATTAATAGTGGTGTCAAGGAGGGAAAGAGTTGACAGGAATGGTTTTAAGATAAAATATGGAAGCAGTTTTGAAGAGCATTTATGCCCTTCAAATATGTGTATTATAAATGTAGAACAAAGAAGAGATTTTTATGAAACACAAAACTAAGGTAAGCAACAAGATAGCATTGAGCTAAAATGTTAGACCAATATGACAACTGTATGAATAAATATAAAAATGTGATTTATTACTCTGTAGAGATCCTTGGGTGAGAAATTAAATCAGAACTTGATAGCAATGTTTCAAATTAATATCCTGATATGATTTTTGAGGGTTTGATATAATCATTTTTTTAGATACTAAATCTATGGGAATTTATACTGTAAAAGTACATCTTAAAAAGAATGTTTCAAGTTCGATATATAAATGAAGGCACCATGAGTAAGGGCTCATATTGTGGATCCTCAGAGTCACAATTTGCTCCTCTGATAGGAACTTAGTATTTGTCAAAATGCATAAGAAAAATGCATTCAGGGAAAATTAAACTGTATCTACAACAAATGGCCCCAGGCAAGGGAAATGGAGGAAGGGAGCTTAATCTATGCAAATTCAAGCATGTAATCATTTTGATACATTCAGACAAACTAATTTTATATTCAGATATTTGCAATAATTTAATGTAGTTTTCATAACTATTTTTAAAACAATTATAGATTAACAATTCAGTTTGGAAATTCTGACCTTACATTTTTAAAAAAGGTTGGGAGGCTCTAAAGGTGAGGTATATGAACAAGTGTTTGGGCAATTAACAATTAATTAATTATTCTGCCAAGAGGAGCTAATTGCTCCCTGCCACCCTTGGAATCTATATAATCCCAAGAAATTGTGTGCTCGCATAAGTCATGTCATGATGTAGCCTTGCCCCTCTCTTTGTAACATGCAAGTCAGCAGTATGTTAAGTATACTTATCTCTCAATAACAGTAACTGGGTAATTTCTCTGCAATTTAGGTTTCCAAACTACTGAGACAGTGTAAAATCTTTAACCATTTCTCACGACTTTTCCGTATAAAAACAATGAACACAAAATAAAACTAAACAAGCATATTGATCTCTGGATACTCTTATGGTTGGTTATTCAGACTCTGGCATGAACAGAGAGAATTTTACATTATACATATTTTTTCATGTCTTCTTTCTGAAATGTAAGCTTGCCTCAAGTATAATTGCTGCTTTTTTGAAAGAACTTGTCATAATGTGATGCAGTTTTTTGTTTGTTTGTTTGTTTTAAGTTAGAAAGAGAAAGAAAGAAACAGGGAAGGACCAGAAGGGAGAGAGATGAGAAGTATCAATTCTTTGTTGCAGCACCTTAGTTGTTCATTGATTGCTTTCTCATATGTGCCTTGACTGGCGCGGGGCGGGGGCGGGGGCTGGCTGAGACAATGACCCCTTGCTCCAAGCCAGCAACTTTGGGTTTTAAGCCAGAGTGACCTTTGGGCTCAAGCCAGTGACCATAGGGTTATGTCTATGATCCCACACTCAAGCCAGTGACCCTGCGCTGAAGCCAAATGAGCCTGTACTCAATCTGTCGACCTCGGGGTTTTAAACCTGGGTCCTCTGTGTCCCAGGTCAATGTTCTTTCTACTGCACCACCACCTCGTCAGGCTGCAGCTTTAATTTATATGCAAAAGAACCTTCTCAGTTCATCTAAAAGGCCACAATAATGAAAGAATGATGAAGTAATCTGCCCCATCCCTTGCCCTTGGAAATTTCCCTGACAAAACCACCATTTCTGGGGGAAATAATACAATGATGATAGAAGAGAAACAGGCAATCTGAACTATAGCCCAAAAGGAAGGGCAAGGTCTTTAATAAATTACCTCTCATGTGAAAGATGGTCAGAGGTAGAATTCAGTGTTTTTCCTACAGCCTGGCAATGGATGCTTAAGCCAACATAGAATTATATATTTTATATACTGAGAGGCAGGCTTTGCCCCTGGGAACCATCAACTACTGAATTAAATTTAATCACCTATGTTCATTTATTATGGATCCCCAAAAGGCTTTCTCCACAGTTCTGGGCAGCTGTGTCCGTTTCCTTCAGCTTGTTTCTAACTTTTTAACCTTGTGGCTATTTTTCTTCTCTCTAGTTTTATTCATTTCTGCTTAAATATAACATTTTTTATATATGTAAGAAAGTAACCACAAGCATTTTGAACATGAATAACACAGGCGCTGGGAAGACAGATATGCTGTGTCTTACTTTTTAAACTGAATTTTTTTTTTTTTAAATACCTGGTATCACCATAGATTCTCTGGGCTCCAATGAACATTCTTCATTGTTAAAAATGCAATTTGCTAAATGAATGCATAGGGAAGCCTGGAGAAATTGGGGTGATTAGATATTCAGACAGTAGCTGAACTATGGCCACTAAATTGTAGGTCATCATTTTTCATTAACCTCTTAATAACCAGCACGTTCTCCACTGCCCTGTTCTTTCCCCTCATACAAGGAAGTCACTGTGCATTGCTCTGTCACAGACTTCAATGAATGAACTAAATTATTTTCAAATTATTCAAATAATTGCCCTTTTTTAATTTCAGCTGAGCCTAGTTTGATTTGGTTTTTTTCTAATCATTTAATCCATCCTAAGCAATTCTCCTGCCTTACACAGAGGTAAAAAAGGCTGTTTGTTCAGTGTCTTGAGTATGAACACTGATCACAATAATTTACTTATTCATTCATCCAATAAAAGCTCTAACTAAATCCTACTGCAGTGCCTGATACATAGCAAGTAAAGTTTGGTTCTAAGCCCCCAAAAGCATAAATTAGGCTGTGGCACAAAACTGAAATTTTCAGGTTTAAGTTCCCAGGCTGGCTAAAACAAGAATAGAATTGCTCTGTCATACCTCTATCTACTTAATTTTAGTCATTTAGCATCTTGAATATAAAGACTCCATTTTATCCTTCACCTTATTTCTCAATATGTGTATTTCTGTAAGTCACATGGATTTAAAAATCTCATCTTAGACTGAGAACAAGGCAAAACACTTCAGAAGTCACTTGAATTATCAATAAATCAAGATTCCCTTTTTTTAAAAAACATAAAATAATTTAACCTTTACAAGACTTTTTAAGTATATAATCTAAAATACATATTTAATAAAAGAAAATAAGTCACAAAACTTGTACACTTTATGATATTATCTATTACATAATTTTATATTTCTGTGCAATGCATTTAATATATACAAGAAACTTGAACAATAACTATATCAAAATATTATATGTTATTGTCTTTGCTAAGTGAAGTTATGTGTAGTTATTTAATTTAGATTTTTAATAGTTACATAATTACAAAAATCATAGAGGAAAGAAAGGGAGAAAAGAAGAAAGAAAAGAAGAGAGGGAGGTAGGGGAGGGAGAAAGAAAGTAGCTATTGAGTTTATGAATTAGAGGTTAAAATCTTGTATGTATTACTTACATTCTACATATATGTAATATATATATATTCTGTAACTTTTTAAATTTTTCTGCCATGTATATCAACTGAAATTTTAAACAAACAGAAAGCAGTTAAAAGGGTGAGTTATTTCACCTGACCAGGTGGTGGTGCAGTGGATAGAGCCTCAGACTGCCATGCAGAGGAACCAGGTTCAAGACCCAGAGCTCACCAGCTTGAGCGTGGGCTCCTCTGGTTTGAGCAAAGATGACCAGCTTGAGCCCAAGGTCACTGGCTTGAGCAAAGGGTTACTCGGTCTGTCGTAGCCCCTCGGTCAAGGCACTCATGAGAAAGCAATCAATAAACAACTAAAGTGCTGCAAGGAAAAACTGATGCTTCTTATCTATCTCCTTTCCTGCCTGTCTGTCCCTATCTGTCCCTCTCTCTGTCTCTATCAAAAAAAAAAAAAAAAAAAAAAAAAAAAAAAAAAAAAAAAAAAAAAAAAGGTGAGTTATTTCACAATTTGCCTAAGTGGAAAAAGAGAAGATTTGAGCAAGAAAAATGAACTATAAGGAAAAGCTACAAAAAGTGGTAGAAACTCAATGAGTGCTTGTTGAATGTATAATAGAAATTTAGACTCCTGTTACTGTTTGGATCACTCTACAAACCCTTGGACTTTGAGAATGAATTATTGGTCTTTGGTTGTTGTGCACTGCAGTTTCTCTTTTTGTCTCTCTTGCTAATTACTTGCTTTTCTTTCCATGGAAAGGGGATTTAATGCTAAAAAAAAATAAGACCCACTCACAGGCATGTGTGTAGAGCGCACACACACAACCTTATATAACCTTACATAATTGTAAAATGTGATCTGCCATTTCTGACCTTTTCTGCGTGCGATACTGCAAAGCATAAAGGTCCCAGTGTATGTAAATGGGAAATAAGGACATTTAATCCTTTATCCCAGGAAAGATATACTTGTGTTCAACAGCTCTGCTCACTAACTTTCAATGTTAAATCCTCGTAGAGAGCACTGGGGTTCACATGATATTATTGAGTTCAATAAAAAGAAGAAAGGGTCTATTCTTTTAACTCTTCTAACTAACTTTTTTTGCTGCATTTTTTTTTATTATTTGCTATCCCCCAAAGGATGAAAGTCCATATGTAAAATACTTGTTTTTTTTAAGAGATTAATCAGTTTCTAATGCCAAATGCAATAAACTCAGCTCCTGCATTCACCTCCCATTATTATAAGAGGGGAGAAATAAATGATGCTCCAATTTTCAACTATTTTTCTCAGAAGCTTCAAGCTGGAAATTAAGGGTAAGTTATTGGAGTGCTTAGAAACCAAATTGATATTTGGAAAACAGAACTCACATAACGATTTTTCCATCCAGTTTATTTATTCTGAATCCAATAGCCATTAATACATTTTAAACTCCAGGGAACTGCAGGAACCAATATGGAGTTACTTTATTATCTCATTTATAGGGACTATAGAACTTTAGAAAGAACTGTGATTATAGAAAAAAGTATCTTTACCCCTTCATTGCCTACTGCACAATGTGTTTATTTGGGAGATTTTTTTCTAACTCTTCTAGTACAGAAATACCACAAACACCACAAAGCTCAGGAAATTATATAAATTATTCTCTTTCAATGCCTTTGACTTTTCCCTGGATTGAAACCATCCTCCAAATTGTTACTAACAAAACCTTCTGATTATAAGAGGCTCATAAGAGAAGATAATGGGCTATGGAAGTGATTAACAACACTAATATTTATATTGCTGTAGGCTAATTCGTGGTCTAAAGCAAAAGTGCAATATAGTGATTTTAGCCCGCATCTTTGTATTTTGATCATTGCTTGCTAAAAACGAAACTCTCTGTGTCAGTCTATTTCAAAAAAGCAACATATTGATGAGTCCTTCCATTTGATGCTAGAATGTTTTCTTGTTGTTGCAGTCTCAGAGAGGTTATTCAAGAGAAGCATGAAGCAATGAAAAAATAAAATCAAGGAACCAGGATTCAGGAGAACTGGGTTCTAGTTTTTTCTCTATCTTATGAAAAGTGTCTCCAAACAAGTTATTATAGATGAGTAATTTTTTTTTGCTTTAATGCTAAATAAACATGACCACTAATACAGCCAAAAAGGTTGACCAAAATAGTCTTATAGAATATGTGTTTGAATTGATTATCATGATATTAAAATGCTCCAAATAGATAATATTACTACAGTTGTTGAATTATTCTAAACAATTGTTTGGCCCTAGTCCAAGGATTCTTCTATTTTTAGAGAAATAAAAAATAACTATTTTATAAGCATGTAAGACATTTTGTTTTATTTTAATTATATTTTGCATAACAAAGTAATTTTCTAATTGTTTCTCCTAACTCACATAACTGAAAATCTGTAACAAATTGGGGAAGAGCCAAGAAAATAACTGTATTTTTTACATTAAAAATGAACCTTTAAAATATATATTGAACAAAGTCAGCCGAGTGCCTAGAATAACAACTGAAGTAAAAATAATGATGATGATGACAATAAAGTGCAACATACATGAGTGCAAGGTGCCATGCATTGTGATATGCATTTTCATTGCACCATTCTATGAAATCTTCCAAATAATTTTATAAAATATATATTGTTATACATCTTAACAGATCAGGATATGATAGTAACCAATAAAAAATAAATGATAGTGAGCTACAATGAATATATTTGTTTTTCTCAAAGTAGTAGAGTAATATATAGCTAGAGGAGGGTTTAGAGTTTATTTGTTTGTTATTTTGTCATACTTAATTTGGTCCTATTCATAAAGCTTTTACAAAGCTATGAAAAATGTTCTTCCTTTGGGTAATTTCCTATGCTTTTTTTAGATATAATTTTTAAGTGTCTAGTTTTGGAATATTTTCACTTGATTTTATTAAAAAGTACAACCCATAAGGTACATGGATATCTCTTGTACAGCCTTATTAATTTTTATAGAAGGTATACCTGCAAACTCAGATACCTTCCACCCAATTCTGATGAAGAATACTGCTTGAAGCCCAGCCACCTGACTGATAGCCTCTCCTGGTTTTCACCTACCCACAGGAGAGTACCCATTATTGTGAGTTTTATACCATTGTAGATTGATTTTCTTGCTTTATAGCAGTATGTAGCCAAAAGTTTGTACTCTTTTGTGAGTGATTTCTTTTATAATTATATGTGTGTGATTCATCTCTGTTATTGCAAGTCACAGTAGTTTGTTATTTTCCTTAGTGTACAATATTCCTAGTAAGACTAATCTGCTATTAATTTATGCAGTGTATCAGTAATGAACATTGGAAGCTTTCTTTTAACCCAACTAGGGCTCTATTGTGATTGAAGCTACTACATGTATTTTTTGTTCATTTCTTTTGATGCACAAATGTAGTCATGTCTATTGATTCACACACACAGACACACATAATATAGGATATTTGGGGATGTGTGTGTGTGTAAAATGCTAGAATGCATGTGCTATATTTTTTTAGATTGTATTTATTTATTTTAGAGAGAAGAGAGTGAGTGAGAGAGGGGGGGGAGGAGCACGAAGCATCAACTCCCATACGTGCCTTGACTGGGCAAGCCCAGGGTTTTGAACCAGTGACCTAAGCGTTCGAGGTCAACACTTTATCCACTGCACCAGCACAGGTCAGATGTACATGTGCTATTTTAATAGATAATGCAAACATTTTTATGAAGTGTTTGTAACAATCAATATTTCCAATAACAATATAATTGTATTTGCTCAACATGCTAGTCAGCACTGTGTATGGTCTGTTGTTTGTTTTAGCCATTATGGTGAGTATAAATGGTATTTCACTGAGATTTTAATTTATATTTTCTCAACTATTTAGGCAAACTTTACATATGCTTATTGATCATTTGCTGTATTCCTTTGTGAGTTGATTATTTTGTTATTTTTTTCTAAAATGTTTGTTCTTTCCTTTTTGCTGTGCTAAGACTCTATATATTCTAGATATAAGTAAGTCCTTAGTCAGATGTGTGTCTTGCAAATATTTTTCCTCTGCTTAGCATTTTGTTTCTCTTCAAAGTCTTTTTTAATAAAATGAAATTCTTAATTCTAATGACCTTAAAATGATGAAACATCTCTTGCTTTTTATAGTGTTCTGTTTAGTAAAAATTTTTCCATGCCAAGTCATATTCTCTTATACTACCTTCTGAAAGCTTTATGGTTTTCATTATTAAATATTAAATGACTACTTATTTATAACCTGCCTAAATATCTGCATAAGAGATTATTTTGGCCTGTTTTTATTCACAAATCTTATTAAGACTCAGATGAAAACTATAAAACATCTTCTTAATCTATAGGAAAAGTATGGGAGGAGATTTTATCAGTTGCCTCTACAATGATGACAAATTTATCTCTCAGACTTAGTCCCCTGCCCAAAATTGTATATCAAAAATGTAAGAAGACTAGACTCCAGGAATGTGGCATAATAGCAAACTAAGAAGAACAGAATAAATTCATTTAATGGAGATAAGAAATAGCTTTTAGAAAAGACAGACAGCCTGACCAGGCGGTGGTGCAGTGGATAGAGCATCGGACTGGGATGCGGAAGGACCCAGGTTCAAGATCCCGAAGTCGCCAGCTTGAGTGCGGGCTCATATGATTTGACCGAAAGATCACCAGTTTGGACCCAAGGTTGCTGGATCAAGCAAGGAGTTACTCGGTCTGCTGAAGGCCCACGGTCAAGCACAAATGAGAAAGCAATCAATGAACAACTAAGGTGTCGCAACAAAAAACTGATGATTGATGCTTCTCATCTCTCCATTCCTGTCTGTCTGTCCCTGTCTATCCCTCTCTTTGACTCTCTCTCTCTCTGTCTCTGTAAAAAAAGAAAAGACAGTCAGTGACCTCAGACTAAATAAAGTAAAATACTATAAGGCATTACATAGGATCAGCAATGGTTCCTTGCAGTAAAAAGTAAGCTTTGATAAAAAGAAATAAAGCATTTGTTTATGATTTAGCAAGATCCACTGAGTGTTGAAGTAGGTTATTGCAACACAAAAACCCTAGATATAGCCTATAATAGTACGGACATGCTCAGCATTGTTGAGAAATATGGAACAAGCACTAAATTCTATTTAACAAAAATATATTTTAAGAAAAGTATTTGAGGGCTTTACAAATTGAATTACTATATAAATTATTTTTAAAATAATGAAAAATAAGAGAAAAGACTATGTTGAAAATTTGAATGAATCTTGCATCATTAATTGAGGAAGATTTTAGCAACTTTAACGTGGTATTATGTTGTTGGTTTTTTAAAAAGTTTTTCATGAGATATAGTGTTTTCAGGGAAGTTTGAAAAAAATAAAACACATCCAAAAGGAGAGTTACCTAAATTAAAAACCTTTTGCTGGCATAATCACCATTGTTATTATTTCTCAATATATATTAATAATTTAGAGGACTTGTTATTCACACATGTCTATGCTCTTTGTGGAGGAAAAAGAAAAAAACAAGTTTGGAAGGCAGCTATGCTCACCACTATACCACCAACGCGAAAAAAACAAGTTTGGCAAAAGGAAAACAAGACACAGAATGCATGACGGTTTCAATGCATGAAATATTTTAAAATACAGGAATATAGAAACTTCAAGTATTTGAGATGGTGAATGTTTACCTCACCAGGCCATATGATTCATGCACTGTCAGACACAACGGATTAGGCTAAATTGCCACAGCATTCATATGTTCATTTTGTACTAATTTTAGCAGAATTATGTTACCAAACAGATTACTTTAAAACCAGAGGATTAGGAGATATATCCACTATAAAAACAACCATGAAATAGCCCTGAAAACACAGAAGGAAATACTTTGAAGGGACTAAATTTACACAGACTCTTCCAGAAGAAGTTATTGGAGTAATTATGCCAAAGGATCATGGGGATGTGGGGATACATGTTAACAGAAATAAGATCGGCAATGATGGGGGAAGAACGCATGAATTAGTTAACTCATGAGCAAGATGGTATATCAGAAAGAGTACGAGCTCAAGGGACAAATAGGTCTCTGGATAATAGCTCACTCAGTGATTTGTCTCTCAGGTGTAGTTTCCTCCGTTGAAAAATTGCTGCAAAAAAAAAAAAATGCAGACATTTCAGAGCTGATTTGGGAACTATGAATATGAAAACAGCCTGAAGAGTCAATAGATGAAAGTGATCATTAGGTTTCATCATACACTTCCCTTTTCTTTGGCAGTGATGAAATGGGGAGATTCCCTTGAAATTCCTCCCTAACTCTGGAAGAAATAAAATATGGTGATAAGCTACCAAATCCTAGAAAATAATTCAAACAGTGTTCCAGTCAGGTTTGTGCCTACTGCCCACCTGCCATGCGGGCTAGGGGGCGACAAGGACGCTTTTATCCAAGGGCTGGCTTTCTGACCAGTTGCAGCAGCTTTATTTTCTTTGCTTGGTTGACTGAAAAGGGTCACCATCTGTACAAATTGTAATTTTGATATTACGGAGCCACACTGGAATTGTTCAACTAATTTCCATAAATTTCCTCCAGTGGTGACAATTGTTCATCCTTATCAGTTAGACCCAGAGCTGAACAGAGCTATTGTGTAGCTACCGGTAAAATCTTTTCACAGCCTTCTCCATCAATTCCCGTTGACTCGCAATCTCAAACCACCATATAGAATGTTCTGTGTGAGGTACTTATATGTACATTGGCCTCATGAATAATCGCCGAGAAAAAAAAAGAAGACATTTCCTGTAGTGTGAATTCCATCATTAATACTGCTATAAATAATGGCAGTCAGAGAAAACATTTTAATTGGAAGCACATGGCCAAGGATTTTAGGTTTTCTCGTATTTCAGGAGGGTGATTTTGTTCCCGTATTCATGTATTATTGTACCTGGACACCTGATGGCTTTATCGGGGATTAATATTGGAAGTTTTATAAAACTTACACAGGCACAGATGAACAAAGTAGTAAGGGGTAAGGCCAAGCAAGGAAGTGATCATCACTGCTCAGGCAAGACAAGGAGAGGAAAGAGAGGGAGTCTGGCTTCCGCTCAGTCTTTCCACGCAGATCTAATGTGAAGACTGAGAAGATAAGGGCCATAATGCTGGGAGCGGTTCATGGAAATGGCCCCTAGAAAAAGGGATGCCTTGGTACTTGAAACGTACTTCGGAATATATCGCACGGCACTGTAGTGATAAATTGATCACAGGGACTGACAACCTATGTGAAACTAAAGCAAAAGCCAGCACAGCCAAAGGGCTTGCAAGTCTCCACTGAACAGCCGCAGAGCCGCATGGAGTCAGGATTGCTCTGTGGGCGACCCTGTTTTCAATAATTTGGAATTAGATTTATTGATGCACTGACTCTTGAGCCATAAGTAAATATATGTCTAGGAGGTTCTCCTTGTATAGAGTTAACCATGAAACATTAAAATTTTATGTTAATAAGGTAAATGAAACAATGCAATGATCCTATATAGACAGTCATCCCTCGGAAAAAGGGTTGATTTCAGGAGCCCCCGCAGACACCACACTTGTGGATGTTCTCCTCTGTTATATGAAATGGAATAGTATTTGTATCCTCCTGTATACTTTAAGTTATCCTTAGGTAGATTATTATAGCATCTAATATAATGTAAAGGTTATGTAAATAGTTGGCATACTGCATTATTTAGGGAACAATGACAAGAAACTGTCTGCATTATTTTTTTTTTAGTACAGAAGCAACCATCATAGGCCTAACTGCCTAATGCATGTCAGCAGCAGTATAGCTTTTATTTTCGGAGAATTTTCCATCTGCAGTTGGATGAATCCCCGAAAGTGGAACCTACAGATATGGATGGATGGCTGTACTCACACTTAAATAACAATATTATCTTCAACACCTATGTAGTTTGTTTACTTCCCTCTTTCTTTTTTTCTTTTTTTTCTGAAGCTGGAAACGGGGAGAGACAGACAGACTCCCGCATGCGCCCGACCGGGATCCCCTCCGGGGCGTCGCTCTGCCGCGACCAGAGCCACTCTAGCGCCTGGGGCAGAGGCCAAGGAGCCATCCCCAGCACCCGGGCCATCTTTGCTCCAATGGAGCCTTGGCTGCAGGAGGGGAAGAGAGAGACAGAGAGGAAGGGGGGGGGGGTGTGGAGAAGCAAATGGGCGCTTCTCCTATGTGCCCTGGCCGGGAATCGAACCCGGGTCCCCCGCACGCCAGGCCGACGCTCTACCGCTGAGCCAACCAGCCAGGGCTACTTCCCTCTTTCAAGACTAACAAATGGCCTGAGATTCGTCTCATCTATGAATCACATATAAAATTATTTGACAGTAGGTGCATGGTATGTACAAATCAATAAAGTTGCTTCAAAAATCAAATATATGGAAATAATAGAAATAAAAACTGGGTTTGACAGAGTAGGAAAATCCATGCATGTTATTCATAGTATTTTGTTTTCATGCATCTAAGCATTTAATGAAATTTAATATTCAGCCTAAACATATGCAGGATCTGTTACAATCCATATTTTACTAATGAGCAAATAGGCCAAAAGTCATTGATTTCTATGACCGAAGAAACAGAAACTGGGAGAGACACTGCACCCTAAATTATCTGACTACAAAGCTCATGGTCTTTTTAACTACTTCTTGATAAGTGCCTGTTATCATGATAAATATTCAGGGTACTGTCAAAGCAAAATAAAACATGTTTTACCAGAAAAGCCTAAAATATTTGTGTTCTAATAGGCCACTTCTTCTTACCCTGTTTTATTAAGAAATCTCTCAGTTGTCAGACTATCTTTTTATAATTAGATGGACATTAACTAAAACCATAATAGAAAAGAAAGTAATTTGAAGTATATAATAATGTCTTTCAGGAACATTCTGTAGTTGCTTCATATTTTATTTCAAATAAGGAATTAAAATCACTATCCAGCCACCACAAAACATGTGCAGTCTGAATTTTGCTTCAAAACAAAGATTTGTTACAAAGCCAGGAAATTAGTGATGCTTTAGGGACTTATTCTCAGAGTTCATAATGCTATCAATTTTATTTTATTTTTTGAAGAACAGAGAGTAAGGCTTAATAATTATGCAAAAGATAAATCATCTAACTGTGTAATTAACTCAAAATTACAATGGCAATAAAGTTACAGTTAAATTCATATTGATATATGTAATTGTAAGGAATGTTAATATACTTAATTGGCATTTAATAAGATAGCTGCAGCAAGTTAATTGGATATCAATTTACATAGTTCATAAATGTCATTTCTTTTAATAATTAAGCTCATATCCTCAAGATAAAGTGCATATAGTTTATTATGGATTATTAACATATTTTATTTTATACATAAAATGTTTTCTTCTTCCATATATATTTTATCAAACAAAATTTTTTCCTTTATTTAGTCATGCTTGTCAGTTCATGAGCAGAGATACAGCATAGACATACAACATCATACCTGAGATCCCCTTAGCTGGCGATTTCGTATTGACGTACATTGGAGACATTTCTTGTGTTTGGCATAGTATTAATTTTAGCAGCTAAGTGTCACAGTGGTGAGAAAAAAAGGAGGCCATCCTAATCTTCACAGTACACAAAGGTGTCTGATAAATTCATAAACTGACCAAGAACCTTTTCACTGTATTCATGGGCTCCAGGTTGGGATCCTGAGCTTCAGGTATAGTTAAGCATGTTTCCAATAATTAGGTGTGATCATTTCTTAGCTTCCTTGTGCATCTGAAAACACTTGTTTCTTCTGTGGGGGTTAGATTTTGGTGACATAGATGCTATACAAATTCCTGTGATGATTGTATACCCGCTACTTTCCAGAAACCATCCTCTTGGCTTCATATTCATAAAAATTCTCTGCTAAAATTTGTCATATCCATTTGTTTATGGTAGCATCTTTGGAAATACACACACACACACACACACACACACACATATATAAACTAAATGACAAAGATCTAGTAGGGGTCAAGAATGACAGGCTCTGGCCGGTTGGCTCAGTGGTAGAGCGTCGGCCTGGCGTGCAGAAGTCCCGGGTTCGATTTCCGGCCAGGGCACATAGGAGAAGCGCCCATTTGCTTCTCCATCCCCCACCCCCTTCCTCTCTGTCTCTCTCTACCCCTCCTGCAGCCAAGGCTCCATTGGAGCAAAGATGGCCCGGGTGCTGGGGATGGCTCCTTGGCCTCTGCCCCAGGCGCTAGAGTGGCTCTGGTCACGGCAGAGCGATGCCCCAGAGGGGCAGAGCATCGCCCCCTGGTGGGCAGAGCATCGCCCCTGGTGGGCGTGCGGGGTGGATCCCGGCCGGGCGCATGCGGGAGTCTGTCTGACTGTCTCTCCCCGTTTCCAGCTTCAGAAAAAAAAAAAAAAAAGAAAGAAAAAAAAAATGACAGTATGATTTTAAGCTAAAGAAGTGGATTTTATTTTATAACAGATGACTAATTTGAAACAATTCTAGTTTTTTATCTCTGACTATACCAAACTTATTATGTGTCTGAGACACAAAACTTTATTTATTTTTAAACTCTGTGTTGTTACTTGTGTTTACTCCCTACCGCATCTGTTAAAATCCATTTCATTTTCGCTGAAGTTCAAATACTACCTTTTCTTAAAAAAAGACCCTATCACAACTTTTTGGAATTAGTTCTACCATGTTTGGGGGCCCCAAACTTCGTTCTTTTTTTTTAAAGAGACAAAGAGAGAAAGAGTCAGAGAGAGGGATAGACAGGGACAGACAGACTGGAACGGAGAGATGAGAAGCATCAATCATTAGTTTTTCGTTGCTCATTACGACACCTTAGTTGTTCATTGATTGCTTTCTCATATGTGCCTTGACCGTGGGCCTTCAGCAGATTGAGTAACCCCTTGCTTGAGCCAGCGACCTTGGGTCCAAGCTTGTGAGCTTTTGCTCAAACCAATTGAACCTGCACTCAAGCTGATGCCCTGGGGGTCTTGAACCTGGGTCCTCAGCATCTCAGTCTGACACTCTATCCACTGCGCCGCCACTCCATGTTCTTTATTTATCTGTCCTAATATAACTATGAACAGACCTATTTCTTCTGTAAAACATGTTTCTTCAGAGAAGGGACTACATTTTATTGTCGCATTATCTATAAATCTCATCCAGTAAATTTTCTGTAAACATTTTTTAGGTATCAAATTAAAAGTATTTTTTAAAATTACTGGTCACTTAGAATTACTTGTATTTATATTAAATACATATTTATAGCTAATAAAATATAGCATATGTTTTCAAAACTTTAAGAAACAGTTATGACAGGGGTCGGGAACCTTTTGGCTAAGAGAGCCATGGACACCACATATTTTAAAATGTATTTCCACGAGAGCCATACAATGACCCGTGTACATTACGCATTATCCAATAAAAATTTGGTGTTGTCCTGGAGGACAGCTGTGATTGGCTCCAGCCACCCGCAATCATGAACATGAGCGGTAGGAAATGAATGGATTGTAATACATGAGACTGTTTTATATTTTTAACATTATTATTTTTTTATTAAAGATTTGTCTGCCAGCCAGATGCAGCCATCAAAAGAGCCACATCTGGCTCACGAGCCATAGGTTCCCGACCCCTGAGTTATGATAATTACACAGGTCATGACTTTCTATATAATTCATGTTAACCTATCTACTGCAGCTTAAGGGCAAAAAATCTCACTTAAATATTAGTCTTTGTTTTACTTCTTGCAATCCCTTTATGTGTGCTGAAGTAAAATTTTATTTAAGAGTAGTCTGCAATTTGGGTTTTTTATTAATTCAGACTTGACTTCTCTCTTGTTGGTTTTGTGGCCAGGAAAGTGCAGTGAGCAGGCCACAGCAGAGCCCTCTTGCTTAACTGATGCTCAGATGGACATCAAGGGATTTAAAGGCCACCATTCATTCTGAAAATGTCTCCTTAGTCTGCAGTATACCGACCATTTGACTAACGCAGCTACAACATATCTTTTTAATGGTGTCATTTGTAACTTGTTGGACAGAGGAAGAGCATTTCCTATACTTAGCAAAAGGGTTCATTGCCACTAAATTAGATTTTTTTGTGAACAGCCCAAAAAGAAAATATCCCAGGCAGCATCTGTGGATGCTTGCTTCAAAGTTGATCAACATGCAGAGAACTGACCTGTGGAAGACAGGTCACTGACACAGAATATGTTTCGTTTAGTATTGACTTTTCACTTGTAGAGTGTACCAAACCAGATAAATTCTGCCATGGCCCTTTGTTAATTTATTGCCATTTTACCAACCAGTGGATTTTTAGAATCAAAGAAAGGAGTTATTTGGATTATGTTTAATCTAGCACCAAAATAATGTTTTAAATTTGCATTTAAATCCAACATTTTTTTTTAATTTTTTAATTTTTTTTATTTTTCTGAAGCTGGAAACGGGGAGAGACAGTCAGACAGACTCCCGCATGCGCCCGACCGGGATCGACCCGGCAGGCCCACCAGGGAGTGACGCCTTGCCCACCAGGGGGAGATGCTCTGCCCCTCCGGGACGTCACTCAGTCGCAACCAGAGCCACTCTAGCGCCTGGGGCAGAGGCCAAGGAGCCATCCCCAGCGCCCGGGCCATCTTTGCTCCAATGGAGCCTTGGCTGCGGGAGGGGAAGAGAGAGACAGAGAGGAAGGAGAGGGGGAGGGTGGAGAAGCAGATGGGCGCTTCTCCTGTGTGCCCTGGCCAGGAATTGAACCCGGGACCTCTACACGCCAGGCCGACGCTCTACCACTGAGACAACTGGCCAGGGCCCTTAAATCCAACATTTAAGAATTGAGTTATTTTACATAGAAATACATTTTCTTCCTGTATTTTCTGAGAAATAAGAATATCTTGATAAATTGATTGGTCTCATTTTCCTGTAGGTCAAACACTCCAGAGTTGAGGAGCAGGAACACTCATTGAAGGAGTTTGTCACAGACTCATCATGCCTTTGTACTAAGGTCAAATTTCAGTTATGTTGCAGATGCTACTTTTCATTTAAAATGAATAGACTTTGTTTTTAGAACAATTTTAGATTTACAGAGAATTTGAGCAAATAGTACAGTTAATACAGTTCTCGTATATTCTGCTTATGTACACAATTCCTCCTGTTTTTGTCATCTTGCTTTGGTGTGGTACATTTGACAAAATTGGTGAATTAATATTAAGACATTATTAGTAACTAAAATCTATAGATGAAGGTTCATTCTTTGCATTGTGAAGTTTTATGTCTTTAGGTTTTGACAAATGCTTGGTCATGTACCCCTTATTATAGGAACATGCAGAAGAGTTTCACTGCTTTAAGAATAACTGTACTTCATCTATTCATCTCTCCTTCCCTCCCCTAAGCCTTGGGGAAACATTGTTCTTTCTACTATCTCTAGACTGTTGCTTTTTCTAGAATTTAACATATTTTAAATCATATAGTATTTAGCCTTTTCAGATTGGCTTTTTTATTTAGGAATATGCATTTAAGTTTCCTTCATATCTTTTCATGGCTCGATAACCCATTTCTTCTTAACTGGCAAATAATGTTTTATCATATGGATGCACTACAGTTTACGTATTTATTCTCCTATGGAAAGACACCTTGGTTGCCTTCACTTTATAGCAAATTGAATATGGGTAAATATGCTATGAATATTTGCATACAAGTTTTTCAATGGACAAATTTTCATATCACTTGGGAAAATAGCAAGGAGTAAAATGGATGGACTGTATGGTAAAACTGTTAACCTTTTTACAACACTGTGAAACTTTCTTTCAAAATGATGGGCCATTTTTAAATTTTAACAAAAAAAGAACCATTTATTAACATCTAAATTCTGAAGGTAAGGAGTATGGCAATATGAGCTGGGTTCTTGCTCGGGGACTCACAAAGCTAAAATCAATATGCTGGCATGGCTCGGGTATCGTCTGAGGCTCAGTGTTCCCTTGAAGCTCCTTCTGGTGGTGGCAGAATTTAGTCCCTGGCAGTTGTAGGACAGAGGTTCCATTCTGCTTGTTTACTGTCGGTTGGGGGTCACTGTCAGCTCCTACACATTGCCCACAGCTCCTTGCCACATGACCTCCTCTATAGATCCCCCTTACATTTTAGCTGTCTGGTTTTTGTTTTTGTTTTTTTTACTTCTTGAAGAATTTCTTGCCTGTTTTAAGTCTCTGTGACTTCAGAAAGAACCCATTTCTTCTGAAGGGTTCATCTTATTAGGGCTAGCCCGCCTAAAATAATCTCAGTTTTTATGAACTCAAAATCGATTGAATTGGTACTATAATTATACCTGAAAAATTCCTTCACTTTAACATGAAAACTAGTGTAATTATGGGTGTAAAATTCATCATATTCACAGTCCTGCCTACTCTTAAATGGAGGAGATTATACAGTTCATAAACAGCAAGGTGGGAATTTTGTGGACCATCTCCTGTCTGCTCCCAAACAATAAGTAGTATGAAATGAATAACATTCCTACAGATAACTTCCTACATGAACAAAACCTTCATCTATTTGGACTATTTTATTAGTCAATGTCACCTGAGTGACCCTGCAGATATTTGAGTCCAGGCAGTTGATAACGTCTTTATTTTGTCAGATTGGCTTAACCATAATGTGTATTTGATGCTTAAACGAAGAAAACATATGACTTTCACCTGAATTCCCAGTTACTTTTTTTCTTACAACACCTTGTCATTTATTTCATAAACAGTAACACAGATTGCTCACTCTGATCTGATCCCTTGTTCTTCTCTTTCCATTGAAAGTAGATAAAGGCATTATATTTTTTGGTGATTGACAGAATTATTTTTTTCTGTATACATTCTTCTACTAGTATGTGTTAGCAGTTTATTAAACCGAGCAAATTTTTCACATGATTTTAGGTTTCAATGCTTTGATAGAGTTAAACAAACAATGCAAAATAACCCTCTGCCCGAGGGAACAAATCTCTCCACCCCAACATGGAGTATTCTTCTCTCTGACCAGACTGTTCTATCTTCTGAAATAACCTTTTTCTTTGGTTTCCTTCATCTTGCATATTGAACCACAAAATTTTAATTGTATCCATCTCAATGAATTAGATACTACTGAAAACTTAACACAAAAAATTTGAGTACTGAACGCTATAAAAATATATTTATTTTTCAGATACTGTTCCTCTTTTTTTTCCTCAAAAAAAAAAAAGATTAATTTCTTTCAGTACACTTGTTCTAATACAGATTGTGCTATTGTGAATTTCTTGAGCCCTCCACCTGCCTTTCTTACTGAGGTTTTGTGTGAGTGAGTGTGTGTGTGTGTGTGTGTGTGTGTGTGTGTGTGTGTGTGTGAGAGAGAGAGAGAGCATGAGGGGGGCTGAAATAGAGAATCAAACTTTTTAATCAACTGGAAAAGGAATGCTGTCCCCAGGGCTCCTCTGACTCCTGGTTGGGTGGGAGGTAAAGTGAACTCATTTATTAGAAAATCTGCCCCATGACTTCCTGTTGTTTATAATGAACTTGATAAAGAGTAACACTTTAGTGATTTGCAATGATTACCAACTTTGAAGTGATTACCAATCCCCAGAGAAATACTAACTCTAAAGAAATTTTTATGTTCATTTTATAATTTTTTTCTTCAATGCCCTTGCTATCTTAATATTTCATACAAAGATGAAATCTCAGAGAAGAGTCCATTCATAAAGGTCTGGTGATATATAAGATTTGGAATACTGTAGGCAAGTGTTCATGCCAGCAACAAAGGAGGAAAGCAGGTGAGAATTAAAGATGAAAGCCAAGACTGATTGGATTCAGACTATTATTAAAATGTTCTCAGAATGCATAGAAGAAAGAAAACAGCTCAAGCAATAAGTAAAAAATTTAGTGCTCAACAGAAATTCCAATCTTCACATAAGAAAGTCATGTAATAAATAGTAAAGGGAATATGTCCAAAATTATTAAGGTTTTTAATGTTTTTAATTTCAAAAAATAAATTTTATTATATTTTCTTAATGACTTTTTTGACCAAATTGATCTAGTTTTGGAAGAAAAAGAATTTCTTTAAACTTGACTTCTTTAATGTTTCTTCCAACATTTCTAGACTAAGTCAGATTTGTCACGCATATTTCAGCAAAGGAAACATCTCTGCATTTGGTGAGCATTCAACTTCTTCAAAGAATACTTATTTATAAAGCAATGGAATAATTGATGGAGAATAAAAAGTAAATATGAGCTATAAGAACTGAATAAAATGCACTTTCTAACTGGGAAAGATTATAGCTAAATATATAAATATGAAACAATACCAAATTAAAGTATATGGATGTATAATTTATTGCTAATTATTTTTTTCTCATCTCACTAAAACATACGTATAAAAGAAAATTTCCACAAAAATATGATCATCAATTGATATACTCTAAAAGTGACTTCTTGAGACATTTTACATAAGATCATTGAAGTTGTTCTTTAGCTCAAAGTCTAGTTCATGAATCAACAGTATTGTCATCTCCTGGCAGCTTATTGGAAATGCTGAATCCCAGATCTATTGAATTACAATTTCTTTTTAACAAACAGCCAGATAATTAATATGTATATTAAAATCAATATAAACAACCTTAATTTTACTAAACTATAAATAGCTTACCTCTTGTATTGTTTACTTTTTATCTATGGTAAGTAATCCAATAATAAACATGTGTTTGGAACCCAATGATGAATGTTTGATTGTTTACTGAAATATTTTTTAGGATGATCTGCTCATTGGATCCATTGACTTGTATTGATTCCAGCTGTGTTTTATATTTATGTTACATTTTTACATAGCAACATGTTATGTCCTTTTTTTTAATTGTAGAAAGTAGTGTTTAGAGAATTAATGGAGAATATATTAATGTTAATCATTTCTTATCATGAGCATTTTGGAATCTGATTGGGAAACCTGGATTTTTCTCTTGTATTGGGGTATCCAGAACAAATATTAGATTTATGTTTTACACTGTGTCACAGACTAGAGACCAATGGTGGGACAAATTTTATATCAAATGCCAGTATTTAAGAGTGACTATAAACATCAATGATAACTTTTTACAGTGTCCTCAAAAGAATAATTAAATTTAATTTCTTTTATAACAAATCATTCAATTGGAGTAGTTATACACTTCTAAAAATAGAGTAAGCATTTGACTTTTTAGCCATAATATAATTTTATATTCAGTCATTTTAATTAAGGAAATTAAAATCATTTAAGGAAAAATTTGAAGGAAATTGTTCAACTTACTGATGTCTGTACCACACACAATATCCAGCTTGGGGAGCACTGAGTTTCAACATCCTAAAGCTATATTAGCCTATATCCTGCCCATTCGATGTCATTACATGTAAGATGTAAGCCCAATACTTTTTTTTGAGAGAGAGAGAAGCATCAACTCATTGTTACATTTTAGTTGTGCCATTGATTGCTTCCCATATGTGCTCTGATAGGGACTCCAGCTGGCGACCGCAGGCACCAACCAGAGACCTCTATGCTCAGGGGTGGCCCTCTATCTATCTACTCTGCCACCAGCTAGGTGGCACCCAACACATTTTTAAAAATTTATTTATTGTTTTTAGAGAGAGATGAAGGTACAGAGAGACAGACAGACAGAAATATCAATATGGGTTTTTTTTAAATTAATTTATTTATTTTTTGTATTTTTCCGAAGCTAGAAATGGGGAGAGACAGTCAGACAGAC
The DNA here is from genome assembly GCF_036850765.1 of Saccopteryx bilineata. Lineage (NCBI taxonomy): Eukaryota > Metazoa > Chordata > Mammalia > Chiroptera > Emballonuridae > Saccopteryx > Saccopteryx bilineata. Next base: position 19,559,445 of record NC_089493.1, read on the forward strand.
TCCCGCATGCGCCCCACTGGGATCCACCCGGCACGCCCACCAGGGGGTGATGCTCTGCCCACCAGGGGGTGATGCTCTGCCACGACCAGAGCCACTCTAGCACCTGGGGCAGAGGCCAAGGAGCCATCCCCAGCGCCCGGGCCATCTTTGCTCCAGTGGAGCCTCAGCTGCGGGAGGGGAAGAGAGAGAGAGGAAGGAGAGGGGGAGGGGTGGAGAAGCAGATGGGCGCTTCTCTTGTGTGCTCTGGCCGGGAATCGAACCCAGGACTTCTGTACGCCAGGCTGACGCTCTACCACTGAGCCAACTGGCCAGGGCCTCGATATGGTTTTATATGTGCCCTGACCAGGGATCCAACCTTCCATCCTTGCATATTGGGAAGACTCTCGAACCCACTGAGCTATCTAGACAGGGCAACCCCAATACTTTTCACATACTATCTCACCCCATTTATAATGTCTTGAATATAAAGATTTCTGGTAAGTGTACCATTACCATAATTGACAATTAAGACTAATTACTATGTATGGCCAACATACATCTCAAATTAAACACTGATTACAATATTAATATCTACATGTGACAATAGGAATCCACTCCCATTTTCCGCCTTTCTTTTTTGGGGACTGTGCACACATCAGCCACATTTATTTTCATCTTCCCAGGTATTGGTTGTGAAAATTGACATCCCATCTATTTTCTCATGGGACCACAGAATTTCTGAGATAAAAGCTTTTTTTGAAAATCTAGGCAGCACCTCTATTTTGCATGGGGAAATGTCTGTATTTGCTTTATAAAAAGAAATTGAGATCAGAGGTAAAAAGTGAACGGTCTGTGACCACACACGTTGTTGGGGCTGAGCTGAGACTAAAAAAACAAACATCCATTGATTTATATGATGTGTCTCAATCTGTACACATGAAGCCTGTATTATAAATAATTTGATGGTTGACTTTCTCCTAATTAAGGGCTTCTCAGGTTTTCCCACTGTGATTTTATTCTTGGTGCTGTGTAAAAATGGCAGCCAGGGAGATGCTGTGTGACCATCTCAGCCCAACAGCTGCAAAAAGAGGAAAATAGTTCTGACAAAAAGAATCACAGAATGGTGGAGAGAGAAACACACTGAGATCTCTCTTGACAAGGCAATGATTAAAGTAGATGAAATGATCAAAACCTGGTCTGAGAATTGAGGCAAACAACAAATTGAGAGGCAGTATTCAAGACAAATCACTGTTGCCTGGCCAGGGGGCACACAGTGGTAGAGCATCGATCTGGGACACTGAGGACCCAGGTTCAAAACCAGCTTGAGCGTGGACTTACACGGTGAGGGTGGGTTCACCAGCTTAAGCAAGGGGTCACCAGCATGAGCATGGGATCATAGACATGACCCCATGGTCGCTGGCTTGAAGCCCAAGGGTTGCTGGCTTGAGCAAAGGGTCACTGGCTTGGCTGGAGCCCCCCTGTAAAGGCACATATGAGAAAAAAATCAATGAACAACTCAGGTGCTGCAATGAAGAATTAATGTTTCTCATCTCCCTTCCTATCTGTATGTCTATATCTCTCTAAAGCACTAAAAAAAGAAAAAAAAACAACAACAACAGACAAGTCACTGTACTGAAAGGAGGGTGAAAATCTGTACAGGTTTAGCTGGAAGCCACTTCATCCTCTCCCTCTAACCTCCCACCAATCTCCACATCAGCAAAGTAGGGCTGTGAAAACTGACAAGTTTGCTGAAGGAAGGGGCTGTTGAAATTGGAGTGGAGCAGTAAACCTCCATGGCCCTGGGTATTAGAAACCACAGCTAATAACAATGAGAAATGAATGGAGAAGGCTAACGCTGTAGCTGTCCTCGGGGAAATGCTGTAGCTTTCCTGATTAGGAAAAGTAAGAAACTGGCAGACTGGTTGAACTGAATAGGGCAGTCAGGAAAATGAGACAGCTGTACTGTGCTTTGATAAGCCTGTGTATAATTGCATATACACAACAGCTCACATATAAATGTTCACATGTAAATGTAGCTGTGGTCTAGAAGGCCGTGTGCGTGAACAAGGATGCACACACACTTAAGAGCCTGGAGAGTTATTCATCTACACATCCTTGGCTGAATATGAGATCATGTGCAAAAGCAGAAAAGAAAGAGAGAGAGAGAGAGAGAGAGAGAGCTCAACAGAAAGATGAATAAGGAGGACTTATATACTGTCAGAATATTGAACACATGTCCCAAACCTCAAGCAGATCCATCAGCAATAATCTGTCCAGTAAACTCTAGTCATCAGAATTGCCCTAAGACTCTCAGCGGCATATCTTTAACTCTAGGAGTTTTGTGAGCACTGTCTAGGTGTCCTCTTAGCTACAATCTCAAAACTACCTCAGAATAGTAAGCAAGGGCAACCATATAGTACTCGCCTCATTTGTTTCCTGTCTCTCAGGGGTTACTGTCATTCATTTCCTCAAGTCCGTTGCCTTGAAATAATTATTTTAGTATATTCTGTTTGTTGTGGTTATCATTGTTTTATGTAGGAAGTTTTTAATCCAGTGGCTTTTACTTCAATTGGCAAGAAGCCAAATGTGCCTTTGATACCTGTTGATTACATTTTAAGCACTTCTTCCTATACTGACACCAGGAGGTATTTCAGGCTCACTTTGTACTTGCCTTTCCTACACAAAGAGTCAGCTATTACCCAGGAGCCTGTTTTTGTTTTTTGTTTTTAAATTGGAGAATGAGCATTTAGAAGACAAAAATCTTGATTTTTTGGTAGTTTCATGTGTTGTTCCTGATATCTCTTTTATTTTTGAAGGATTGAGGGGGCATGGATTTAGGTCGCCACCATTCTTTGAAATTTCCTGGAAGTTATTCTATTCATAATACTGATAACTAGAAATTGGATTTAATTTTTAAATGTTAATGCCAGTACTATTAATGACTTTCTTTAGTGTTACATTATTTTTATTTTTTTTTATTTTTTATTTTTTTATTTTTATTTTTTTTCAGAATGCAGGGTTGTTTTTTTTTAATTTATTTTATTTATTCATTTTTAGAGAGGAGAGAGAGAGGGAGAAAGAGAGACAGAGAGAGAGGAGGGGGGAGGAGCTGGAAGCATCAACTCCCATATGTGCCTTGACCAGGCAAGCCCAGGGTTTCGAACCTGTGACCTCAGCATTTCCAGGTCGACGCTTTATCCACTGCGCCACCACAGGTCAGGCACATTATTTTTAAATACATTTTTATTTTATTTCTAAATTTTCTGAATAAATATTCATGAATTCATAATCTGTACCATTTGTCTAAATCTTACTAGAACTTACACATAGTTTGGCTGCTATCATCTATGTTACATGCTTAATTATTTATTATAACTAAACTTTTTTATTTATTTATTATTATTTTTAAATTCATTTTAGAGAGGAGAGAGAGAGAGAGAGGGAAAGACAGAGAGAGAAGGTGGGGAGGAGCTGGAAGCATCAACTCCCATATATGCCTTAACCAGGCAAACCCAGGGTTTCAAACCGGTGAACTCAGCATTTCCAGGTCGATGCTTTATCCACTGCGCAGGTCAGGCCCATAATTAAACTTTTTATTTGTCCTAAAAGTAAATATTCTAACTTTGATATTGGGCCTTCTTTACTAGAATTATATTTATATGCTGAAACATTGTACATTATATTTCTCATATCATACTTTTAATTATTTCATGTTTCTCACTAGTACATTTATCTTTAGAAACAGTTCTAATTTCTCTTATGTTTTTATTTAAGTGAAGTTAAATAATCTATTTTAGTCTATACAACTTTTTTAATAGTACAAAGTTTCAATACTCTTTGGGGTTAGGCATTTTTTAGAAAATATTACATACCACACAAACCACATAGAATCCTAAGAAATAATTAATAAATGAGAATTCATCATTCAGTACAATTTAACTTTTATATAACACCAATTTTATTTCATTTTATTTAGACAATTAGTTTTAATGAGTGACATCGGTCAACTAGAGTACATAGATTTAGAGAAAACATCTCCACATCATTTTGACATTTGATTATGCTGTATACCCATCACCCAAAGTCAAATTGTCCTCTGTCACCTTCTATTTGTTTCTCTTTAAGTCCCTCCTCTCCCCCTGCCCCATCTCCTTTATTCCTCTCCCCCTGGTAACCACTACACTCTTATCTATGTCTATGAGTCTCAATTTTGTGTCCCACCTATGTATGGAATCACAGTTTTTAGTTTCTTCTGATTTACTTATCTCACTCAGTATAATGTTACCAAGGTCCATCCATGTTGTCGTAAATGATCCTATGTCATCATTTCTTAAGGCTGAGTAGTATTTCACAGTATATATGTACCACATCTTCTTTATCCAATTCTCTACTGTAGGGCATTTTGGTTGTTTCCATGTCTTAGCCACCGTGAACAATGCTGCAATGAATATAGGGCTGCATGTATCTTTATGTACCAATGTTTTTGAGTTTTGAGGCTATATATCCAGTAGAGGGATTGCTGGGTCATATGATAGTTTTATTCTTAATTCTTTAAGGAACCACCATACTTTCTTCCATAATAGTTGTACTACTTTACATTCCCACCAACAGTGGATGATGTTTTTTTTTCTCCGCAGCCTCTCCAACACTTGTTATTACCTGTCTTGTTGATAATAGCTAATCTAACAAGTATGAGGTGATATCTCATTGTAGTTTTGATTTGCATTTCTCTAATAGCTAATGAAGATGAGCATCTTTCCATATATCTATTGGCCATATGTATTTCTTCTTTGGAGAAGTGTCTGTTCACGTCCTCTTCCAGTTTTTTTTTTATTGGATTGTTTGCTTGTTTGTTGTTGAGTTTTTTTAGTTCTTTGTATGTTTTGAATATTAGGCCCTTATATAAACTGTTGTTTGGAAATGTTAACTTCCATTTAGTTGGCTGTCTGTTTGTTTTGTTGTCAGTTTCTTTTGCTGTGCGAAAGCTTCTTAGTTTGATGTGGTCCCATTCATTTATCTTTGTCTTTACTTCCCTTGCCTTTGGAGTCAAATTCATAAAATGTTCTCCATGGCCAAGGTCCATGAGTTTAGTACCTATGTTTCCTTCTATGTAATTTATTGTTTAATATCAATTTTTTAAATTATTAAATTTATTGGGGTAGCATCGGTTAATAAAATTATATAGGTGTTAGCTGTACAATTCTATAATACATCATCTGCATATTGTACTGTCATTCACCACCCTAAGTCAAGGCTCCTTTTATCACCATTTCCCCCTCCTTTACTCTTTATTTCCTTAACCCCTTAAAAAAGGTGAAAGGATTGGCCTGACTTGTGGTGGTGCAATGGATAAAGCATCGACCTGGAAATGCTGAGGTCACCGGTTCAAAACCCTGGGCTTGCCTGATCAAGGCACATATGGGAGTTGATGCTTCCAGCTCCTCCCCTCCTTCTCTCTCTCTGTCTCTCTCTCTCCCTTTCTCTTTCCTCTCTAAAATGAATAAATAAAAAAATACAATAAAATCCTTAATAAGGTGAAAGGACTAAGCAAAGGGGAAAAAAACAGTCATAGATACAGACAATAATATGGGAATTTTAAAAATATCAGTTTTTGAAGGCACTATGGTTACCTGTCTTAGGTATAAGATAAATAAAATATTTTCCTGCCTTCAAGAGTAAAGAGTAGTCATGTAAATAAATATCATAGGTCAAGAAGACAAAAAAAAATCACATTCAATGAAGAGATATTAAAAGGTCTGAGGAGGACCAAATGCCTAATTTTTTTTTGTTTTTGTTTTTGTTTTTGTATTTTTCTGAAGCTGGAATAGGGGAGAGACAGTCAGACAAACTCCCATATGCGCCCGACGGGGATCCACCCAGCATGCCCACCAGGGGCGACGCTCTGCCCACCAGGGGGCGATGCTCTGCTCCTCCGGGGCGTCGCTCTGCTGCAACCAGAGCCACTCTAGCACCTAGGGGCAGAGGCCAAGGAGCCATCCCCAGCGCCCGGGCCATCTTCGCTCCAATGGAGCCTTGGCTGCGGGAGGGGAAGAGAGAGACAGAGAGGAAGGAGAGGGGGAGGGGTGGAGAAGCAGATGGGCGCTTCTCCTGTGTGCCCTGGCCGGGAATCGAACCCGGGACTTCTGCACGCTAGGCTGACGCTCTACCACTGAGCCAACCGGCCAGGGCTAAAATGCCTAATTTTGACTAGGTAGGTATCATCAAACTTCCAACAATAGTAGACTTTGAAGATAAGTAGCAGACTAGGGAGCAGAGCAAATACCAGGCTAAAGGAATAACAGGAGCAAAGCACAAGGATACCAGAAGAACACATTAATTTAGACAAAGAAAACAATCCTGAATGGTTTTAGTATCAGGTAGTTTTTGTTCAGTTGTGGAAGATATCAGAGGTCATTCAAGGAAACGTACAATTTTACTTTTTATCAGTGGATGATTTTTTTACATTAAGAGAGAGCAGAGGAGGGCAGAGACACAGATTTCCACATGCACCCTGACTGAGATGCACTGGGCAAACCCCCTACCCCTCCGTGCACTGCTCATCTGGAGTTGTTGTTCCGTTGCTCAACATCCGAGCTATTTTTATGTTTGAGGCAGAGGCCATGGAACCACCCTTAGCCTGGGGGTGGGGGGTTGCTAAACAGATTGAACCAATCCAGCCATGGCTACAGGAGGAGAAGGGATGGAAGGGTGGAGAAGCAGATAGTTGCTTCTCCTGTGTGCCTTGACTGGAAATCAAACCTGGGACATCCACATGCTGAGCCGATGCTCTAACACTGAGCCAACTGGCCAGGGCTATCAGTGGGCGATTTTAATAAGAGACTTAAGATTGTTTTTATGTTTTAAGAAAATCTGTTTGACACCAGTGTAGAGAAAATTATAATAACATAGAGGACATGAACATTGTCTTATGAGAGTAGGTTTTTTAACTGCTCTTAAAATGAATTATGTTGCTCTAACCAAATATTTAATGTAAATTGAAAGATAAGTTACAATTCAAACTTTTAAAAAATACCATAGAATATTTATACTTCAGAAATGCAATTTCATATATTAAATGTCAGTACTGTGTATATATTTTCAAACTTTCTAATAACACTAACGCTAAGCCACTCTGTCAGACAAATTTCAGTCATATCTGTGTTTTTTTTCGTGTGTGTGGTTTATTTCTTAATCAACCATACCTAATAAACATAAAGACAAAATCATAATAACATCAGGGAGGCTGACTTTGAAAATGAGGACAGGGTGACAAAAATAAAATAATTTTTCTATATTCATTCTAGTGATTTTTATTAGACACTTAATCCTCTTATTTAAAAAACTAAGAATTTTATCATTATGACTAAAATCAGGAATTTAAAAATTATTATGTATTATGATGCTTTTAAACCACTCATATTTGACATGGAAATATAAAAACAAAATGTTAAATGGTGTTAATATATAAAACTATTCAGGATTTTCAAGCAAAAGAATTTCATGCATTTTACATAAAATTATTATACAGGAAATTAGTATGCACAATATAGCAGTGAGGACTACTGAATTATGTTTAAATGCATAATATAAGAAAAACAAATCACTCGTCACCCACCTGGTGAACATTTTAAATGTGATCACACTCTGTGTTCATTTGCCACTTTAAGACAAATTAGAACTTCAGATATTTAAAGAAGGTAGTACACAATAGAGGCATATATTTCTACTATGATTCTTTCCTGGTGTAGATGATCCACACATTAGGCATTCTTCAAAATTGAGTCTAACCATTGTGACAGCTCTCTACAAGAAAAAGCAGCAGCATGCAAGTGGTGGAACCCAGATCTGAAATTGGGTTGGCAGGTCAAACACCCTGCTTTCCTCTGTTTTTATAGCAAGAACTTTATATAAGTCAACTTCAATGTAGGAAGAAAATCGCAACAGAAGAAATGATCTCTCTGGAAATTTGACTTATTATACCTAAACAAGACCAAGTGTTGTTTGATGAAAGGGTTCCTTTTTTATTTTCATAAATTTCGGTCATATATAGAGAATTGCATGTAGTTATTTGAAAAATGAGAAAATACTTAATGGGAAAAGACAATTATAAACAATTCTTTCATTAGAAACTCTTGAATAAAGTGATATTTTAATAATTAATTGGGGTTATTTCATCATTTAGTTAAATGGGAATCTTTTCCATTGAGATAGTCTGAGCATGAAACATTGAATGATTCACTAAATGTAAATCCTAATCTGAATTACAGTGTATCAAAATATTGCCTGTCTTGTGTAACTTTGCTGTTTATTTAGCCACTGTAGTAATGTGCTTATGTGTTGGTTCGGCCCTAGATGTAATGACAATGTAAATATTTTATGACCCGATTTCTCTCTTTAGGGTAATCAGTGAAGTGTCTGGAGGAGAAGACAGGCATGTAGAAAACTCCACTGAACAACGTTATAAAGTAGTTTTAAATAATTTGTAATAATGGCTGCAGAAAAAGCAATGCGTCTTTAAAATGAGACAGGCAGGATAGAATGGGAGCAAGGTCATGGGTGGGGAAGAAAATGGTAGGGCTAAAACTTGAAGGTCAGAAAGCTATGGGTTCAGTAACTTTCACAAATAGTGGTTTAAAATTCTATCATTTCTGGGTAAAGTTGGACAAATTACATACATCATTTGGTTCTCGTTTTTCTTTTCTTTAAAAGAAAACTATTTTTTACCAAGCCAAAGATGTAATAGTGAAATGACCTAGTCATATAAGAAGTTAAATATGAGACCTAGTACATAGTAAAAATTCAGTGAACAGCAACAATGACTTAATTATTTATTGAGTTCAACTGTCTACCTGGAACTGGATTGAAAATATTTTAAATGTTCTATTGATTACTTTCTTTTAATCATAGGTAAGTGACATCCTTAATTTACAGATATAAAAGAAAGCTGAAACAAATAAATAGTAGTGTTCAACTAATGTCAAACATCCAGAAAGGAAAGAAATGGCTTTAAATATATTTTTTCATCTTCATTCAAGAGCTTGCATTCTTAACAAGTAGCCAGCAATACCTCTTACAATCATTTTAAAGGAATAGTAATATCACCATATAGGTGATTATCTACTCACTGGTTGCATCCTATTGCAACCAAGAAAATGATAGCTTTTTCCATCCAATCTTCAAAACAAAAATAGATGACTATAAAATGTATCACATTTCATCTTCCATTTTGGGAACTCATTTCTCAGATTCTGTCTTGCCACATGACCACTATCACATGTTCATGTTACTCTTTTCCTGTTATCTATCCATTTCAGATTTGTGACTTATCTTTGTAATTTCTTTAGTGCCTGAGGTCTCTTATTCACTCTGTTTGGGTCTTTCATTTATAACAATTATGAAGATCTGAGGACACCTGTGATGTTGAATAATTCAAATCATTATTTTTTTCTAAACCCAACTTTAATACAAAAGCAAAACCAGAATGTGCAGGCTCATGTCTATGTTACTACCAAATTATGTATCATTTGCACAGAAAATGTATCCAGTTGGTCAACAAAATATTTAAATATTATTTTTTAAAGACATGTGACAAGCTAATAATTTACTTGTCAGGTTTCATTAACATTTTCTTATCCTTGACTTTCACCCATCTATATATCTTCATACAATCAGATTGCATTTTAATTCAGTACATGACTAGAATTGGGTTTTTTTAAATTTGAACTTGCAACTCAATTAAAGTTAAAATTTTAGGATTATTACTAAAAGAACCTATTTTAATATGTCTGAAATATTTATAGTAGATTTTCTATCATTTTTTTTAACATTGTGTGGGAAAAAATCATTACAAGCACCTCTATGAGCCAGATATAATTTTAGGTGCTTTACCAATGTTTCACTTCATCCTCAAAAATGCCCAGCAGCCTGACCAGGTGGTGGTGCAGTGGATAGAGCGTCAGACTGGGATGCAGAAGGGCCCAGGTTGGTTCGAGACCCCGAGGTCGCCAGCTTGAACGAGGGCTCATCTGGTTTAAGAAAAAGATCACCAGCTTGAGCCCAAGGTTGCTGGCTTGAGCAAGGGGTTACTCAGCCTGCTGAAGGCCCGCGGTCAAGGCACATATGAGAAAGCAATCAATGAACAACTAAGGTGTCACAAAGAAAAACTGATGATTGATGCTTCTCATCTCTTTCCATTCCTGTCTGTCTGTCCCTATCTATCCCTCTCTCTGACTCTCTCTGTCCCTGTAAAAAAAAATGTCCAGCAAAGTAGACTTTATTCTCCATTTTATAGATGAGAGAATGGAGGCTAGAGGAGAGAGGTAATACTTACTAATTTACATGGCTGTGATCTGACCTAGCTGCTTAGTCTGACATGACTTCAGGCTCCTGATTTAGTTTCTTGGTCTTTATGCCCAGTTTATAGTTTACCTTCCTTCTTGTCATCATTATAGGGAGTATTAAAGTGTTTTCTTTATTAACAGGTTTTTCTTCAGTTATATACAAGGAAGCAGAACATTTGCCTAGAAAGATTGCAAACTCAATGAGGCTGGTTCTAAGGCCCAATGACAAACACAAAGATGATTTCTGGCCCCAATCATTCTGAGCTCTTCTAGGAACATCACCAATCTTAGCCATAAGTGGCACTTCCGGAAAAGCATTGACTTCAAGGACTGCCACATAGAGTCCTAAAATGTGCATGTCATAGAAGTAAAAATTAAATTATTTCTACAGGTTGGTGTTTGGCCTCCTTTGAAGTCTATATTTTTGACTTTCTCTCTTTGCCACGTAACACATGCGACAGCAATTACATGTTATAAGGCTGAGAAAAGGCACTTTAAGAAGTCAACAGGACCATGATTATCTAGATAATTTGTATAACTACACATATGAGGAATCAGGAAACATGTTTGGATGAAAACAAAACAAAACAAAACATTACCCAGCTATTTACTCACATCTTTATTTAACAGACTTTCCAAAATATTTCTATAATTGAACTAAAATTCAGAATTCAAGCCCAGTGACCTGAGGTGCTGCTAGGAAATGCAGATTTACTGCTAATTGTTTCTTTTTTTTTTTCAAAAGGATTGTTTCATTGAATCCTTATAAGCCCGTGCACAGATTTTTTTTAATTTATTAATTTTAATGTGGTGACATTGATAGATCAGGGTACATATGTTCAGAGAAAACATCTCCAGATTATTTTGACATTTGATTATGTTGCATACCCCTCACCCAAAGTCAAATAGGACAGGAAGTCAGCCCAGTTCCCCATATGTCTCTTTGTCATCTGCACCAGGAGAGGCCCTAACTGGAAAGAGGCTCACAGGTGGATAAAGAGCACTGAGCCTCAAGCCAAGCTCATGATTTATAACCAGGTGTTATTAAACCAGATAGAATTTTTTGATTTTTTTTTTTTTTTTGCAATTTCTGCTACAGAGAAATCCATCAGAGCTCATTTTGAAAATGAGGCAACCGTGACTTCTGAAGCCTTGCCAGCTTTCAGAAAATAAAGTCAACATCAGTTTATTAGTAAATTAATGAGACTTCAATGTAAATAGAAAGCCTGCATTTCGACTGCACTGAATGCTCATGGTGAAAATGGCAGATGAAAATATGGCAAAAAACATCTCTATATATTAAAACTTCCAATGAAGCTCATCTTTAGACAAATGTTATTTTTGTTTGTTTCTTTGTTTTAGCAAGAGAGAAAGAGACAGGGACAGACAGACAAGAAGGGAGAGAGATGAGAAAATCAACTTGCAGTCACAGCACTTTAGTAGTTTATTGATTGCTTTCTCATATGTGCCTTGATGAGGTGGGGGTCCCCCCAGATGAGCCAGCAAACCCTTGCTAAAGCCAGTGACCTTGGGCTCAAGCGGGCAACTGCAGGGATTTGAACCTGGGTTCTCAGCGTTCCAGGTCAATGCTTTATCCACTGTGCCACTGCCTGGTCAGGTTCCAGTCAAATATTTAAGCCAGGGGTCCCCAAACTTTTTACACAGGGAACCAGTTCACTGTCCCTCAGACCATTGGAGGGCCAGACTATAAAAAAAACTATGAACAAATCCCTATGCACACTGCACATATCTAATTTTAAATTAAAAAACAAAACGGGAACAAATACAATATTTAAAATAAAGAACAAGTAAATTTAAATCAATAAACTGACCAGTATTTCAATGGGAACTATGCTCCTCTCATTGACCACCAATGAAAGAGGTGCCCCTTCCGGAAGTGCAGCGGGGCCAGATAAATGGCCTCAGGGGGCTGCATGCGGCCTGCACCATAGTTTGGGGACCCCTGATTTAAGCTTATACTGTATTAGGATCCAACAACAATGGGAATAAAAGAAATTTGCTTGGAAGATTTTCAGTACATTATTTCTGAGCAATTAGTTGTCTTGACAAGAAATACATATACAGTTTTGTTTTGTTTTTAGTGATTGTGGTGATATTCTTTAACTGTATTCAATTAACTAGAATCAAAGCAAAACCTGAAATAGAATTGAGGCCTTGATCAGAGCAGTTTCCTGTAGAGGAGATGTCAATATCAGATGTGATTTACTTACAACTCACCACTTTTAAAAGTCAAATTAAGGTTCCATCAGTTTATTTAGATTTTCTTTAATGACAGAGCTTGAACACTGTAACTATGTAAACTGAAGAATATTATTTAATTTTGCATTGTAAAGGAACCAGTTCTGACTAAAGGAATTTTATTTGAAGGATACAGGAAGTTCCCAGAATAAAAAAGGAAGGAGGACAAAAGGGATTAAAAGAAGTAAGGAAAGTTATATTCGTTCTCAGTACTAAAATTAGAGCCACATGTCTTGTCCACAGACCAACACTAGAAATTGTAACTCCAATTATCCCGTCCCTCAAGCCAACTCCTGCTGCCTCTTATTCTCTATGTGGCTTTTTGGGCAAGCTGGAAAAAAAATCTGTTTGACCAATTTACAAATAAAAGTCTCGCCATGCATTAACGCCTACAAGACCTAGAACATTTTGTGGTTTGATGGGAGTTTATAGAGAAAGCCTGTTTACATATGGCATGCCTCTTCCTGATGTGCCAGTCAGCACACAATCTTCTGAAAAGGGGCCACTGGAGAACCTGCTAAAGTTTTAGTGGTAGGCAACCACCAAAAGGATTCCCTAAAAGGATGCTGGGTGCTGCTTTAAAACAGAAGAATGTGTGCGGGCCACCTTTGCTAACCCGTGGGTCCTCCAGTACTTAGTGTTCATTAGAAGAGCTGACATTTATTTCAGACCCCCTAGTAAGGGTTTTATTCTTACTGTTGCATTTACTTTTTTTCAACAACTCTGTGGAAAAAAAAAATACCTAAAAGGAAACAGAGACTCAGAAAGATTAAGTTACTTCTTCCTAGTCACAAAGATAGAACACCACAGCCCTGGAATTGAACCCATGTAGTCTGATTCCTGATCCTGTGATTCTAAATGTTGCAAATGAATGCTAACTTCTATATCTGTAAAACCAATAAAGTATCTACCGCTCACAAAGTACTCAGAAAGTGTGTTTATTAGAAGGTATCATATTTCCCACCTGACCAGGCAGTGGTGCAGTGGAAAGAGTATCAAGCTGGTGTGCTGAGGACCCAGGTTAAAAACTCTGAGGTCACTGGCTTGACCATGGGCTCACCAGCTTGAGCACAGGGTCACCAGCTTGAGCATGGAATCATAGACATGGTCCCATGGTCTCTGGCTTGAGCCGAAAGGTCACTGACTTGAGCCCAAGGTCATTGCCTTGAGTAAGGGGTCACTGGCTCAGTCAAGGTACATATGAGAAGGAAATCAAAGAACAACTAAAGTGCCAAAACAATGAAATGATGCTTTTCATCTTTCTCATTTCCTAACTGTTCATCCTTGTCTGTCCCTCTCTCTGTCTCTTGCTAAAAAAAAAAAAGGGTCATAATGCTCACAAAACTTGGGTCATTGTGGTTTTGTAGAAATTTTTAGAGAAAACTTGTTCACATTTGTGTGTTTTGTACATGCACATATATAAAGCTGGTAACTGTGGCTGCCATCAAAGCCACCTCGCCAGTGCAGGTTCAGGTTTGATTCAGACAGATCATAGAAAAATAATTGAGCCGAAAACTGGTGATCCATTTTCCTTTATTCTAGCTCATACCCGGCAAATGAGTAAAAACACACAATGGGCTCCAAAACCCACTCATTCAGCGCTCACACAGCTACTGCTCATCCGAGTTTTCCTGGAATCAAAGGCTTCTACCTCACCAGTCTGATTCACCTCTGTTCCCCATCTCCTTCTCCTCCATGAACTGACTTCTCCTTCCCCATTCTGCCATTTTGACTACCTTCTCCACTTGGTTTCCCTGCCCTGCTACACCATGAGCTCTTCCTTTTACAAGAACATAATCACTCTCCCCAAAATGGCCTCCTAACTCCACCTTTAAAAACCTTTTGGCACGAAAGGCCTCCCCCAACACACATTAGCACAACCCTTTCCCAAGCAAGAAGGACATTAATATTATCACCTAGGCGATGGCCATCCACATGGGCAGCGCCATCTTTAACAAAGTGAGAATATATCGTAGCTGTCCAACAACATATCATTATACAAATGTAAGCACCCTAGAGAAAGATAATAGTGTAAAAAGATAATAACAAACTGCTAGCAGCCTTGTGGGCTCTTGGTTGACTTTGTGCAGGAAAGATTTCACAGCACCAGTGCAGGTTGATTTGGAGAGTACTTTGTTAAAGCTGGGGACAGTGAGACAAAGGAAGAGCTTGAGATACATGAGGCAAGATCACAGCAACGGGAGTCAGCCCAGGCGTGGTTGCCTTGGCCCTGTAGAAGGAAAGTCACAGAAGCAGAAGTGAGCCAGCTGGGGTGCAGGGGCTCAAGAGACAAATTACTGAAGCAAAAGAAGGACTGTTGGAGCTTAGGAGAAAGAAAGCAAGGAATACACGCCTAAGGAAAGAAGGGGGAAACGTGTATGTGTGAGTGTGTGTGCGCGCGCGCGCGCGCGCGCGCGTGTGTTTGTGTGTGTATGTGTGTGTGTGAGAGAAAGAGAGAGAGAGAGAGAGATTTCCCTTGCTTTAGGGTTTTTATCTGTTTTCTATGGGCAGGGATTTTAGGAGGGATCTCAGGGCAACATCTCAAAAGAATATTTGTCAGCTTCTCAGGTGTGCTTTTAAGGGTCATGGTCTCTACTGATTGGTCAGCACTAGGGTAGGGGGTTATTAGCCATTGCATCTGGTCCCCATGGCAGCCGTGGCACCACTTCATCTAGTTTTGTTGTTTTTCTGAACCTGGAGATGAAGTACAACTCAGACCTAGAGGTTATATCTAGTTTGATCAAAACTCTGTCTCTGTGGTCAACAGCCCTGAGGCTTTGCTCCTAACATTATTTGATGCTGATCAGAACCTCATAATCCTGAGAGCTTAATGATTAAGGGAGTGGTTGTGCAAGGGAAAAGAAGGCAGGTGAGTCAGGGCACTGGATGAGGCTGGTTTGAATCAACTGTCTGTCTCAGTTTCCCTATTCCATGTGCCAAGAAATTTTCCTGGATTCTTATTATTCTGCCTCAGAACTAAACAGTTTTGTTTAGATGTAAATTAGTAAGCAAAATAGCATGAAAACTAAAATAGGATAAAAGGAAATAACACAGGGTTACCGACACTATCAGGTATTTAAAATATACCATAAACCTTAATGATTAGAAAATTAATACTTCCCCTTGAGATAAGCTTCAGAAAAATTTTAAAGTATAAAAATGTCCAAAACAGACACAAACACATTTGGGAACTCACTTAATGATAAATGTTGCATAGTAAACAAAAGCAGAACACTGTAGTAATATTTCTTTATATGTTTTATATGGGAACACCTTTGCTAATACAATACTGAGAATATAAAGTGATCCTAAAAATATAAGAAAAAGACAAACAACCCAAAGGAATAGTAATGACAGCTTATTGAACATAGTTTACAGAAAGCTCTTTGTGAAAGGATGCCCAACCTCTCCTGCTATGAGAAAAAGTACAAATTAAAACTACATCAAGGTACCTGTTTAGTTCAGGAGATAGGCAAAGACCCAGGATTAAATGTACTTTGTTCAACAACAAGTACTGGGGAAAACCAGCAAGCATTCTATGCATTTAACATGGTAGTTCAAATCCATGCCAAATGTACGGAGGGTACTTGGGCAAGGTATCACCTCTGCATATTCGCCCTACAAATATTTCTCTACATTCAAATAATTACCCATGTATGAAACTATATATTATTTTATATGTAGCAAATTTGCATGTATTTGTAATATAAAAAGTTTGAAAACAACCAGCAGGTACACCAATCGGAGTTATATGAATGCTTTATGTTATATATTCATACTAGATACAGATATTTATAATTAAATGATACTCAGATTAAAAGGTGAATGAGATTCTTCTTCTAGGCACTACTATAAAATCATCATAAAAGTGTATTACTAGGTAAAAAGAACAGGGAGATAGAGAACAAAGTTCAGTGTACTTCTTTTGTGTGACATGACTAGATGTGTGCTTATTTGCCTATACTATCATAAATGATCTTTGGATAAGTACACAAAAAGCAATGAATGGTTATATGAGGAGTATGTGTTTCTGTGTGTATGAGAGAGACAGAGACAAACAGAGAGAGAGAGAGAAAAGATAGAAAGTGTTGGGTGGGGGACTACAGAATCAGGAGCACGATTATCTATTCTATCCCTTTCTTTTATTTCTACTTTCGAACCAAATATTACCCTAACAATGACTTTTTAGGGTAAGAAAATTTATTCACATATCCAATTTGTTTTGTTATTTTTATATTTTTCCAAGCCAATGAATTTAAATATGAGTTTCATCTTCAACCAAAGTCTTATAACATGAAAATTTGCTACACTACCAATTATAAGTAAATGCTAAGGATCGTGAATTGTACCCTAAGGAACTAGGTAATTCAAATGATATTCAGGTACTAACTGTCCATTCTAATAAAGAGAAAAATGTGTAGTTAATAAAAATTTACCTTTCATGATGTTAAGACGAAATCATTATCCTCTTTTGAATTATAGCATCCCCAATGCTCAACCAGGCCAATCATGGTAAGGAGTATGTAATATTCAGTTTTATATTCACAGGACTGAGCATTGTATATGAAATAAAATAAAATAAAACTATTATTTCTTGTTCATTTTAAACTTACTGATTGATTTGACTTAGGGAAGTGATTTTCATTAGGCATATAATATTGTATTTAAAGAATCCAAAAATATGAAAAACTGTGCATTATTTTTATTCCAGGGTCTCTTTACTAAAGTCTTAAATATGCTTTTGATATCCTAAGACTCCCTCATTGCATTTTATTAGTTAACTCAATAAACCCATCATTAAGTTAGGAAGTCTACATTAACTTAGAGACTCATAGCTAATTGTGATTAGTCACATGTGGATTTCCATTTTTAATCAAAACTTATTTCCCTTGCTTCCACAGTACTCTAAAATCAAATATGAGTACATTTTTCATTATTCTGTTTGGGATTATCTATCCCATGAACTACTATAATTATAACAATGAATTATAATGATAATGAGGAGTTGTAAACTTGATGTTCAAACACAACTGGGAATAACAAGTACAAATTCATATATAAGATCTTGTTTATACTTTTATTATAAAACATTGTTCTTTGTTTGAACGCATAGTATTAAAGCATTAGTATCATAATATATATGGATTTCTTATCATTCAGAGCATGAAGAGAAGCTAGTATCTGGAGCAATTTCAAGATACTTCATATTCTTTAGCATAACTTATTTTATATATTTTATAAAATGAAACTGCAGCATGTAAGGTGAGATATTTTGCCATTTAATAGTTAAACTCACTGACACTGAAGCAAGATCCCTGGGTTAGAATACTACTTTAGGGACTCAGTTATATAATCCATTGGATTCCAAATGCCAGAATGTTAGTGTAGTTTTTTGGTAAATGAGAGAAACATAAAATAAGAAATATTTAGTGATAACTTCCCAAAGTAAAATTTAATTAATTTATCAATCATTTTTTCTACAATATTTTCTAGCCTTATTTTCAACAGTTATGATGAGGTATACAATTGACATGCAAGAAATAATACATTTAAGTAGACAACTTAATAAGTTTTGTCATATTTTCACTCATGACCATCATCACAAAAAGCAAGATAGCCAAACTTTTCCTAACCCCAGCAAGTTTTCATATGCTTTTCACAATCTTTCATCACTAATGGTTATGAACAACAACTTTATAGTGATGGGTTATAATTGAAATACTTTTTTTTTTAATACTTGGCAAACCAGAAGACATGCTACTTCTGTTAATAAATATTTATTGAGATCTTACCATGAAAGCACTTTTCCAAGCTCAGGGAATACAGCAGGAAGAAAAATAAAAAGCAGCCGACCTCATTTAACTTATATTTTTATAGTGAGAAGAGCCAACCATTAAACATGAAGTGATGCTAAGTATAATAAAAAATAAATAAAGCAGCTTGGAGAAATATAGGACAATTATAGAAGGGGGAAGTCTTGTTTACATATTACACAGGGAGGGCTTTTTGACAGACATTGAATAATGACAAGTGGTTTACTTAATATCCATCTTTTTCCTTTCTGTTAATTGATATCCCACAGAAATCAATGACAATCAATCAAAATTTTATTTCTAATCTTTAAAATGGGTTTAGTGTAGTAACCATTTTGTGAGATTACAGTAAGTATTAACTAAGGTAATATAATTATAGTAATTAGAATAGTGCCTAGGATATGGTGAATATTTAATATAAAAATTGCTTTTGTTATTAATGATTCCAAGGTAGCTCTCACTTTCTTCATGCTATCTTCAGGTTTTAAAATAGCTAATAAAAACTAAATATTTTCATTGAGCCATACACACACACACACACACACACACACACACACTCATACAAGCTTAAGCATTGAAATTCCCAGATGATAAATCATAACATGTTATGTTTTTTAATCTATTTTTCATTATAAGGTTTACTCTTGGTGGCTTAACTTGCTAATAACATTGTTACTATTTGCCAATCATGAGATAAAAGGGATTTAAAATCATCAAGAAATAACAAAGATGTTCACTTTCTAAAACTGCTAGCACATTACATGCATTTTCATATAAATTAATCTATAGTACTTCATTCAAGGAAACTCAACTCAATTTATAAAATGGGAGCAAGATGCACAAAATTTTCTCAACTAGATCTCCCTTTTCACTCCTGCCAAAATTAATGCCTGAAAATCTTATTGGAGACATGACTGCTGATAGAATGTCATATATATATATATATATATATATATATATTGCCATAATATATATATTGCATACTTTTTTCATGCTTATTTCTTTTTATTTACTGCCACTTCTCTGTTTCCTTATCCAGACTTCTCAATGAGAGCCTAGCAACTGAAATTATCTTGTGCTCTTAGTACTGTTGTAACAATGGTTTACCTTGGGTTGCTACTTCAGTTTCAGCTGAGCTATCCATTAAATACGATGTTGTGAACTGTTCTTGTCTCAGTCACTCAAAGTTTTTCATTATTAGAAAACAATCGTACACTTATCTCTATGCTCTAAGTAGTAGGCATTTTATTTTCTCAAGTGCTCAACAGTGGAGCTTTATTGGATGTGGCCGTTTAAACAGTGCAAAGTGTTTCTGGAAAGCTCTATGTGAATAAGTCCAGGTATTACAAACTGAAAAACAATTACTATATACATATTACTATATATATATATATATATATATATATATATATATATATATTTGCTTGGAAAACAAGATGTTCTGGTTATTTAATTTTCTAGTTGAGATATAGCATGATTAAATCATTTTTATGACAGCATATAACTTTATTTGGTCCTTCTTAAAATTTTCTACTCTCAGAAGAGAAAGAGCAAGCACTCTCAACAAAGACATGTGTGTGTGAAGCCTGCTGGCATACAAACATGTATGTAGGTTTACAATATTGTTTTAACCTTGATTGACACTTCATGTTGTTGGAAATGCACATGTGAATGCCGTGAAAATTCAACAGTTGTTTCTGATTAAGGTTGGAGTACAGTAAAAAAAAAAAAAAAAAAAAAAGAGAAAAGAAATAAGAAATAAAAACTGGCCCTGGCTGGTTGGCTCAGCATAGAGCATTGGCCCAGCATGTGGAGTCTTGGGTTCTACTCCCAGTTAGGGCACACAGGAGAAGCCACCATCTACTTCTCCCCACCCTCCCCATTATCTCTCTCTCTCTCTCTCTCTCTCTCTTTTCCCTCCCCCTCCTGCAGCCATGGCTCAAATGGTTTAAGCAAGTTGGCCCTGGGCACTGAAGATGGCTTGGTGGCCATGCCTCAGGTGCTAAAATGGCTTGGTTACAAGCAATAGAACAGCAGGCCTAGATGGGCAGAGCATCCGGTAGGGGGTTTGCTGGGTGGATTCTGGTCTGGTGCATGCTGGAGTCTGTTTCTGCCTCCTTGCCTCTCACTTAATAAAAATAAAAAAGAAAAGAAATAAGAACCAACTACACAATTATCCATAAATAATACTTAGAGCAGAAAACATTCCTACTGAATAGCTAGATGATGTTTATGAACATGACATTAATGGAATGGGGGTTTTAATATTTTATACACTTTTGCACACATACACACATATATACTTACAAAACATATTGTCTGTTGTTGGTAGCTAGAAGACAATTTAGAATTAATTTGATCTAATTATCTCATTTTATAGGTGAGGACAAAATCTTGAGAACTTTCATAACATGTGCAAAAAGTCACAGGTAAGGAATGACAGAATTGGAATAATATCTGACATTCTTTTAATGGGAGAGGGAAAAAAGCATTAGAACTTGTGAAAGTTAAAAAACTGAGGGTTCTAAAAAAACACACACAAAAACTCAGGGTTGATTTTATCAGATCTGTAGGAATATAGTTTAATATGAAGAAGATGTTTTACAACTTACTTTCATTTCTTCCAGCGATTACAACTGGGGAGATGCTGTGCAGGATACCTAAAATCTTTTAGAACATAATCTATTCACAAAACAATCTTACACTAAACTTGATATTGGAGGATTTATCCAGAAATGAATGATCTCTAGCCTGTTTCTTGGTGCTAAATAGAGAAGTTCAAACACTGTTTACCTTCCCACGAGCATGAGCGTGTACCCTTCGTCCCAGCAAATTGCTTACGAGAAGTCATTGGCAGCTTCTAAAAAAAACATTGCTATCTAATTAAATAGAATTAGTATTAATATACACCAGTTACATTCAGTGCTAAATCCCAAATATTGGGAGGTAAATTCCAAACTTACTGTGTCGGCACAATAGAATATATTGCTCACTGCCATGTTATAGTACAGTGCTTCTATTTCTGGATGGCTGTTGGTTTACCACATGGAGATTCAGGGATACAGGCTCTTTCTATCTGTGTCTCAAGGATGCAGTAATGCTTCTTCTGTATCTTATATATTTAGGCATGTGAATAGAGAATGGCAATATGGTCAGAGGGAGCAGGCACACTTGTTTGCCCTTCAGCCTGAAAGTAACACAAATGAGGGCGCTAGATGGAGAGGAGTCAGGGAGGAGAGGGAAGGTAATGAAAACAGGAGAGGGTACTTTGCAAACATTCTACTAATGTAATGGTAGCAAAGGCTTTGGAGAACATGAATCTATCTGTGATAAACAACACCTATGTGAGAATAGATGCTGCCACCCTACATGATATTTGGACTAATAAACATGAAGACAAAGATAACCTGCTTAATAGCTAATTCTATTTGCCACAGAAAGCAAAACTGAAGTCAAGAGTTTATATAACATTCAGAGAGTTAATGCATGCTGTGAGGAGGCTAAAGACTGTTTAGAAACTGGTAGGGAATGGAAATATGCAATCAGAATGGTGCTGACCATTGGCCCTGAGCATAGAATAAAATCTCTTTTTAAAATATAAAATTCTATTCTCAGTGCTTGTTGGTTACCATTAGGCACACATGTGGTCTTTCATCAAATAAAGGGCCTGTTATTTTATCTAGGTTTGTTTTTCTCTGAATTAATAGCACAAAATGACTTCTCTTGGAATCATGTGCTTACCCTTTATTTATAGTAAGATCCTTCAGCTGAGCGTCTGCCTGCCATTTGGAATTTATTTCCCCTGTTGATGCATCTGTTTCTACCCATCATGCTGTGGTGTCCTTTATTTAGTGTGTTTGGGACCCAAAACAAGCGTCTTTTGAATTGTGTGAAATAGACTCTCTGTGACTGACTTATAAGGTCAATTATGAATGTAAAAATATGTGAATTTTATATTGGTTGCTCTTAGTCCATTTCACTTTCATCCAAGTTCTTGGTTCTTTTGTATGTAAGTAGTATTTGCCCTCTGTCTACATAAGGGGTAATTGAATACTGTAATACCCTTAAATGCTTGTTCTTTCATAATATAAATATAGTCTATAAGATTGTATCTATACCTGTTTATATTTGTTCACCACATTGGTTCCTAATAAGTAATTTCAAAATAAAGATGAGACTTGTTCCCATATAATTACCTTTAAGGTCTGAGTATGTGAAATTGCAGCTAATGATATTTACCATAATTAGGGGAGCAAATTATAAGAATATTAAAGCTTTCATATTTCAGTATTTATAGATAGATTTCTAGGTAATTACAAAACAACATTATTGTTAATGAGATTTTTTTAAGACAACAATATTTTTTCTGTACTAAATAATTTGGCAAATTTTAGTAAAAAAATAACTTTTTGTGTATGGCTATTTTGTCTCAGTGAAATAGAATGAGATTTGGGAAACTGAAGATAGATGTTTACACCAAAGCCACTTTGCCTTTGTTAACAACAAACTTAAAAGAGTCTTAGTTATTCTACAAGTACACATAATGTGAATAATATTTATATTTAGGAGAAAAATAAAAGATATTCCATTACATCTGGTCAAGGAATCAATTACCAAATAAAAATACTGCTATGCACGTAACATGGTACCAATCAAACAGGGGAAGAATGAAAAGTAAAAATTCCTGACCCTGCCCATAAAAAGCTTTTTGAAGGAGAAGTACAAGTAAACACTTAATTTTTTTTTTTTAGAATTAAGAGTTTAATGATATAGTTGATAGTTCAGGAACAGAGAAGCATGACAAAATTTTAATGGTAAACAAATAACATTAAGAAAGTTCAGCTGGAGAACATACTACATAATATCATTTTTAAATACTGAGAGCCTCATAAGAACAGGAATATAGGTCAATAAAACAGAACAGAGAACCCAGAAATAAGCCCACACCTTTATGGACAATTGATATTTGACAAAGGAGGTAAGAGCATACAATGGAGTAAAGACAGCCTCTTTAACAAATGGTTTGGGAAAATTGGACAGCTACCTGAAAGAAAAATGAAACTAGACCACCAACTTACACCATTCACAAAAATAAACTCAAAATAGATACAGGACTTAAATGTAAGCCATGAAACCATAAGCATCTTAGAAGAAAACATAGGCAGTAAGCTCACCAGTGTCTCTCGCAGCAGTATATTTGCTGATTTATCTCCACGGGCAAGTGAAATAAAAGACAGGATAAATAAATGGGACTAGGTCAAACTAAAAAGCTTTTGTACAGCAAAAGACAATAAGAACAGAATAAAAAGACAAACCACACAATGGGAGAACATATTCGACAATACATCTGATAAGGGGTTAATAACCAAAATTTATAAATAACTTGTAAAACTCAACACCAGGAAGACAAACAATCCAATCAAAAAATGGGCAAAAGAAATAAATAGACACTTCTTCAAAGAGGACATACAGATGGCCAACAGACAGATGAAAAAATGTTCAACATCACTAATAATTAGAGAAATGCAAATTAAACCCACAATGAGATACCACCTCACAACAGTTAGAATGGTGCTCATTAACAAAACAACACATGATAGGTGCTGGCGAGGATGTGGAGAAAGGGGAACCCTCCTACACTGCTGGTGGGAATGCAGACTGGTGCAGCCACTGTGGAAAAACAGTATGGAGATTCCTCAAAAAATTAAAAATGAAACTGCTTTTTGACCCATCCATCCCACTTTTAGGAATATATCCCAAGAACACCATATCACTGATTCAAAATAAAGAAATGCACCCCCATGTTTATGGCAGCATTGTTCACAATAACAAAGATCTGGAAACAGCCCAAGTGTCCATCAGTGGATGAGTCGATTAAAAAGCAGTGGTACATACATATAATGGAATACTATGGGGCCATGAAAAAGAAGGAAATCTTACCTTTTGCAACAACATGGATGAACCTGGAAACTATTATGTTAAGTGAAATAAGCCAGGCAGAGAAAGAAAAATGTCATATGACCTCACTCATTTGAGGAATCCAAGGAATAATGTGAACAGAGGAATGGAATTAAACCTGAAGGGAAGGGGGGAGGGAGCTATTGGGAGGGGAGAAAGGGATATGTTGAGGGGAATACGGGGATGGGGGGAGCAATCGGGGTGACACTGGAATCTATGTAAACACAATAAATTAAATTTAAAAAATACTGAGAGCCTCTAATATTAGTAAGCATCATCTGTAGCATTCACAATGTTTCCAGGGAACAGATGAGGAGATACAAACCGCGATGCTCACAGGCTCCTCAATAGAGTGAATGCTTAGTATCAGGTGCTGTATGCATTAGGTGTTAGAAAAGAATGTAGCAAAGACATCCAGTCTAGTGGAGGAGACATGGTAAAGACATGTAATAACACATTCTCACCAAGACTTTGGAGTGTGTATATGCTTTGGGAGTATCAAGTAGGGCACGAAGCACATCTTAGAAGGGATTGCCACCTTGCCAGTTTGTGGGCAGAAGAGACTAGCACAATTTTCAGTGACAGACATTTTACCTATTTGCTTAGAGAGGCTAGTAGTGTGAGTCAGCCACCTGAAGCCTTTCCATGAGAAAAGATGGAGGTAGTCCTAGCCTAGCCCATTTACAAAATTATGAATCCCTCCAGGGAGGGGTTATTTTAGTCCCAAAACTGCCTTACACTAGTAGAAATATGAAGATCAAACCATAGAGGTCTAACAATCAAAAATGATCAGTGTTACATTCTTTCCACTAGCTTTGCTATAATATGTGGAATTCAATATAAAATTATCTAGTATAGCTTCGCTAAGCATTTCTACCTATTAAGCAAATTCCCCGCCCCACATATATACACACACACATACATAACACATATCTTTGGAGATCAAGGTGAGGATAATAGGCAACAGAATTTGAATCTCAAGGCATGTGCTTGCTATGGTCCATTGATGGCCTTTTCTAGGTCCATTGATCACTTTGTGTAAATGGGTGAATTTTTTTTTACCAAGATATCTCCTAGGCCAATTTTGTTGATTAACTCTTGTTGACAAAGCCTTGTGCCAGAGAAAAATCCAGAGAATGAATTAGAGTGAATCTGAAAACATGAAGAGAGTTCAGGGGTAAGCAAAAGCCCTGCAGTGGGGGCAGGTAAAAGGAGACATTGAAAGCGCACGGATCTAACACTGTATAGTGGGAAATTTCCTCTTTGACCAGTTATTCTAGAAGGGTTGATGTTTGCCCTCTAACCTATACACAAGTAAATAAACCCAAATATGTTCATTTGAGATATGATTTGTACACTCGCTTTTTCTCCTAATTCCATCCACTTGGCTATACGTTTTACATTTTGTAAATTTTGCAACCCTAATATGTTAATTGTCAAATGAAAAACTGTAGAGACCCTCAGCGGGATTGTAAGCAGACCTCATGTGCAATCAAAACTGCAGTTAGAATCTTAAATTGTATACCCTTATGCTCTAGTGAAAGAAGTTTTAAAAAATGATTACATAGGGACAGAGAAAACAAATGCAATAAGAACAAAAGATAATATTTTGCTTTCGTTAAATCTTCAACCTTGCAGAAGCAAGAACATCTTTCCTAAAGGATGTAAATGCAGCAGGATTTGTAATGGTGCAGTTAGAGCACATCTTGAAAAGGGAGACTCTGGGGGACCAGGAAGGTAGGTGTAAAGGAGGGGGGGTGATGGTTTAGTATGCATGAGAAACGCCTCTCGTGTTCCCCAAGAGAAGATATTGTCTAATATCATTTAATTAGAAAATTATTTGCATATAGAAACATTTTGTAAGCAATATCAATTTAGATCTTTTGAGGCACGTTGAATCCAGTTTGAAATAGGTATGCTAATACAATTGCAAACTACTGGTATAGCTTTATCATTTAGAACACAGACTTTAAAATAGGTAACTGTATGCTACATCACGAAACTGTTATTTAGTGTTTCTGTAAAGTCAAACAAGTTCTTTAACTTGCTTTATAATGTCTGTTCATCTACAAAATGAATTCTAATGCATCATTGACTTGTGTTAAAATAGGTCTTAATGTATGTGATTTTAACTTTGAAACGTTGTCTTATTGTCATATTTTTTATTGTCTCAATGAATGTAGCTTATGTTTTTCTTATTAAAGTAATAAGTATTGAGCTCTTGCAATGTGCCATATACTGTAAGGGATGCTTCTGATATGATGGTGTTTTGAGAAAACATAGTCCATACCCTCTAGTTTATAATCTAGTGAAGAAGACCAGCAAATAATCTTACTAGATACTGATAGAGGAAATAAATTGAACAACAAATTAATAGTGAAAATATTCTTGGGGCAGTCCTACTAAAATTCAGCATCGCTGATTTCTGCTTGACTTACTATAGTATACAAATTTAAAATTTATAAGAAAAATTTCAGCATCAGAAAAAAAGAAATGATGATTATGATTTACCTTACTAGAGAGAATTTTGAAAATGTCTAAAGGTATAACAATATAGAATTATTTGAATATGTGTGCATGTACTAAGCATACATTAAAAAACTTGTGATCAACTAATATTCATTGATGTGTCCTCGTGTAAATAAGAAAAGTAGAATACAAAACAACATATACAACAGATTTTAGTTTAGTTTTCTTACATACAAGCTATCGTACAATGAAGCTTATCTATGTGGAGGTCCAAGAAGAAGACTAAAGACAAACTAGAAGATGTGAAAAATATTTCTCTCTTGGTGGGAAGATTATAAATTTTATTTTTTCATTTGGGGCTTTTCCGACTTTTCAAAGATCATTTTAGAAATTAGTAAAGCGCATATAAGAAATACCTCACATTTATATAGTAATGGCAAAAATATATTTCAAGTCATCAGTATTGTTCTCATTTCTAAGCTCCTTAATTTATCTTGGATCTGCGAATACTTTATTAATTACAATTGTAAGTTTTTAAAGGGTTTTTTGACATTCCTCCAGATTCAGAGAATTTCTATCACATGAACAACATGGTGACAGGTCTGTGACACCTCAGGTAGATAATGACACTTTGTTCCTTCACCCTGAAGAAGTGTGCAATGCATTACTTTCCCTGTGGTTTCTTTTACTTTGAATTAAGGGGAGCTTTGGGAATTATTAAAACTGCTGAAGCATCAGATACCTTCCCTGAGTCACATAAAAGGGAAAGGAATTAAAGGAGAAGCCTACTACTAGGTGACCTAAAAGGACAGACCTGAGGCAATATGAAGTTGTTTAGCTACTAGAATTTTCCAAAAGACAAATGGAGATTTTTTTTATTTTTTAGAGAAATTACCTTAAGATTACTAATTTTTTTCATCTCTATTGATTATCCATGGATACATTCCACTTGAAGTGTTTGTATTATACAGTATTTGTTCTCCCTTTAGAATGCCATCATATTCCAATTCTAAGTGTAGCAGAAACAAGAAAGTTAATTCAGTGCTACACCTTGTGAACATTTTCAAGCTCTAATAATATTGTGGTTACTGAGATTAACGCTGACAGTGACTACACTAGCCAATCCCTTTCTACCTAAGCACAGATAGAACAATGGCCTCATGTAGAAATTAACCTGAATTCTACCAGATTCCCTTGTGTTATTTCATATGAACCTCAAATGCCCAAAATGTAGGCAGTGATTTTTCACTAAGATCCTATCACTAGTCTCTTCAACCAAATTTATAAATACAACACCTACTACATATTCTAAAATTGCATTTCTGTTATCGTTTTATTCTTTGAATGGGTAGAAATGTTTTCTCATTTGAGTTCCTCATAAACATTTGGCAAATGTAAGAAACTGTTACTATGTAGATATAGAATTTTTCATGAAAAAGCTGAAATGCAGGGTGGGGCAAAAGTGGGTTTATAGTTGTGAGTATACAAAATACAGTTTATTCCTGTACTGTTATTTATTAATTATTGTGCTATTTTACATATGAACAACTGTGAACCTACTTTTGTCCCATTCTGTATTCCCTCGAATGTTCTGGAAATCACTGGTGATACCTTTAATAAGTTGGTAATTCCATTGCAACTGAGAAATAAACTCTTTAAAACAAATGATAATTTTTCTATATCAAATCAGACAACTTGAAGTAGAAGGACAAGACAAGATGATCTCAGAATGACAAGTAATTTTTGGCCCTGGCTCAATATCATATAATGATAATTTTAAAATATGTAGAATTGCTATATATGTGAGAATTAAAAGAGTTGGCTTCCATGCTTCTCTAGGGATTCAATGTCACCGGAATTGCAGGGAACCAGGTCCTGAAAATCAGAGGCACATGATGAACCAGAGACTTGTTCTATCAGATGGCTCATGATGCATAGTGAAAATCAGAAGTGACTGTCAAGTGTCTTATGTTTCAGGTAAACTGCACTTGTAATCAATCCCTCACCTCCCTTCATTTAATTGGTTTTTTGATGTGACCTTGAAAATGTATGAATATTTTATCTACTTACATGACAACCAGTGTTGCTACACTTTCCAAAGAGAATGAAGGGACTAGAACTTCATGAATAAATCCTAGAGACAATCCTAGAATTTGAAAATGTGCCATCTTTGTCTTCTAATCAGAGATCTAATATGTTAAAATACTTGAGAACTACGCTGAGAGAACTGGGTTTCAGACCCTGCCCTACCATGTGCGGGCTGGGTGAGAATGGGCAATTTATTGATCTCTCTGAGACATAAATTACTTGTATTAACACTGGAATAATAATTGCATTTGTTATAGGAGTATGAAAATTGAACAAATCACATTTCTTTCACTAGATATTTGGTATTTGTGGAGGATTACTGTCCACCAGCCTCAGGAATTTGTGAATAAGAATGAGGTCTTGATGTCAGATTCCACAAGATATCAAATGTCCTTGAAGCTGAAGCATCACCAGGTATTTCTGAGAAGCTCAGGCTTATCTGACACCTGCTTTGGGCCAACCATATTGGCCCACGTCATGTCCCCGCTGGTACAGTATATTGCTCTATTGCAGCTGCTCTTTGTGGGAATACTGTTTGCCTTTCTGTCTAGAGGGCCAATTCCCAGAGCTACCAAAGCTGCTATAACACTACAGAGTTATTTTTCATTTACGCTGTGACACTGAATCTCACACATACATGAGCAGAATCACCCTCTCCAGCAGGTGACATGTTGTATCATTCACTTGTGTCTCAAAGCAGTATTGCTTATTCTCTGAGTCTTAAATGAATTCTAGAGAAAAGGCTTACCTTAAATTTATTCCAGAAGCTTCATTCTCTCTGTTAGGAATCAGATCTATTTATTGTATGTGAGCTAGACAACAATATCCATACTATATTCCACCATTGCGCTTTTCTTCCGGGCAGCTACGTAAAACCTTCACTCCACAGGCCATATGCAAATTCCTCCATATAAGTAAGTATGTTAGGTTTCCAAAGCCCAGAAAAGTCACTAGGCTCTTTCTACATTCCTTGCTCTACTAACAACCTCTAAATCACAACAAATATATGTGTTATCATTTGATTGAGACATTGTATTATTTGAACCCAGTTCATCTAACTTTCTTTTATCATTCTAATAATAAAATGATAATTCTTTGCAATAGAACATTATTTACAAATGAATACCATTTGTAATTATAGAGAATAAAATTTGTTTAAACATTTTGGAACTTTGGCTGCAAAACTATAGTCTTAATATAAGCCCATTTTTAGGCAGTATGGTTTTTTTAGCAATAAATTAGTTTGCTGTAAGTCTCAGACACCTGAAAGCTTTACAGATACATTCATAATGGTTTAAGGCTTATTATAAACAGATGGATTTCTAAGAGGAAGGATAAAAGGGAAGAATGAGGGAGAGATTTAACTCCTTACACTTGGGAAGTAAGGATGGGCTTAGAGAGCCATGTAACCTGTCAACGAGTCTTTGATTATACCTTGGACAGGCAAGCTTGTATTGATCATTTTTGGCAGCCAAGTATAATTGGGCTATTTGACCAAGATCAGTGAGACATGTATCTCTCGAACTATAGCTGTCAATTATTTATTGAGGAAAAGACAGAATTTATTAGAGTTCGGAGCTGGATTTTGAAATGAGAAGAAGCCTCCTTCCACAAGTGAATAAGTTTAATTAGTGGATAGTTTTAACGCTCTTGAATTAGGGTTATTGTTGAAAAGGATAAATCAATCAAGCTCTAATTGTAAAATATTGTTCCCCAGTGATGACAATTTATTTAAAAATAATAATGAGTTATGTAGGAATCAAGAAAACCTCTAATTGTGACTAAAGAAATAGCAAATCCTTTAGAAAAACAGCTTATTAGCTGAAGCAAAGGTTTGAGGAACCTAGAAGGAGCTACTTTCTCCCCAAATTAAGCATGGACTAAGGGAATGGGGACGTTAGAATAATATATGCCCTACACTTGTCCTAAAGACAGCTGAGGGACACGCAGCAGCCAGGAACCAGCAGAAAGGTGAATACACCAGGGAAAGAACTTAGCATCAGGACCCTTGGGCTTTCTAGAGAACACTAGCACATAGCCTGCTTTTAGGATGTCTGCTTAATCAAGTTAGTCATTCTCCAATATAAAAATAATGTACCTTCATTCTGAAATTTTTGGAAAATATTCTTAAGTACAAAGAAGTTAATAGCAGCCATACAAAATCTCATTATTCAGTGAAAACCACGTTAATAATTGAAGCATGTTTCCAACCAGGCTTTTTAAAACATATGTATTAGACCATATTTATAATTTAATATGCTGCTTTATTACTTAGAATTGTAGCCTATGTTTTTTTTTCCTATTGTTAAAAAAAAAGTGAGTATATGCCGTTTTAAAAGATAAAATTATTCTATGGCTTAAAGAAACTAACCATTGAGCTGTGGTTGCACATTTCCTTGGTATTTGATGTTTGCTATTAAAAATGAATGTAGCTATATTTGTGCTTCATTTTGAAAGTTGTTTTTCCCTGAAGTATTTTTGAAATTGTAGTAGATGAAGTGATGAAGGAAAGAAACCAAATTTTGTTGAGCCTGTACTATATGCCATCTGCTATTCTAAATTCTTTACGAACGAATGTCCTGGAATTCCCAATATATAACCCGTCTGTGTCTTGTCTCTGAGATTCAGAAGTATGTGCGTCTCGGCTTCCCAGCAGCCCTGCCTTGCCTGTTAACCACTTTGCAAACAGGACTGAGAGAGCTACAGCAACAGAACCCACTCTTAGGGAACTATCGGAGAGCAGGGACAATTATGTATAGAGCTTCATGTTTGTTGCTTCAATGTGTATTTTTGCCCAGCCCCACAGCTCATTCAAAGGGGAAGACAGTAAATAGCAGCAAGGTACTACTTTTTTTTTAAATTATACAAGTAGCTGAAACCACTTCTGAAATTCTTAATATAAAGAATGTTGCCCCAGCTTCTGAGCAAACTTCCAGCACTGGTACTTAAGACCTTCAGTGCAAAAGTGTTGAGCAAGAGTTAGCCGAACCTGGCAGAAGCAGAGTATCCAGTAAACAAAGTGCTGTCTGCATAGACAGGACACCGCTGCTGCCCAACATTTGCTGGGCATGACTGGCTTTTCCAGAAGCAGAAAGGGCCGCCATGCATAGCAAATGGGTGATGCAAGGGATGTCTAGCAGAAGTGTCAATAAAGTGCCACAGTGACCTGACACAGTGGCTTGAGCAGCCTGATGCTTTAAGCACAAATGGAAGGACCTAAAGAGCCACAAAAGTTCTTGGAGAAGAAAAAAGGTTAAGACTTTGCCTGGGGCTGAATGTCTGCATTTGAAGGGGGAGGGGGCAAAAACAGAGAGAGACACAGGGCATGTGTTACCTTATTAAAGCTTATTAGAAACAGCATCAGCTAAGTTCAGAAAGTTCCAGAACTCAGTTCACAGAAGGAGAGCAAATCTGTGAGTTCACAGGCAAGGTGAGCTGAATGCTGAGAAACCTGCCTTGAACAGTTCCATTAGTCAAACAGTATGGATGATATTGGAAGAGGAGGAGATGCTTTTGCGTTTTGTATATGGACAAAATTTCCCCGGCAGACTCTAAGACACATAGAGACATTCGGTGTCGATCTCTGATTTCTGAGATGGTGCCACAGGTGGTGACAGTTGTTCACCCTGATGTTTGACAGCTTCTTCGAGAGATGACAGCCCCCTTGGGTTGGCTTACTATCTTGGAAGAGGCAGAAAAAAGATCATGGAAGCTCTCAAGGGTGTAGGCTGCCTCAACTGCTATCACATAAACCTATTCCTGCAGGCATTCGCTAAGGAAAGTGAGCTCTGATGTTTACCTGCAGATGGAACTAACTAGAAGAGACAGGTTATGTTTATTGATGAACATTTTGTTAATTTTCACTGCCTCATCCATGTTTGTCAGCGATACCTTTCTCCAGCCAGTTCAAAGCTCAAAAAAGTCTCTTCTGATTAATAAAAATCCATATAATCTAAATTTATTTATACATTTTATTAACACTTCAAAATTTCATCTCAGTTAGTCCCCCAAGGTAGCATGAGATAGACCAGCGGTCTTCCAACATTCTATTTTAAACTATGTATTTCTTAGTATATCTTTAGGAAGGCATTTTAGTAGTTTTTAAAAGATTAATGTTAATAAAATATGTAATTTCTCATAAATGATATATGCATATATAAAGTAAATATATCCTCATCCAATTCCAAAGGAGCTGATTCAGCTCATGCAGTTTACAGGGAGTGTCTGTGGCCATATCATTCCAACAGTCAGTCAGACCTCATTCAGCTCTGAAACACAAACTGTGAAGGTCTTCTCCAATTCAAAGAAATGAGTAAACACAGATTTTATGACAGTTATCTCATTTCCGAACATATAAATCTAAGACATAGATGGATGTATGGATTGATAGATAGAGAGATAGATAGAGGATAGATAGATAAGATAGATGAGAGATAATCTTATCATGAGTGTGTTTCTTGTGTAAAACCACTTACTATTCCTTACAGAAGCTCTTCTTGCTTTTTTCAGGTACTACTGAGAAACACTGCACTCCTGTTTTATTTATTTATTTATATTTGGGCACGGAGTATTTCATACACCCAGTCAACGCGCTTTGAAAGCAAGATTTCAGGATGCGTGAGGGTCCAGCTGCCTTCTATGAAATGAGAGCGGAGGCGATCCAGGAAAAGCGCAGAGTGCAGATGCCATCCTAAGGAAGGACACCTTACAGGGAAGAGGACAGTGGAAGCTGAGGACCTGGGAAAGGAGTTTCTAAAGGCTGCCTGCGTGCCAAGGCTCCATGTACCTTTCAAAGGGTGCGTGTCCCAGCGAGAACACCACCGAGCCAGATATATTGACCTGCATCTATTTTTGCACACCACTGTAGTTTTCCACTGAGTTTTATTTAGTGGGTTACTGCCTTTGGGTAAAATGGAGAAAGGCATCTGAGCATAATTCAGGCATCTGAGTCTCAACTCTGTACTGGTCTTGCCTCACTCTTCTGGGTGCAAAAAAACTTGTCTTTTCCCCCCAATGTCTTCCTGGATTCACTGAGCTAATATATTTCATTAAATATTACAGATATTACTAATAAAAGTATTACCTGGATGTTGACATATAGATTATAATGTGATTTTTTTAAATGATCTGTGTGCCTATATCAGAATCATGCTTTTCTTTTATTTTCTTTTTTTTTTTTTAAGCAGGTGAGGATACCTTTCCTCTACCCTCTTTTTTTTTAATTTAATTTTATTTATTTTAGAAAGGAGAGAGAGATAGAGAGAGAAGGGGGGGAGGAGCGGGAAGCATCAACTCATAGTAGTTGCTTCCCGTATGTGCCTTGACCAGGCAAGCCCAGGGTTTCGAACCAGCGACCTCAGCATTTCCAGGTCGATGCTTTATCCACTGCACCACCACAGGTCAGGCAGAATCATGCTTTTCATTCTAATGATTATAAACTCTGCTTTCAAATTAGAATCCTTTGGGAAACTGTATAAAAAATAGTAATAGTCAAGCCTATCTTAAGTTTTTTTTATTTAATTGGTATAGTGTGAAGACTAAGCGTAAGCATTGAAGTGATTCCAGGTGCAGCTAGTGTTCAGAAGTAGAGCTTCAGCCATGAGAAATTTTAGAAAAAAGCAAAAAAGACATTATACAACAAACTAGATGATTAATAAGAGGTCTTTGAGTTACCAAACGCCTCAACTTGTATGTCTCTGTTTGCTAAAGTAGTTCGAAAATAGATATTAGGTAATCATTTCAAGAATCACTTGGAAATGGGATTCACCCCATATACGCATTATTGAGATAGCTAAAGATTCCTGCTTTAAAAAAAATCTATTTTAATCCAGATTTATTAAGGTTCCAAGGGAAGGCCTGAGAAATCAAGTGATTTTACAGGATTTTAAACAAACCTTAATGTACTTATTTGTCAGAGTGTATTGAGTTTACTGGAAGCAAATTTTTCAAATGAGAAAAGGTGGATAAGGAGATGTAGAGTATGGAATACTAAAGATTCACAATTCTAAACCTATATTGTAGGCGGCCTTATGGCTGTCCTTCCTTAAATTCTTTCTGATCAAGAGCCTAAAGCAAAAGAAATGGCATAACTACAATATATCCTTCTAGTAAATTGATTTTTATTCAAGTGGTTTCTTCTAAATGCAGATTAGTATGACTAAACGCATAATACATATTTTTAATGGAAATACTAATTATTTACATGGAACAAACTTTAAGAAGGCCAAAAGGGAGGCATTTCCAAAAACAAAATAGTACACCCTCTCACCTTTCTTCAAAAAACAAGCTATTTGGAGGTGAAGAACTTGAGGGATAAAGAAGGTTAATTGCCAGTTATGTAGAAAAATTATGCAAAACCATGAATAAAAAACACTTCAATGCACTATTGCCCTTTCTTTTATTTGGTTTACAGTGCTATTGTTTTTCCTAACATCGTTCCAAATTAATTTGGCCTATGTCACTAGTATTTAAATTCAGAATGTTCCTCACAATATAAAGCAATGGTAGTGACCCTGACCTATGAATCAGATCAAAAGATATGTCTCAAGAAGAAGGGGCACAAACTGAAAAGGGAGTTAACATTTTCCTGAACCCTCCTGAAGCCGATTAGAACAACTAGGAAGTTAAAATATTTTGTTCTCTTTATGTATGAATGCTATTCTGACTATTCTGAAATGAAAAAAACCAAACAAACAATTTTTTTAAACAGCTCTATTGCATTTAGGACATATTGAAACTATAGTAGGTTTGATTCCAGCCAGTTACCCTACACATAAGTGTAGGACATAGTAGAAGTTTATATTATATATATGATTCAACTGGTCCTTTCTTATTTTAAATTTTTTTTTAATTTATATTTTTGAGAGAGGAAGAAAAAGGAAAAGAGAAAGACAGAGGAAGAAAATATCAATTTGTTGTTTCATTTATGCATTCATTGGTTGATTCTATATGTGCCCTGACTGGCATGTTGGGGTGACAGACACTCTAACTAACTATGCTGTGGAGCCAGAGACCCCTATTTCAAATTATCAACAAAGTTACATTCAGTGTGTTCTATCTGGACTTTTATTACATTTATTTCTTTTAGCTCAACTATCAAAATCCATTATTGGCTGGTTCTCATACTCTGATGGGATCCAATTGGACACCAGCCACCTCCTGGAGCATCTTCGAACCTTACTCTTAGTCAAAGGGGTTTAAATCGAGATTGATACTGGTTTTCAAACAATGATAATAGTTGAAGATATGCTTGAAGAAATAATCTAATTCTAGTGAATCTTTATTGAGAGAATGGATAAAAAGTCTGACTACTTTTCATTTATGGGGTAAAATAAGACCCTCAAAGCTGCTAAAAATTACCAAGGAGCCAAGAAAAACTCAATATGACAACTTTTACTATCATTTCAAAGTTCAAAACCTCAGCAAAATTAGATTTCAATGTTTTCTGGCAACAAAATAATTTAGGTCTTTGCTTTTTTTTATTTTAGCACTGACAAATTATCATCAGAATAGTATTCATTCATTTATTCATTCAACTGTTCTTTTTTCTTTTGTTTAACAAATATTTATTGGTTACTTTACCAGGTGATGAAAACAGAAAAATTAAATGTGAACCCTCCATATCATTAGTTCTCAGGATATTAACTGATTGCAGTAAGCAGAATTTTGCAGTCTCCAAGATTATACACACACTGCATAATCCCTGCCTTTTGAATGCAGGCTGGATCTGTCAATATAAGAGGATATCACTCCAACGTTTATATATCATGTGAATTGGCAAAAAAAAAAAAAAAAAAAAAGCAAATATCATTAAGGCCCTGAATCAGTTGCCTTTAAGTCAATCAAAGAGAGATAATCCTTGATAGGCCTGACCTAATTAGTTAAAGGAGACAAGAAGCCGCAGTAGGCACCTTTCTGATGGATTTACAGGAATAAATGGCAATGCTGAGAGAGGAGGACACCAAGAGCAGTCTGTCGCCAAGAACTCGCAAGAAAATGGGGCCCGAGTCACACAATGTCATAGAAATGAATTCTGCCAAGAAACAGTAGAATGCTGAGCCTCGGATCAGGTTGTAGCCACAGTGAATACCATGAGTTCAATGTGGTGAGACCGTGATCAGAGGACCCAGCTAATCTGTCCCTGGACTCCTGACATGCAGAAATTAAGAAGTAAGAAAGTTGTGTTGGTTTAAACTCCTCGTTTTATGATAATCTTCTACATAACTGAAGATAGTTAATACACAGCCAAACATATCAATGTAATATAGTGCTAGAAGTACGATGAGAGAAGCATGGGCCAAATAGGGCAGGCACAAAAGGAGAAATTCTGCCATCTTCTTGGCACGATACAGGAATGGGTGACTCTAGGGTGGTACGTGAAATTGGTTTCACCTGAAACATGAATTTCCTAAGTGGCTGTTATTGAATTAATACTGGTGTTGAAAATACATAGAAAAACATGATTTCAGATCATGAACTGCTAACATACTGAGGATATGCAAGGTAGGACATTATTCAGTGGGAGCTACTCAAAGCAAAGGTAAGCTAGTAACAGCGGAGAGTTATCAAGAGCTTATTATTCAACAGTCACTCTTCTAAGTGGTTAATGTGTATTTTTAATATGCAAAACAACATAATGACATAGTTGCTATCATTATTGCTACTTTAGAGATGAGAAAATGGAGGCATTAGTAGGCATTATTTGGATTCGATTCTAAGTGTTCTGACTGGAGTTTCTGCTTATAATCATAATGCTATAAAAGCATAGAGTGATGTGAAACAGTTGAGCATATTCTGGGAAGTGTTTTTTGCTTTGGATTTTCTGTTGTCAAGTGGATCAAAAATATTGACCAGTTCACTTCCCTCGTGGTTAATGTATCATTGATCTATCTGCCATAAAGGAACAAGTGATGATAAAAACATGTGAGTAAAAAATGTAATTATATCCTGAAACTATGGTGACACGTTAATAAAAGAGTTATTGAATGAGAAAAATGCTTAAAGTAAAACTGGGGTGAAAGAATTACATACTAAAAAGTACAATCTAGAATAAATATTTTGAAATTATTCTAGATGTTATACCTAAATACATTATAAAAGCAATAAATATATCCTTTGCATAAAATAAAAGAAATGTCTAAGTGATGAAATCCAGAGCTCCAAATGTATCTTATTAAAAGGCAGCTGAATTTTTTCAGGCTTTCTGCAGTGGAACAGAACAATGAAGGGCTAACAAGCAATTTTACTGCATCTCACTCTGAGTGAAAAAGCTTCATGTTATCTAAATTGAGTATTATAGAAAGAAAGGTTTACTATTAAATTTTGTGATTCTATTATGTATATCCAGTTTTATGATGTGTGTGATTATTGCATGTCTATTTTAATTTTAATGGATAATAAGGTTAACTTAATTATCAAAGACCAATTATATCACTGTTGACATATGTACAAATATTTTTACAGAAATCCATTATTCAATATCCTTGCAATCAAATACTTTCTATTAAAACAGGAAAACAACACATGTGCAAGATTATTTTTTCTTCTTTTGCTGAGTCTATTTCCCTATGAAGTTAATACAAAAATTTTCTCTGATTCACATATTTATGTTAAAGCTTCCCATGCCTGTTTTTTGTTTGTTTGTTTGTTTTGTTTTGATTTTTTGTATTTTTCCAAAGTTAGAAGCGGGGAGGCAGTCAGACAGACTCCCACATGCACTCGACCAGGATCCACCTGGCATACCCACCAGGGGGCGATGCTCTGCCCATCTGGGGCACTACTCTGCTGAGGTTGGAGCCATTCTAGCGCCTGAGGCAGAGGCCATGGAGCCATCTTCAGTGCCTGGGCCTACTTATGCTCCAATGGAGCCTTGACTACAGGAGGGGAAGAGAGAGATAAAAGAGAAAGGAGAGAAAGGAGAGGGGGAAGGGTGGAGAAGCAGATGGATGCTTCACCTGTGTGCCCTGGCTGGGAATCGAACCCAGGACTTCCACACACCAGGCCTATGCTCTACAACTAAGCCAACCGGCCAGGGATCCCATGCCTGGTTTTTAAGAAAAAAATTTATAATATTAGTGGTTCTGTTTCATGCAGTGAGCAATCAGCGTGCTGGGTTTGCAATTTTTGTTCTTTTTTCTTTTATGGAAGGAAAGAACAGGACACTTTTCTACAACACATGAACAAAAACAGAGAAAAAAATTATCCTTTGTGTCATTGATACATGTTTTCCTCAAAATTAAGGTCCTATATGTAATCTAGCTCTTGTAATGAAGTTTTCATGGAAACCTTTTAATTAAATGTTTTCCAATATTATAAAAAAGACAATAATAGGACTGGGGAACACTGAGGGTGTGTTCCTGACTCTTACAAATCTTACTATGTTACAAATATTAAGTTTCATTGGTGGAAAGTTAGAAGACAAATTTCTGGGAAAGTAACATATTTTCCCAGGACTTTATACACACATCTTTAATATTCTAGCTGCTAAGGACACAAATTAAAAATAACATGATGTTGCTGTCAAAAAACTTAATCTGAGGAATTGAATTCAGAAGTAAAGTGACTACTATGAACAAACAATTTCAACACAGAATGATAGATTTTATTATGACTTAGACATAGTATAGTGAGATGACTTTGGATTAATGACACACAAGGCTTAAGTATGCTAAGAAAAGTACTATTATTTTTATTAATGAATAGTGCGATAATGCTTATTTTAAACCTCTCAAAATTGTGGAGGTTAGAATAATGAGTTTAAATTTATGTTAAACAACAAAACTGTGTTTATAACAAAGATTACAGCACAAATATACTGTAACATCTTGTTTAATTTTGATGATTTTGAAGATTAAGTTTTGTCTTAGAAACCAGTGATTATGATGACTATTCAATTATTTTTCAAAATGTATTAAGATCAAGAACATTAGAAGACACTGATACAGTAATTCAACACTTGGTCAATTTTACCAACACAAAAATGCATTTTTTGTTTGATGAACATCACAACCCAAATATGTTTTTAAACTGAAGAAGACTGGCCCTGGCTGGTAGGCTCAGTGGTAGAGCGTCAGCCTGGCGTGCAGAGGTCCCGGGTTCGATTCCCGGCCAGGGCACATAGGAGAAGCGCCCATTTGCTTCTCCACCCCTCCCCGTCTCCTTCTTCTCTGTCTCTCTCTTCCCCTCCCGCAGCCAAGGCTCCATTGGAGCAAAGATGGCCCGGGCGCTGGGGATGGCTCCTTGGCCTTTGCCCCAGGCGCTAGAGTGGCTCTGGTCGTGGCAGAGCGATGCCCGGAGGGGCAGAGCATCACCCCCTGGTGGGCAGAGTGTCAACCCCTGGTGGGCGTGCCAGGTGGATCCCGGTCGGGCGCATGCGGGAGTCTGTCTGACTGTCTCTCCCAGTTTCTAGCTTCAGAAAAATACAAAAAAAAATAATAATAATAAATAAATAAATAAACAAACAAACAAATAAACTGAAGAAGACAAAGAAAAAATATTATTTGCAATTAGACCATCTCATAAACTATATGAGGAGATACAATAGATTATCTATGTAAATGGAGAGATATGAATGTCAGGAAAAGAGGAAAATATAACTCACATTTTGGCAGTTTGGGAAAAGCGAAGAATAACTGAGTATACCATAAAGTATGTTTCTTTCCTGAAGTCTTCTAACATCATTGTCTAGTAGATACAATAACTTTTATAATTAGTTTATTAAACTTACATATCACTAAATTTATATATATATATATATATATATATATATATATATATATATATATATATATATATAAAACACTTTTCTTAGTGGAAAAGTTAGCAGGAGAATAAGAAGAGTTGATAATACATTAAATAGAGATACCAAACTCCTTTTCACCACTTTGCAATCTGCAGAATACTGTAATATTATAACATTCCCTCAGAACTCAGAACTCTGTTAACAGAAAGCTATTTTATATCATTAAAAAAAATCTCAAGTAGAAATTTTGTGAACTATAAACATAACCCATGAATTTGGTTGAGAAAAAGATTAGGGCATATTAGAAAGGCAAACATGATTTTCACAATCTCCCTAATGACAACTCCTACAGGCTAAATTTCAGGGAAGATCCTAGGAAATGTTTATAATGATAGAAAAGTGCAGAGAGGTGTTCCGAGGCCTCCCAAATTTTTGTCTGATAAGTAAGATGAATAGGAGAAAAGCAAGAAAGCCCTTTATGTCTCTGCTTCAAGTGGAAATTGGGCCTCTATTATTATACTATCTTCATAGTACCTGACTTATTGATGGGACATTTGATTATGTTTTCATAAACACATTCATCACACCACTGAGAAAAGGCTTTCCTTTGCAAACAGTCCAAAAACGTAAGTATTTTATTTAACAAATATTTTTAAAGTATCTATTGTGTTCAAGATGCTTTGGAGAATATGAGAAAACATGAGGGCCAATCCCATTATTGATTTGTAGAACATAATTGTTAGAAATATAAGGCACACAAAAACAACTGTAATTCAACATATAAAATAACTATAGTCACAGAATGGAAAAAGTATGATTCTAATAAAAAACTAAATGACTCAGACAAGGTATCAAATGGTAATCTTTCATATTATGTAGCCTATATAAGTAGTGATATATAACATGGAAGTATAGATTTGTCAAATGACCGTGTATAACTATTAATATTCCATTAAAATTTAATGGACTATTGGAAATCTCACAACTTAATATATTTTCCTGTTTAGAGGCATTTAGAACTTTATCTATGTATATTTTGTTCATTACTGTTTCTACTGAATCTAGTCCTCAGTGCTAATCATCATACATAAAAACAATTTCTATGTCCATTAAATAATTATTTTTTTCAATTTTTAAATCATAAACAATACTGAAAAGATTTTGTACATGCTTCTGGTATGTGTGTTAAGCTTTTGACAGTCTTATGGGGTGAAAATGATATTACTTTGCTGTTTTAATATGCATTCTGCTCAATATTAATGACATTGACATATGCATGTGTGTTTGTTCTCATTTGAATATCCTTTCATATATAATGTGTCTTTTGCTACTCTATATTTTTGTAGTTGTTACTCTTTTCTTATTGATTTGCTGAAGCCATTAACACATTATAAAAATAATGCCTTTTTGTTATACAACTTGACAATTTCTTTTTCCAGTTTACACATTTCTTTCCTTTGTTTATATTAACATTTTTCATGCTGAAGTTTTTAATGCTGGTTTAATAATATTTGTTAACTGGCATTCATTTTTTTCTTCTTTGCTCTTGTATTAGAATTCTATACCTACCATAAGGCCATAAAGATAATTTCTTGTTTTCCATTAAAAGCATTAAATTTTCATTTAAAATTTATGCCTTTAATTTATCTGGAAATGAGTTTTATTTATGAAAACATAAGAATATTTTTTTTGGCTGTTTGTTTTATCATGTGGATAAACAGTTGTGTCATTACCGTGTTGAATTGGCTTCTCCTTCCTAGTGATTTAAAAAGTGCCATTAGTCATATTTCCCGCTCCATGCATTCATGGCCAGTCTATTTCTGTTCCCACTATGTTTCATTTCTCAGTTGTCTAACTTTATTTTAAAACAGCAACACATTAAATGACAGAACTTTAAAATATATCTTAATATCTGCAAAGTAAGACAATTTAAAAATATTCATATCTAGGGCTTTTTCCTTGTTAATTTTTATATTAACTTTATTATTGATTTCTTACTGAGATGTGTTGATTTGAAAATAATCTGCAAATTTTTGACACACCTTTGAGCATGGAACAAACTTTCTATCTGAATTCTATCTACAAG
Organism: Saccopteryx bilineata; assembly: GCF_036850765.1. NCBI lineage: Eukaryota > Metazoa > Chordata > Mammalia > Chiroptera > Emballonuridae > Saccopteryx > Saccopteryx bilineata. The sequence continues at coordinate 19,602,177 of NC_089493.1, forward strand.
AATGTTGAGGAACTGATGCTATGTGACTTCTAAGATTAGATGATTTAAAACTAAGTAGCTCCCAGTTGGTTCACTTGTTCTGCAGTAAATCAGTCCTCATCTCATAAGGATTCACAGGTATTACCGGAAGTTGTCTGATAGGGCAGAACTTCCCAGCCATGTGAGCAAACCACATTCAAAGTGGGTCCAGCCCCACATAAGCCTTTAGATGTTTGTGGCTTTGTTTGGCATTATGGCTGCAACCTTTATAAAGAGCTTACACCAGAATCAGCCCACAATTTGAGATTTACAAAAACTGTGTGAAAATAAATATTATTATTTTAAGCCACTACATTTTGGATAATCTGTGGTAATCTATTACATAGCAATATACTAAATATGCATTAGACATGCATTTATCCTGCTGGAAATAAATTATAGTTTTAGGGACTAAGGATTATCCTCATCAAATCTAGAAATTTCTCATGAATTGTCACTTCAGTTTTTTCTCTCCTGCATTCTTTCTGAGCTTTTCTTTTGTAACTCATAATAAAGTAACTCTGAATCAATAAGAGGTTGGATCATTCAGATATGCTCCTTTTTTATATAGTTTTTATCTATTTATTTTTTATGCTTTATTCTGTAGAATTTCCTCAGTATGGTCTTCCAGGACATTAATCTCTTCTTCTGATGATTTTGAAGTCATTTAAATTTATTTATTTTAAACATCAAGGAACATTAGTGTTTTGTTCATAGGAATTCTATTTGATTCTTTAAAATTTCCACTGGTTTAATTTTGAAAATGGTTTGTTCTTGGCTAAAGCTTTTAAATATTTCCTTTCATTCATCCACTCACTGTAATATGCTTATTTTATAATCTCCCTATTATAGTTCTACTGTTTAAGGTTATTCCCACTGCTTATTGTTACTCTTGGCTCGGACTCATGTTGCTGCAATCCCTCGCTGGGCTACTACGTTCAGAGTTGGCTCATCCTCAGTAGGGCTTTACCTGTGTGTCAATAATTGAGGATATAAACCTTTATGTTGATTTTATTTCTGTTTCTGATGAGCACCCCAGGCTTATCCTTGGCCAGGGACCATTTAAATTTATTTTAATATGTAAAGTTTTTGATTTGGTTAGTTTATACTTTAATCTCAGAAGTATAATTATAAGTTCTTAGGAGAGTTTCATTTTCTACCCAGACCCTAGTCAAATAAGATACACATTCTGTACTGGAAGGCAGTTTGAGCGTCCTGATTTGATACATACTCAGTGTTAACAGTCTATTTCAGCTCAATTAGATGTTGGGATCTCTCCTGTTCTCTCTGTACAGGTATTAAAAGCCAATTCCTTAATAAAAATAGAAGGTTCCTTTTTAACAATTTTCACTTTCCTAAAATAAAATGGAATGGCCCAGCAACTACCTCTCTGACAGTGACAGTTATCAGTAGGATATATTTAGGAATGGGAGGTGAGGTTAATAGATGACTTTTAATTTTGTGCTGTATCTCACTCTTCCTACGTCCTCATCTCTCCTGGTCAGATGTGTCCTGAAGTCTTCCACTTCATTGATTTAACAAAGATGAGCACAAAAAGAACTCTAAAAATCTCATTGCTTAGACAATTATGTCCACACAGATATCTATAAAGAGAAGTAAATCATCAGGACTTTTAGTTTGTATAATTTTGTAGAGAGCAGAGTGGAGTAATTTGTTTATTAATTTCTGAATTATTATGTATTTATTCATGTATTCATTTAAGAAATATTTATTGATCCAGTCCCTGTATATATGCTGAAACAATACAGTAGCTCATAGCCTCCTAAATTTTATACTTAAACTTTAAAAATAACTTTACATGTTCTCTAACACAAAAATGAGACTGTGTAGGAAAATTCATTGCAAAATTACCATTATTTATATTTTAAGGAACTGAGGATTTAGTATATGTTCAAAGAGTGTCTAAATTAAAATATATACCTTCCGTAAAATCAAACTTTTGATTTAAACATTAGAAAGCATTAATAAATTCAACAATATGAAATATACATTAAAAATAATATTAGGTGACACCTTGTTAATGGGATTTTAAATTAATGCAACATTTTTGGAGGGCATTTGGCAATGACTTGTAAAATATAAAAGGGATTTATCTATTGACCCAAGAATTCCATTTCGAGACTTAACTGTAATGATAGATTTACATATGTGGGAAGAGATAACTATACGAAGCTTTTCTTAAAATGTCATTGATATCAGCAAAAATAAAGGACAAAAACTAAATACTATTTAATAAAAAAATTAAATACAAAAAACGTACTATACAAAGATAATACAATACCATCAACTACTTTAAAATAGTATATTTATAAAAGGCTCTCCAACATGCAGTTGTAGACACATATTCTTCTGTTATTTTATACATGCAGCACACATATCCTCACCCCAAATTTCCTATTTTCCCTGCATTTCCAAGATGCCTTTGTGGTTCCAGGGACTGGAGAACATCAGAAACTAAGAAGTCAATGAAAATGCCAAGACCTTTGGCCTCTTTCTCAAGAGCAATGAAAATAAGAGATGCAAATTATTCTGAGTTAGAAAGACTCTGAGTCTTCCACTCTAATCCACTACTCTAATCTACTAATCAGTTATGGAACAGAACCCCAAGATAACTGGGGTTAACTAAGAGACATGAGTTGAGTCTCAGTTCCCAGGTAAAACCAGAAAAACTTTGACATGTCAGGCTCGCCATTCCACCATTATGTACACTCACCTACAGTGATCAAGAGGCAGCAGAAAGAATGGTCGCATGGTATATCCGGGCAGACACTACAGAGACAAACTTCTGCAAGACCCTCCATGGTCTAAGAATCAATGGAGTATCTTCTGTTGAATTCAAGTGTAGGACAGAAAGGAAAAAGTATCTTAGGCAGCATTAGTGATCACCAGCCACACCGAAGTAGCATGAAACATCAGAAAAAGCTTTCTCTGCCCTCAAGAGATAGATAGAGCCAGACTCAAAAAGGCCTGGCAAACAGTAATGCGAGATAGCTTAGCAGCGACCTGCAGAGATAGTATGTCTCAGATCATAGGTAGCATCGTAGTGCACAGAGAATGAAGAAATGCCAGCACCTACTCCGCCTGACATCTCAGCGACCTGGGAGATAGGATGTCTCAGATCATAGGTAGCGTCCTAGTGCACAGAGAATGAAGAAATGTCAGCACCTGCTCCGCCTGACATCTCAGCGACCTGGGAGATAGGATGTCTCAGATCATAGGTAGCGTCCTAGTGCACAGAGAATGAAGAAATGTCAGCACCTGCTCCGCCTGACATCTCAGCGACCTGGGAGATAGGATGTCTCAGATCATAGGTAGCATCGTAGTGCACAGAGAATGAAGAAATGTCAGCACCTGCTCCGCCTGACATCTCAGGTTGAATACTTTCTACATCCCTAACTGAGATGCCACTTCAGGGGAAACAATGCCCATTCCCTAACTTTAGCAAGATTTTGTTTCTGCAGCCAGTCAGAATGGACGTTCTAAGTAAGACATAAGTGGACATGTTAACGAATAAAACAACATTTCATGAAAATATTAATTTGTGGAATGAGATGCATAGGGACAGTTTTTCTTAAGTGGAAAGACAAAAGTAAAAATGAGTGTGGACTACCTGTTTCTATATACATGTGCCTGTATATTCAGAGACCATTTCCAGAAAGGATCATAGTCAGGCAATGTTAATAGTGATTGGCACAAGTTATATTAACGTATGAAAAATTCTAAAAATAGTGACTAGGCATTTAAGGCATTTAGAATATGGATTATTAGCCAACCATGCTAGATATATACTCAAGGGCAAGTTTCTTCCAACTAGCCACAATCAGAATTCTAGAAATCAACTGAGTTGAGAAACACAAACTCATTCTCTCCTCTGAAATGTGACATTTCTCTTTATTTCTTCTCTGCAGGGTAGCTGCCACTGTTTCTATCTTCAGAGAATACTCTGAATTTAGGTCAACAGATCCTGACTTATCTGAGCTATGTTCAAACAACTCCAGAAGTGAGAAATGGACTGCTTTAAAAAAAAAATTTTTTTTTCTAAGAATATCCTCTGTAACTGGCAACTAGAAAGTATTCTAGTATTTAACATTCCTGCCAAACATGCTGCCTTTTTTTTTAAGTTTGGGGTTAATTATTATGAAATGGACATGCTGGACACTTGAAATGTTGTTATGGTGAAGAATTTAGAAGTGCTCATTGAAGTTAATAAGAGTGTGCGAAAGAGACAGCCCCAGGACTTGGACTTTTTTCTACATAACAGCCTTCCTCACGAAGAGGTTAATGTAAAGGTACAAACACTTAGAGAAAGGACATCAAAGTTATTGATGTGTTAACTATGTATATTTCCATCCTACTCCTCTTTTCCTTCAGACATAGCCACCTTCCTACTCACTACCACCTCACCCTACCCATCTACCCATCTCCTGATTCCCTTTCCTTGTGTCTGTCCAGATTGTTCTGCGATAAGGCCTATTTGTTGCACTCATGGACAATTACTAAAAAAAGAAAGAAGGTCTTATAAAAATCTTAAAGATCTAACATTTCTTTGTGTGTGTGTGTGTGTGTGTGTGACAGAGACAAAGAGAGAGAGACAGAGAGAGGGACAGATAGGGACAGAGAGACAGGAAGGGAGAGAGATAAGAAGCATCAATTCTTCGTTGCAGCACCTTAGTTATTCATTGATTGCTTTCTTATATGTGCCTTGACTGGGGGGCTACAGCAGAGCAAGTGACCCCTTGCTCAAGTCAGCGACCTTGGGCTCAAGCCAGTGACCATGAGGTCATGTCTATGATCCCACACTCAGGCCAGTGACTCTACGCTCAAGCTGGTGAGCTTGCGCTCAAGCCAGCAACTTCAGAGTTTCAATCCTGGGTCCTCTCTGTCCCCGTATGATGCTATATCCACCGTGCCACCACTTGCTCATGTAAAAATAAACATTTCTCTCAATGTTCATAACACAGTCTGAGATCGTCAAGTTAAGACTTTTTTCTATGTCTAGATGAAGGTATGTGTACCCTTTTCTAAGAATAAATAAGCTCTCAGCATCAAGTTGAGTCAGAAACTCAGGTTCCAATTTAGCTTTACATTTTTTCACAGCATTAGATTACTTCATTTATGATGCTTACAGTTAAATAGCTTACTGGACCTCACTTCTGAACCACAGAGACAAATTTGTTGACAGTGGTAGGTAGATGTACTAAGTGGCCTTAGTTGGGTTTGGGGGAATATATCCTAAACATTAACATTGCCTGAATCTCACTCTGGAAGAATACAAGAACACTGGCGTCATTATCAGTATACTTGACAATTCCATGCACCTCTGAGAATGATGGCAGGAGTCACTGTAACCATGGTAAACATCTGTTTCTTCCCAGCCCTTCCAATTGTACAAATGGCTTCAGAAAAACATAGTATACATTTCTCCTAAGGATCAATGTAAAACCACTCAGGTCCTCTAGTCACTAAAAATTTTTCACAGATTTAATATGAGAGATATATTATATAAAATATAATTTTAAAAATTCCATTATCCCATTGGAAGCATCAAAGGTTATCAATGTAAATTGTGAACTCCTTTAAATTAAACAGTGTGTTCAAATCAATCAATGGTAGCCTCTCACCATAAAAAGTTAACATTGCTTCCAAAATTACCAACCTTTTGATCAACATTTTGGGAGAAGGTGACTATATATTAAGTAGCAACATTTAGCCATCAACACCCATAATATTACACCTAACATTGTTAACAAACTATAAAATAATTTATAAAAAGTGTCATGAACAAGTCCTGTGTACATAGCTCTGTGTTATGTGCCAGGAACAAAATGACTAATAAACACAAACATGGCACCTACTCACATAATACTTTCATCATAGTGAAGGGAGAAAAATCAGTCAGATAATATAATCAAATGATTTTAAAGGATTGGAGTAACTGAAAACCCCAATTTTTTTCATCTATATGATAAAAATGACAATTTAACTGAACTCAAGGTTATCATAAGATTGAATGAGTTAATGCATGTAAAGTGTGTATTCCAGTGTCTGACACATACAGTGAGTGAGTATGCACACCAATGCTAGTCAGCTTAGCAGCACATCAATTCAATCATGTCTACACACACAAACTAATGAATATAAATTCAATAAATTAAAATAAAATAGTAGTTTACTTATTTCAAATATTTGTTTAGAGATGGCATATTCCTAAACAAATACAGAATTTGACCAATTTTTTATTTTTCTCTGTAATCATTCATTTTGACAGTGACAGTATAGCTTTAGTTAACCTGAGAAATAATTATTCACAATTTAGCACAAAGAAATTCATGGCTGGTTTATGAAACCATAAGTCTGGCATAGCATATCAAAACTATGTACACATTGCCACATATATGGATACCAAACTGTCATGTAGTGGGAATTATATAGGATGCAACCTTTTCAGATTGGCTTCTTTCACTTAGTAAAATGCATTTAAGGTTGCTTCCTGTCTTTCCAAGGCTTGGTAGCCCATTTCTTAATATCTCATTTATTGGCATTAAATAATATTCCATTGTTTAGCTCCCATTCACTTATTGAAGAGCATCTTTGTTACTTTCAAGTTTTGGCAGTTATATATAAAGCTAGTATAAACATCTGCATGCGGGTCTTTTTGTTGTTGTTGTTCATTTTCTTTATTTGCTCTGCCCATATGGGCCCTTGTTCTTTGCTTGGCAACCAAACTATTTTTAGGCCTGAGATGGAGGCCACCAGCCATCCTCAGTGCCTGGGGCCAACTTACTGGAACCACCACAGAGCCCTGACTATAGCAGAGGAAGATAGGGGGGTGGCAGAAAAACAGATGGTCACTTCCCCTGTGTGCCCTTACTGGGAATCAAACCCAGGACATCCACATACCAGGCAGACACTCTACCGCTAAGCCAACCAACCAGAGACGGCATGCAAATTTTTGAGTAGATATAAATTTTCTACTTGGTAAAGACTAAAGAGAAAAATTGCTGGATTGTGTGATAAAAAATTTTTATTTTGGTAAGAAATGCCAAGCTCTCCTCCAAAGTGGCTCTAACATTTTGCATTCCTTCCAACAATGAAGAAGAGTCCTTGTTGCTCCACATCCTCAAAAGCATTTGTTATGAGTTTTCCAGATTTGGGCCATGCAAATAGATCTGTAGTGGTCTTTCATTATGATTTAATTTTCATTTCCCTGAAGACATGATATGAAGAATCTCTTCATATGATTTTTTGCATATGTCTTTGACGAGGTGTCTATTAGTCTTTGGTCGGGTTTTTTGTTTGTTTGTTTGTTTTTGGTCAGGTTGTTTTATAGTGGGGTTTTAAGAGTGCTTGTTTATTTTAAATAACAGTCCTTATCAGGTGTGTTTTTTGCAAATATTTTCATCCAATTTGTGGCTTAATGTTCTCATTGCCTTGACATTGTCTTTCAAAGAGCAAAAGTTTTTAATTTTAATGAAGTCTAGTTTATCAAATTTTTCTTTCATTGGTCATGCCTTTGGTGTTGTATCTAAAAACTCATCACCATACTCAAGGCCACCTGGGCTTTTTCCTATGTTATCTCTTAGAAGTTTAATAGTTTTGCATTTTACATTTAGGTTTGTGATCTACTTTCAGTTAATTTTTGTGAAGAATATAACATCTGTGTCTAGAGTTATTATTTTACATGTGGATATCCAGTTATTCCAGCACCATTTGTTGACGTTACTATTTTTGCTCAGTCGTGTGGCCTTTGTTTTTTTTCTCTAAGATCACTTGACTAAATGTGGGTTGGTCTATTTCTAGGTTCTAGGTTCTTTTCCACTGAGCTATTTATTCTTTTGCCAAGACCACACTGGCTTAATTATTATAGCTATATAGAAAGTCTTGAAGTAAAATAATGCCAGTCTTTCTATATACTTTGTTCTTCACCTTTAGTATTGTGTTGAATATACTGGGTCTTTTGCCTCATTTGATAAACTTTAGAATCATTTCACCAATATCCACAAAATTATCTGCTGGATTTTGATTGGGGTTGAACTGACTCCATATTAATCCATATAAATGTCAATAATTACTATTAGCAGTTTTCATCTTTGTGAAAGTTTAAACAAGGTTGGTCCCATACTAAGAACAGCAAGTTTTCATGGGACACAGTTAAACTCTAAATTTCCTTCCTAGAAACAGTAATCCACAGTTCTTAAATTCCTTAACTATTTAAGAGTTTTCACTGTCAAGTAAAAGAGCAATGATGGCCCTGGCCGGTTGGCTCAGCGGTAGAGCATGAGCCTGGCGTGCAGGAGTCCCAGGTTTGATTCCTAGCCAGGGCACACAGGAGAGGCGCCCATTTGCTTCTCCATCCCTCCCCCTCTCCTTCCTCTCTGTCTCTCTCTTCCCCTCCTGCAGCTAAAGCTCCATTGGAGCAAAGATAGCCCGGGCGCTGGGGATGGCTCTGTGGCCTCTGCCTCAGGCACTAGAGTGGCACCTGACCTGTGGTGGCGCAGTGGATAAAGCGTCGACCTGGAAATGCTGAGGTCGCCGGTTCGAAACCCTGGGCTTGCCTGGTCAAGGTACATATGGGAGTTGATGCTTCCAGCTCCTCCCCCCTGTCTGTCTCTCCTCTCTCTCCTCTCTCTCTCTCTCTCTCTCTCTCTCCCCCCCCCTCTCTAAAATGAATAAATAAAAAATAAAAAAAAAATATTTAGAGTGGCTCTGGTCGCAACATAGCAATGCCCAGAATGGGCAGAGCATCACCCCCTAGTGGGCAGAGCATCGCCCCCTAGTGGGCAAAGCATTGCCCCCTGGTGGGCATGCCGGGTGGATTCTGGTCGGTCCATGTGGGAGTCTGTCTGACTGCCTCCCGGTTTCCAGCTTCAGAAAAATGAAAAAAAAAAAAAAAAGCGCAATGATACAGAAACTTGGTAAATTCCCTCCCTCCTTTTCTTCAAAACTCTCTTTTCTAATAACATTTTTTCAGTAATAAATTGACAATTAATGACTACCTGATAGTGTCATTAAGCTTTACTCACATTAGTTTCCATTCCCACAAAGGCTGGGCATACACTATTACCCTTATATGAGGTACCTGCAACTGATTTATCCCAATAGTCTCCCCAATGGTGTATGTCCAGCTCTCAGTGGCACAGTCAGGATGCCCATCTGGGTTTCCTCACCTTTGCACCTGTCCTCACACTATGCCACAATGCACCCTTGCCAGATAAAGCATAAAAAGATTGAGGAGTATTTATACCTTGACACAGAGAAATTAAACTACTTCCCCAAACTCAACCATCCCTGTAAAAACCCTCTGGACAACCTAAGAAAGATATATCATACATACTTTTAAAGTAGGGCTTCTTACACATTAGTAGCAGTGTGATGTAGGGAAGAAAAAATAAACATGACATCCTTTCATTATTACATTCCTCATTTAGTAGGTTACTTTCTGTTAGGACACTATTTGCAAAGGTTTCTGATAACTTTTTACACTCTCTCATTTCCATCTTCCTTGAGTCAAGCCTGTCTTTGTTGGAATATTGAGAATTCTATTAACTCATGTCTGGAAAATATTTGCTGAGTTTGATAAGTGCTCCTTAATAAGTACTGGCCTCATTTATGTTCGGAGGTATAAAGATAAAACAATAGCATGATTAAACCTTCCATAGACACCAGTAATATTTAATTATGAAAAACTATAATTATAGTGAGTCGCAGTAATTTTTAAAACTCACAGAGGGCGGCTCTAAGGTTTGCTTGAGAAGCACCCCTGCACTGCTGGTGTTTGCTAATTAGACTGTGGAAAGTTCAAAGCAATGATTAGGCTTGCCGGGATGCATCTGCCCAGTAACAATTATGAATCCCAGCGGGGAGCAGAAAAGCAGACACTGATCAAAATAGCAAACAGACCCCGAGACAGTAGAGAATGACTATGAAGAGTTAGAAACAGAAATTAATTGAAAAAAATAATAGACCCAAAATTTTGTTAAAGATGAAATAATGAGTTAAAGGAGGAAAAAAAAGTCATAGTCACACAAAAAAATTAAATTCAGAGAGAGAGATTGTAACACAAAAATTGGTTTTGTTATAGAGTCAGTTGTTACCCCAGGACATGATCCAAAGGGAATGGTAACAGAGGCTAAAGCAGCTGTTTAATCGGATATAAAATGAGAGACTAATGGAAGAGAGACTATAGTACTTCAACTATCATAGGTACAAGAAAAACTGGACATGAAAAAGAAACAAAGGTGGGGGGAGAGAGAGAGAGAGAGAGAAAGAGAGAGAGAGGGAGAGGGAGAGGGAGAGAGAAAGCACTTCCATGCATTTTGTAAAGCTGACAGGGAGCTTTTGAGTTATCTCATGTTAGAGAGTTTATAAATGGAACCAGGACATTAAGAACAGCCATGATTTGAAGCAAGGCATTTGGTATTAATTTTTTTCATCACTCGAGAATTTGAGGGGTTGTTTTATCTTTTATCCATAAATGTTTTTGGTTTTGGTTTTTGTTTATTTGTCTTATGTCTCTAGAAGGTATAACTCATTAAACTGGGACCTTGCCTGCCTTATTCACTACTCCATCTTCATTGCCTACAATACTCCTTGACACAGAGCAATGACTCACAAAATATTTATTAAATATAAACCTGTGCGTCTGCATGTCTGAAACATTTGCTTTGTCATTGCCCTCAATTGCTTTTCTAGCTTATTATGGATGCGAGATTCAAAACTGTATGTCCTAAAAATGTGAAGTGCATTTTTTACTCTTTTGCTAGGATTCACTCTTGCTTGCTGTTAAAACAAAACTGAAGTGTCTTACTTTTGTTCTTTTATCCCTTTGTATAAAATTATTTTTCTCTCTAGAAACTTTTAGAATATTTCCTGCATTACATGCTCCTGTTCCAAAGATTTTTTGAATATTTCCCAATTTGTCTGACTTGGTATGTGATGGGTGCTTTCAGAATATTATTTGTGTCATCCTTATTTTAGGGAATGTCTTACAAATATCACTTTCATTACTGTCTAGTCAAATAGCTTTGGTCAATCATCTGTGTCTCATATTTTCTCTCCTTTTCTTGAACCTCTCTTTACCTATTTCATCTGTTTAGCCTAGAGACTCCAGCACTTTACTCTGGAACATCAGTTTTTTTTCTTGTAGATCTAGACCTCTCCAAAAAGTTTGGGCAATCCTTGAGAGTGGAAACCTATAGCTTTGCCTTGTAATAATAAACTGACTGTTGGTACCTCAGCAAAATGTGTCTGGGATGATGAAGATGAAGGAGATAGCTCTATATATTCCACATACAAACTTTCAATTATAGGTTTCCTCCACTCTCTGAAAGTTGAATATTCATATGAAACCATTCGCAAGCCAAAATGGCATATAGCAAAGAAGCAATCACAGTGAATATATCATATTGGGAAAAATATTGAAGCATTCCTAGCCCTCTCAAAATAACCTACCAAATAACACATAAAACCTAAAATAACACTAACATATAGTAAAAACAGGAATGATACACCCAGCAATCCACTCAAGCAATAGACTTTCCATTTTATCCATTACTGAATGCCAACTAAAGCAGCGGTTCTCAACCTGTGGGTCATGACCTCGGCAGGGTCGCCTAAAGCCACCGGAAAATATATAATGCATATCAGGTATTTACATTCTGAATCATAACTGTAGCAAAACTACAGTTATGAAGTAGCCACCAAAATTATTTTTTGGTTTGGGGTCACTGCAACATGAGGAACTGTATTGTGGGGTCACGGCATTAGAAAGGTTGAGAAACACTGAACTAAAGGAAACCACTTTGCTACTAGCAGAACCAATAGTAATTTTGGAAGCTCTCAAGATTACTTCTCTCTGTATTTAAATAGTATGAATGATGGAGGCAGGGAAGTTCAAAACACATACAAGGCCCTGGCCGGTTGGCTCAGTGGTAGAGCGTCGGCCTGGCGTGCCGGGGACCCGGGTTCGATTCCCGGCCAGGGCACATGGGAGAGGCGCTTATTTGCTTCTCCACCCCCCCCTCCTTCCTCTCTGTCTCTCTCTTCCCCTCCCACAGCTGAGGCTCCATTGGAGCAGGGATGGCCCTGGGCACTGGGGATGGCTCCTTGGCCTCTGCCCCAGGCGCTGGAGTGGCTCTGGTCGCGGCGGAGCAATGCCCCGGAGGGGCAGAGCATCGCCCCCTGGTGGGCAGAGCGTCACCCCTGGTGGGCGTGCCGGGTGGATCCCAGTGGGGCGCATGCGGGAGTCTGTCTGACTATCTCTCCCCGTTTCCAGCTTCAGAAAAATACAAAAAAAAAACAAAAAAAAAAACCAACCAAACAAACAAAAAAAACACATACAATATTGTATTTTGTTCCCTGTGATCAAAACACTACAGTCCAGTTTGATGCTGAAGTATAATATCCACATAAGCTCTCCTAGGCTTTTCTGATACCTTCAGATGCATGTTGCCAATTGATGCACAAAATAAGTCAAGGCAAAGCTCAGAGGCTCACAGACACATTCAAAGTTATGGTGGCTTAATGATTAGATGCTTGTTGAAGAGATGTAAAAATAATTTATTGTTGAATTCTAAATTTAGTAGAATCTTACTAATGGCCAACAGTTTTTAGAGGCAGTGTAGTTCAATGTAAGGGGTGTAGGTTTTGTAGTAAACACAGCTTGAGTTAAATTTCTTGTCTTGCCACCTCTTAGAAGAGATTGAGTATTTAATTTATATAAAACTTAGATTAAATTGCACTTGATAAATAAAATGTGATAAAGCTTAATCATGTAAAAATACTAAGTAGCTAGGATATAGCATGTGTGCAATAATTAGAGTAGGTATACATAAATAGTCATACATGTTGTGAAAGAGGTGGGAATTTAAGTGATCGTGGAAGGTAACTTATTCTATTGGTCTAAACTACAGTTTAATATATTGTCTTAATCTTGACCTCATTAACATGGCCTCCATAAGCTAATATTTTGATTTAATGGTTTATAAATATACTAGAACTATGTGAAGAAAATAATAATATATATTATTTGCATATATGTGTGTGTGCATATACTATTATGCACACACACATATATAAACATATAAATAATCTGAAAGACATATACAGGTGGGGAAATTGAGTTTTGACATCTAATGGTTAAATTCTCCAAGATGTTCCTAAAGAAAATCAAATCATTACTTTGCAAAGTATTGGTTGGATTAAAGAACCAGTAGTAACGTTACTCCAAACATACAAAAAAAAAAGTGCAATAAAATACTTAATCTTTTTAAAATTTTTTTTTAATTTTATTTATTCATTTTTAGAGAGGAGAGAGAGATGAGAGGGAGAGAGAGGAGAGAGAGACAGAGAGAGAGAAGGGAGGAGGAGCTGGAAGCATCAACTCCCATATGTGCCTTGACCAGGCAAGCCCAGGGTTTCGAACCGGTGACCTCAGCATTTCCAGGTCGACGCTTTATCCACTGTGCCACCACAGGTCAGGCTTAATCTTTTTTTTTTTAAGTTATTATTGCCTTTCTTATCAAACTTGTAAATAAATTTTAGAACTAAATTCCTCCTCCTTATTTAAATAGATTCTTTGGGTGAGGCAGAAATTTGTAGTGATGTACAGAACACTCAGAAGGAATAATTCCCCATGTATAGATATTTTATTGTATATCTGTTTAAGTAAAGTTTCATCTCATTTTAAAATGGTGCCCTGAATTCTGTCAAGATTTTGCAGACCTTTGGAGTGAAGCATTGAGAGCAGTGCATTGTGATTTGCATTTTGCTTTGCATATTGACAGTCCTTGAATTATGTTTTGAAATGTGGATGTGTCGAGATTGCATTTTCTTTGAGCCATCACCTTAATTGTCAAATCTACATGGTTTAATTTTCTTATTGAGAAGAGTCGAAAACTACCTATCAGCAGTTGATGTCTTCACCATTCCTCAAATCACATTCTTAGAAATTTTCTTTTCTCATGGAGATTTGTGTACCTCATCTCAGCTTCCTAATCCTGGCAATCAAGATATCTAACACACAACCTAGTTTTATTTTCTCTACATCTACCCTCTTGAAATCACCATGGCAATGAGAATGCAGCTCTTCTTATTTTGGAAAGATGGCATTTAGCGATGCTTTGCTATATTACTTCATAAATACATGCCCTAGAGTCACTTGAACTGTTGAGAATTCTCCAATATATGAATTCCACCATCTGTTTATTACATCTTTAATCAAAATGTCTAATCAGAATAGTTGTTGACTAAGGGCATGTTTGTATTTGTTCTCTGTCTTTGTCTTGTATGTTATCATTCCCCCCCCTTTTTTTAAAACATTTGCCAAAAAAAAAAAATGAGTAAAACAAAACAAAGTCTCAATTTAGATAATTAAGACAATATATCTACAGATATTATCAGAGGTCTCTTGCCTACGGTAAAACAAGTCCCATGGTAATGCTGACTTCTGTCTTCTGCTCCTCTTTCCACAGGGATCTGTGTATGTCATGTTGACAATTCTGCAATGCTGCTGGCTTCAGTGAGTCAGCTACAGAGCTGTCTGAGCTTCTGTCCCCAAAAACAATGTCCACAATGACACCCATTAGCACCGGGAAAATTTGCAACCCTCCTTTTCCTCTATTATTGTTTCAACAAATCAACTAAACAAATTGTGGCTGCTTTGAGGATAATAGTTTCCCTAATACCTGTGACTACTTCTCAAAAACGGCCTATGGGTCTGTTGAACCTGATACAAACAATAAACAGAAAGGTAGTTTATTTTTCCTCTCGTTTTTGACTTCCTTGTTCTTCTGAAATAATTCTGTTCCAAAACGATAAAAGTAATTGAAACCAATTGGTTCTCCAATGATATCAGAAAATTATTCACTGGAATTACTATTTTGGGGGGAGAGCAAGAAATGGCATGCTGTTGTATTAATGTTATTCACCTTTCTCTACTATAATGAAGAAAAATCAGATTAGTCTTGAGAAAGTAGGGAAAACAAAAGGAAGACAAAGGGAAAAGGTAGAGGAAGAAATCAGAACTCTATAAGTCAGTGTCAATACTTCCTACTCCTTCCTGTTTTCAGCCTTGATCATTCTCACAATTCCTACCCCTACACACATGTGTTCACATAAACACAAATACACTCACACAAAAATATACACAATAGAACCA
Source organism: Saccopteryx bilineata (assembly GCF_036850765.1). Classification (NCBI taxonomy): domain Eukaryota; kingdom Metazoa; phylum Chordata; class Mammalia; order Chiroptera; family Emballonuridae; genus Saccopteryx; species Saccopteryx bilineata. Next base: position 19,617,373 of record NC_089493.1, read on the forward strand.
GAACAAAGAGGAGAGGAGAGGAAAACAAGGAAGAAGCAATTATATATGAAAGTATCACTGTGAGATGTAAGGAAAAAAAAGGAAGAAGAAGCTGTCAGAAGAGCATCCGCTGCTTCCACATCCCGTCACCGCACCCTGTATTAAATGCCTTCCAGTGTCAACGTCCTCTGCCTCTGTCTTCATCTTGCCATTCTGGGTAGGTTAGGGTCTCATTATCTGCCTCTTTTGACATTATCACACTACAATCCATGCCAAAGAGCTTCATGGCTAAAAGGGAATCTCCTAATTTTCTCTTCCACAGCCATTCATTTTATATTATTTTTACTTTATATCCTGACATGGCAAAACTACATACATTTTAAGTCAGAAGAACTTCATGAACAATCGTCATTAATACAAATGATAAAACATAGCTGAAGACATGCTTGATTTTTAGTTATTAAACCAGCAATATATGAGCCTACTTTCATATGGAGGATTTGTATGTCTATTCCTCTTTAAAAAACATTCAATACATTTCTGTCAGTAGAATTTGCTAACTTAGGATCCTTAATGCAGACTAGCTTGCAATTTTGGAACCATTCTCCAAGGATGTGTAACTACTTGGCCTATGGCTTTTACTTTCATATGGGAGGCAGGCATTAGTTGCCAATATATAAGAAAATGAAGTGCACCCAGCCATGAAGTAATGCATTTTTTAATCATAAAAATGCTCTAAAAAGTCATCTGTTTCTATTTCTCTCAAGAGGTGCCAATGCAACTGTGGACAGAAGCTCTAATTATAGGAGGGACAGGCTCCTTATATAAGGACCAAAACTTAAAGTAGCAAATATGTGATAATGGTCTGATCATGGTCCCATGTGTACATAAGGCTGTGCTAGGCACTTAGTCTTTTGACAATCATCTGCAAACTGAATGAAAAGAAAATGAAACTTCTGTCTTTATCAATTCATTTCAATTCAACAAATATTTATAGATAGCAAGCTAGGAATTAATCAGTAAACAAAACTTAGATATTTAATGGAACTATATTCCAATGGGATGAAACAGCGAATAAAACAAACACTTCAGATAGATAAATGGTAAAATATATTATAAGTTGATAAGTATGATAGACAAATGGGGAGCAGACGAGATCAGGAGTGAAGAGGGATGTAATTTTAAGTAGTGTGGTTGAAGTGTTGACATTTGAGTGAACACTCGAAGGAAGTGAAAGGGTTAACTGGGTTGATATCTGAGGAAAGACAGACTGGGGTAGCGAGAGTGGCCCACAAATAAAGGGCTCAAAGAAAGAATCTAGACAAATTCTAAGCATAGTATCAAAGCAGATATAAATTAAATGGAATGAGCAAGAGGAGAACTGCAGTTTATGAAACCAGAAAAATAAAGAAATAATTGGTTGTAGGGACAGATCACTTAAAACATTTCATTGCAAGACTCTTACTCTCAGTGAAATGAAGACTCTATTAAGGTATGACACAACATAGACAACGATGTATAAGGCTCACTGCCACTGCGGAGAGAAGGAGAGCCTGTGTTAGGTACTGGTGGGAACAGTCATCCAGGGGAAAGTCAGTAGGCATTTGGGCAGCTTGGGAGCAAAGGGGAAAGGAAAAAGAGGCCAATCCCTTGGAAAATTTTGTAAAGAGACTCAACAAAGTTTCCCATTGAATATATTAACAAATTAGTAGAAAACCTAAACATATAAGTATCAAAGCCTGATATCAATAAAGCACTTTAAAATTCTATTGAAGCTTATTCACTATGTATTTTGACCTCAAAAATAAATTTGTGAGACTGGCAAGCAAGGTATTATTTATCAACCTTACACAGAGGAAAATTAAAGGAGGCTTATTGAAAGATGTAGGAAACTATTATTTGTTGAATGACTCCTACAAGCACAGCTTCCTATGGACTGTAGACATCCAAATGTGTTACATCATTTAATGTTCATACAAGTCATGACAGTAGGACCAGGTCCAGTTTTGCAGATTAGGAAAGTGCAGCTCAGCATGGTCTGTGATATATCCAAGTTTCCACAGTTAGAATCATGAATCAACATAGCTCTCATCTCAAAATGATTCTTCTTTCATAATCTGCAGTATCCTCTACTATCTGGAAGTATCCAAGTTCACTTTATAAAATATCTTTAGTCACACAATCCTTACAGCATCCCTCTGGACAATTCATGTTATTTGTATTCATTTTCTAGAGAATTAAACAGAGAGAAAGAGATGGAGAATGTTGTATCAGCCAAGGTTCTTCAGAGATAAAGAATTAACAGAATAGAAAAGAGAGGATTTATTTTGAAGACTTGGCTCATGTGATTATGGAGCCTGAAAGGTCCTATGATCTGCTGTCTACAAATCAGAGACTCAGGACAGCCAAGTCCGAAAGCCAAGTTCTCCAACCAGGGGAGACAGTGATGTAAGTCTCCATCTGAGGGTAGGAGATGGGGTGAGATGTCTCAGATCAATGAGACAGAAGAAGGAAAAAATTCTTCCTTCCTTCTCCTTTTTGTTTTATGCATGTCTCGATGGATATGATGATACCCAGCCAGACCAGGAGGACCATCTACTTTATCTTCCTCATTGATTCAAATACTAATCTCAGCTGAAAACATACTCACAGACACACCCAGAAATAAAGTGTAACCAGAAATCTGGGCATCCACAGGTCCACTCAGGCTGACCCATGAAATTAACTATCACAGATGTATAATACGTCCAAAGGTATACACTCATGGCACACAAAGATGAACTCTAAATCTGTGGTTCTTTGACTTTAAAATCCACAACCTTCACAACTAAGCAGCATCCTATAAAAATATAAAATAATATGCTCTCCTACCCTCCCAAAGGATTTGTGAAAACTAAAGCCTGTACATGAAATTGGTTTGCGAAATACAAGTATCTCAATATGTACTTTTTTGCTATTTTTATGCATTAACAGTTGGCTCCCCAATGCCAATTTTAATATCCAAAAATCAAGTCTAGGTAAAACAGTTTTCAAACCATCATTTTGGAAGTTGTTGGATGAACTTATCCTTTGTGTCTCTCTGAGTGAACCTAAAGTGAATAGGGGTGGGAGAAAAAAACAACAGGGTGAAGCCCAGCAGGCTAAAATACAATTATCCCATTTATTGGTGATTTTACTTTCCTTGGTATCAGTTAGCCTTGTTCAGTCATGGTCCAAAGATAGTAAATAAAAAAGTTTCAGAAATAATCAGGTCACAACTTTAAATTTGTACTACAGTTAATTTGAGTATCGTGATAAAATCAGCTGTCCAGGAAGTGAACCACTATATACCTTCCCTGTCCCTTAGTCGCTCAGTAGCTGACTGAGTTATCAGAATGACTGACCAGATATCACAGAGCTTGTGTTCAAGTCACTCTTATTTTACTTCATAATGAACCCAAAACACGGGAGTGGTGAAGCTGGTCATTCAGATATGCCAATGAGAAGTCCTAGTGTTCTTTCTTTAAGGAAAGAAAAAAAATCAATCATATCCTTAGGCTGCTAAAATCGACAGTAGCAACAAATTTTCTATCCATAAAAATGTGCAGAAGAAAACAGAAATGTGTGCTAGTTTGCTGAGATCTCTCAGCAAACCATGTGATCTCAGAGAACACATTCACAGAAATTTCATTACAATATATTGTAAAAATTGTTCTATTTTATGATTACTGTTATCAATCTCTTACTGTGCACAATTTATAAATTGAATTTTATCGTAGGCATATACTTATAGGAAAAATATAGTATATATTGGATTCGGTATTATCTGCGGTCTCAGGAATTTGCTGGGGGTCTTGGAACATATCTCCTCAGATTACTGTATAGGAGTACTGATAATTCTATACCTGCCATTCCCTCTCAGAAGATGGAGGAGCAGGTCTAGGGCAGCAACCACACCCAGGGGACACACGTTGGCCCTCTGCCTGCTGCTCCTGCCACTTAGGAAACCCTTTGGTTTCTTATAACTCCCCTTTGAGCTGCTGCCGTTCAGGTGTGATCCAGAAAGTGTGTCCAGGCCTGGCTGCTGACAGGTTGTTCTGTGAAAAGATGTCTAGTGTGTCTCTGTTGCTGTCCCTTCTAGGGTTCCAAATTGAAATTATCACAGGAAGTGCTCTGATTTCAAGAGTAAAAGAGGAAAAGTTAGTGAGAAAATAACATGAAGACTCCAGAGTAAGATAAAAAAAAAAGGAGTGCAACAAGGCTCAGAAGTCCACAGAGGCCAGTTGAGAGGAAGTGAGAAACAATGAGACTGTCCAATATTTTGGAGAATTCTAAGATGGTGACTGCACCCATGAAAATCAGTCATGACAAAGGAAGCTATATGAATTGTCTGGTGTAGTAAAGAGTTTAAAACAGATGCAATCATTGGAAGGCTGGGTAAAGCCTGGGTAATAGTCAGGTGGATGTGTAGATCTCCTAAAATGGGAAATACCTCAGCTGCCAGCACCCTGGATGTGGGTGACTCTCAAGAGGTTATCCACCACCAAACAAGAGCTGAATGTCATGTCTCACTTTCCACAGGGCATCAGGAAAGTTAGTACTTTTCTTTATCTTAGTCACTAAAAGCTCACATTACTCTCGCTTTTCAGCAGAATTGAGCAAGAACCAAGAAAGTTTAGAGGAGTAGTTCACAGATGTCTATCTAGCCTTTGGGTTTCAGGGCTGAGTGAAAATTATTAGGAAATCAATTTAACTCAATGTATCATCAGACCATGAAAGTGTTTAAAAGTATTTACTCAATATGCACACTTAACAAAATTGACCATAAATTATGAGAGGTGTTGACACAGGTTCTGCACCCCCTTCCAGTACTCAACACACCATTGCTCCTAACAACAAGGGCAAAAACAAAACAACAACAACAAAACATTAAAAAGCATGATATTTTTTTCTTTTTTTTTTTCCCATTTTTTCGAAGCTGGAAACAGGGAGTTAGTCAGACAGACTCCTGCATGCGCCCGACCGGGATCCACCCGGCATGCCCACCAGGGGCGACGCTCTGCCCACCAGGGGGCGATGTTCTGCCCCTCTGGGGCGTCACTCTGTTGCATCCAGAGCCATTCTAGCGCCTAAGGCAGAGGCCACAGAGCCATCCTCAGTGCCTGAGCAATCTTTGCTCCAATGGAGCCTCGGCTGCAGGAGGGGAAGAGAAAGACAGAGAGGAAGGAGAGGGGGAGGGGTGGAGAAGCAGATGGGCGCTTCTCCTGTGTGCCCTGGCCGGGAATCGAACTTGGGACTCCTGCACGCCAGGCCGACGCTCTACCGCCGAGCTAACTGGCCAGGGCAAAAAGCATGATATTTAAAAAATAGGAGCACTATTTACTGAACAGTGGTATGCCAATAGAATGGCACATTATGTTAGTACTTAAAATAATTTTTTAAAATACCGTTAATGTGGGAAAATGCTTGTAATATAGTGTTGTATACAAAATATAATTTGATTCTATTGAAATGTGGGTCTGTATGTATGAGAAAGAATGTGTGTCCAGAGGGAGAAAACCTAAATCTACAAGATTACGTGTTCATGGGTATGAGAAAAAAATTTTTTTTGTATAATTTTATATTTTAAAGATCATCTTTACTGAACATATATTACTTTAAAAAAGATTTTAGGCCCTGGCCGGTTTGCTCAATGATAGAGCGTCGGCCTTGCGTGCAGAGGTCCCGGGTTCGATTCCTGGCCAGGGCACACAGGAGAAGCGCCCATCTGCTTCTCCACCCCTCCCCCTCTCCTTCCTCTCTGTCTCTCTCTTCCCCTCCCGAAGCCAAGGCTCCATTGGAGCAAAGATGGCCCGTGCGCTGGGGATGGCTCCTTGGCCTCTGCCCCAGGTGCTAGAGTGTCTCTGGTCGCAACAAAGTGACGCCCCGGAGGGGCAGAGCATCGCCCCTGGTGGGCAGAGCGTCGCCCCCTGGTGGGCGTGCCGGGTGGATCCCCCGGTTGGGCGCATGCGGGAGTCTGGCTGGCTGTCTCTCCTCGTTTCCAGCTTCAGAGGAGTACAAAAAAAAAAAAAAGATTTTAAGGTCTTGTTGTTTAAAAACAAAGGAAGAAAAATTAGTTCTATCTTAAAAAATAAATAGGCAAGGACATTAAGAGATTTTTCTCTACCCCTTGATTTCTATTAGAATGTATCTGTGGAAACTTATCAGTAATGAAATACAGACAAATCATCTCCAGAAAAATAAAATGAGACATAAACCAGTGAAGGAAGCTGTACAGACTTGACACAGAGAGCCCGTGGGTCTGGGGTCACAACCAGGGTTGAAGAGTCCCATTTTACCCCCATCATACCAATCTGTTGCACACACACAAAAAAATGCCTTGGAAGATGACTTTGTAGGGTTGATTTAGAAGAAAGGGCCAATAAATATAATACTGAGACTATGAAGTTATACAAAGCACATCATTGAACATGGGTCTCCAAGAAGGGGTGATGGGTATAGTTGCTCAGGTGGAAAAGTCTGAATCTTTTCCTATCTTTAAATCATCACACATTAGGCACTAGCTTACATGGTTTTTATGAACATATATAAACATTAAACAAATAGCCCCAACTGTTTGCTGGTGGATACTATTAGTGAAGCTATCAAGAGATTTACCCCAATTTTTAATTTAACATGAGATTAGTCGTCTCCTTGCTTTGGCAGAGGATATGTTCTAAAACAGTGTCTATGCAGGTAAAATAAAGACTGTGTATTTATTTAGATGAGTTAATGATCATAGGTCTCACCAAATTTTGTCAGTAGTAGTCTTCCCGCACCAGAAGCAAAATTGTTTTCTTTAAGCTTCTGCACTTGACTAACCTAGGAAGTTAATTTAGCTTATATTTGATTTTATATATATGGGAGTAACTGAAGTGAATCACAATTTTATAAAATGTTTTATTAAAGTAATTTTTAAAACCTGTTTACCAAATGGAGGAAAGGGCAAAAAGATTTTCTCTCCAAGACTGTAATAACCTCTGTACTCGGACTTTAATGGTTTTGTTTGTTTGTTTAGACACTGTCATTCCTTTGAAGACCTCTTTTGGCTTCCAAGTTGATTTAACTCAGGATACAGTTATTAACTTATAGGAAGGAAATTCTCTTAAGTTATCTTTTAAATCTATCTGAACATGGCATTTGGTAGTACCAGCCCAGGCAGATCACAGCAATGTCATAACTAAGACATAAGATGGGCAGAACCATCACAGGCATTTCCATTTCTCTGTAGGTTTTATTTGATCACCTATTTCTTTCTTCATCTTCAGTTTTCTGGTATATTTCACTTCTGTTACTGGCATTTGCACAGCCAATAACTGTCTTGGACAATGGCCTTAGTATTGTCATAAGGATAATATATTTTCACAAGGATGAGTTCTTCTTGGAACAATTTATCCTGCGGATTAGACTCTCCTGCATCAGAGCTCAGCAGGTCTTCCTGTTTGAACTGTCTGCTAGTCTAAGATTTATTGGGCTCTACTTAAGGCACTTTTTACTAGGTATACTTCATTTTGCAGGCTTCCTGATGTTCTACAGAGAGATTACAATGAGCTGTAAATGTTGTTACACTCACTGATTTTTTAAGTGTACATGCTTTGAAAGAAGCTAAATTAATTTATAAGTTTTATTATCTTATTAACTTTTCTGAAAATATTTGCAATGTACATTTTAAAACAAAAAAAGTAAAAATAATAAATCAAAAAAACAAAATTCTATGCAGAAGAAAACATTCACATAAAAAAGTATTGCCCCTGTGGTTTTTTTCCTCCAGTGTGTTGTTGATTCCCTATTTGCTTCACCCACTCATTACATTCTAATTTATTCTCCACCCTTTTCCTCCCTGATGTCTGCCCTGGAGTTGATCCTCTCCTTCTCCCATCCTTTGTCAGATTTCTACTTAGGTTTGCCAATTATGAGGTATCGGGAAGTTTTCAGAAGATGGAGAATGACAGAAATTAGATATTCTTTCCCCAGGACTTTTCCTGAATCACTGTCAAGATTATAGCCATGGCTGTGTTCTCTAGGATATGAATTCTGAGGCAGCCCCTCCTCTTGGCCTTCCACCCAAGAGAGGTAACGGCTTTCTGCTATAGTTAGCTGTCAGAGTCTTGCCTCAACCATTCTTGTTGGGTGTTTCAGAAAAAGACTTCAGCATCATCAGAGTTGGAATCAATTTCCTGAGGGGACCTTGACTGATGCACATGCTGTGGGTCTAGGGGTCTTGAGAAACTGGAAAGTAATCAACATTTCAAGATGAGCTCTTAGTTTACAACTGTTTCCTTGTTTTTTCATTTCTTTTTGATGAAATACTCTTGTCCATTTATTCAGAAGTAAGGGTGCTTAGTATTGTGTATTTCAGGTATGTATGCCAAAGTGAACAAAGAGAAATAAACTCTAAAAGTTTGTACTGAAAAATAACCCATGAGTTGTTTTCCTTTGCATTCACTGGTCTTGTAACATGAGCAAGGTTTGAGCTTCATTCCAGAGCTTTATACATTGTTTATTTACATAACTCAGAGGATGAATCAGCATTTGGGATAGCTTCTATTGTAGCATTTTTCTCTTGTAACTTAGTTGGAATCAACTATCTATCATTTGTCTATTTATCTACCTTCTATGCTCTACCTTAGACATGTAAATCTGAGTCTTTAGGAACATAATCAAGAATCTTTGACTTCATCCTAATCTGTACATGTAAAGTAAAAAGTTGACACTCCAGGAAGCTACACAAACAACAAATAAAGGAAGCTATAAGTGAGTGATTTTCAGACCTCACAAAAGACTGAGAGACATCCAAATTCCAAGCAAGCAGACTGTAGAAATCTCATTTGACATTCAATGCAATCAGTGGAAAATGCGTTGAGTCACACTTAACGAGTGAAACTAGACTTGCCTTAGCACATTAGTCTTGCCCTGAAAAAAACAAACTTCAAAACTTTTTAAAGGAAGATAAAAATCCCATATGTTCGATTATGCATCATTAATTATATCAGAAATTCACCAAAAAATGACAAGGCATGTGAAGCAGCAACAAATGTGACCCAAATGTAGTAGAAATTAGTCAATAGAAACAAACCAAGAAACAACAAAAACAATAGAATGAGCATAAAGGAACCTTAAAACTACTATAAACTGAAATTATAGATATGTTTAAGATTTAAAGACAAAAAAATTTAAAGACAGCATAACAAGGACAAGATTGAAAGATATATAAAACAGAAAAAAGAAGATAAAAATAAAATACATAAGGAAAGAAAAATGCAACAGATACAGATTATTAGAGATTGTTTTTAAGTTATAAGAATAATTATATAATAACACAAATTAAAATAAAAATTTCTATAGAGAAATATTACTTACAAAAATTATCTCAAAAAGAAAGAGAAAGCCCAAACAAACCAATGACAATTAAAATAATTGAATTGCTAATCAACAATTCTTGACTGCTTCCGGTATACCCTAATAGAAACAAAACTCAAAAAACTAAGCAAGGCCCTGGCCGGTTGGCTCAGTGGTAGAGCATCGGCCTGGTGTGCAGGAGTCCCGGGTTCGATTCCCGGCCAGGGCACACAGGAGAAGCGCCCATCTGCTTCTCTACCCCTCCCTCTCTCCTTCCTTTCTGTCTCTCTCTTCCCCTCCTGCAGCCAAGGTTCCATTGGAGCAAAGTTTGCCCAGGCGTTGAGGATGGCTCTGTGGTCTCTGCCTCAGGCACTAGAATGGATCTGATTGCGGCAGAGTGATGCCCCAAGATGGACAGAGCATCGCCCCCTGGTGGGCATGCCAGGTGGGTCCCTGTCGGGTGCATGCGGGAGTCTGTCTGCCTCCCCGTGTCCAGCTTCAGAAAAATACAAAAACAAACAAACAAACAAAAAACTAAGCAAAAAAAAAATAATAATAATAAAATAAAAAACAAAACAAAACAAAAAATACCTTCCCAATTACTTCCTCACAAAAATTTTACAAAGCCTATAAGAAACAGATAACTCATATCTTACTCTGGAGACTTCAGAAGATAACAAAGAAAGCTTTCCATTTCACTACATGAAAATCATGAATAAGATGCAGAATGATAGCCCCATCTTCTGTTAATACTTTAATGCTATTATTATCTTGGATAATACGGATCAGTAGAGATTTTTTGTTATTATAAAAATAATTTTATAATACAAATTAAAATAAAAAGTTCTCTAGAAAAATAGTACTTATAAAAATTATCTCAAGGCCCTGGCCGGTTGGCTCAGTAGTAGAGTGTCGGCCTGGTGTGCAGAAGTCCCAGGTTCGATTCCCGGCCAGGGCACACAGGAGAAGCGCCCATCTGCTTCTCCACCCCTCCCCCTCTCCTTCCTCTTTCTCTTCCCCTCCCGCAGCGGAGGCTCCATTGGAGCAAAGATGGCCCGGGTGCTGGGGATGGCTCCTTGGCCTCTGCCCCAGGCGCTAGAGTGGCTCTGGTCGCAACAAAGTGACGCCCCAGAGGGGCAGAGCATCGCCCCTGGTGGGCGTGCCGGGTGGATCCCGGTCAGGCGCATGCAGGAGTCTGTCTGACTGTCTCTCCCCGTTTCCAGCTTCAGAAAAATACAAAAAAAAAAAAAAAAAAAAAAAAAAAAAAAAAAATATCTCAAGAAGAAAGAGAAAGCCAAACAAACCAATGACAATTAAAGAAAGAACTTGGCTAAATTATTTAACTTCTGTGAATCTCTATTTCCCGCCCTCCCCCATAAAAGGGCTTATAAAACCTATTTAGAAGGCTAGATCAATCCTAATTTGAATGCTCACCCTCAGTTTAATCATAGAAATGACTAAGTCTAAGTTAGTTCAGTGAAAGGACAGGCCTCTGAGCTTCAGATCCCTCCCCCTTTCTAGCAAAGCCTCATTCTGGATTAAGGAACATTCACTACTTTTAGAGACACACCAGAGTTTCTTCCTTTCATCACTAAAGAAGTGTGGTCCCTCCCTACTTGAAATCCTGGCCGTGGCACTTACACTCTGCTTGGCCAAATATAAGCATACCTCTCCATGAAACACAAACACTGTGATTCCATATCTATTATGTTACTTCCCTGCTTATTATTAGTGTGTCTGTTTTTCTCCCAGGGAACAATTATTTTCTATCTGAATGCTTGACAATAGTGTGGTGTGAGTTTATTGCCCCTTGCATTATACCTATGCTTAAAATATGAATTGTGAGTCATAGAGAAAATAATCATTGAACTTACTATTAAATTTTATTAGCTATTATTAGTAGTTTCATCTTACTGTGACAGACTGCTATTCTCTGTATGTTTGCCACACCAAACTAATACTTTCAAATTTATTTTTTTTAAAAAACAATTCTTCTTGACTTTCACATCCTTTCATCTGACCTTTCCTTTCTATTCACCCATAAGTGTTATAAAACATTATTTTAATGTGCAAGCCAAAATTTTAGAATGCTATAAGCTGATATGTAGCCTAAAACAGAATGGGACACATAGGACTGAATATTACCCAACTTGAGCAAGAAGAAATGTCCCTGTGTTATTACTTTGTCCTTCACTGACAGAGCAGGGCCTGAGATATATGTTTGTACTATGTTTTCTGTTTGCCTTGAATTGCTATAATGAGTTGAGCTGTCAGTGGCGAGGATACACCAAAAGGACTATGAATATGTAGAACACAGGAAGATAAGATGGACCTGAGTATATGTTGACTCCAAGGGCATTGCATTCCTGGGTTACACCACATTACCAGATTAAGCAATATTCATTTTTCAAGGGTTTTGCCACTCATTTTCATGAACGCTTCCTGGTGTTAGTATATAAAATATGTTGATCTTGCTTTTTCCTGACGTTAATCAAAATTATAAAGTAGAGTGAAGGAAAACAGACAAGCATGCAACACCTATTAGTTACTCTTCGCATTTTTTTCCCTTGTCCTAGCTTTCTTTTCGGAGCTTTGTCCTTCACAACTTTCCACTACCGGGTTTTCAGCTGGTCCACCAATCAGCCTCCACTAAAATAGCTTATTTTAATAGCATCATCATTTTAGCTACCACATCAAAATTTCTTCGTGCCTCATTCTCCCTGCAACTTAAATGGTAAACGACGGCTAATAAACGTTTACTTAGGGCCTAATGACTTACAAGGAATTGTCACATATAGATTGACTTTACTGTCAATCTGATAAACTCACTACAAATTATTGAGGCTGATCAAGGTAGGAAATACTTTATATTTTTAAACTGATATGAACAGATACTGCACTTGCTTTTAGCCAAAAGGCTGAGAAGCTATACATACTTTACATTTTTTAATGGAATTATTTTTTTAAAGGAAAGTGGCTATTTATTGAAAGAAACATTTTGGGGAGGGTTATGTATGTGTTGGCAAGGTACTTTGATTCAGGCTACGTCCTTCTGAATTATATATTATCCAGACAGTGAGGAATAACAGGATTCCTCATTTTTCCAAATTCCTTCATTATAAAAAGTAAGAATTAAATGTTTCTGAGAACCAGTATTTCTTAGACCTTAAAAGTTATTCTCTGCAGATTGCACATGACAACCTCACATGATTGAGGAGCTTTAAAAGTATACAAAGAACATATGTCTACAATGATTTCACTAAATGCTCTCTAGGTTTGATTTTTTGTTTTTTTTTTTGTTTTGTTTTGTGTTTTTATTTTCCATTGATTTGGGAGGCGGGATGAGAAGGGAGAGAGAGAGAAGCATTAACTTATTGTTTCACTTAGTTATTCCATTTAGTTGTAAACTCACAGATTGCTTCTCGAATGTACTCTGACCAGGGGTTGAATCCATAACATCTAGGATGTCAGGTCAACACTTTATCCACTGAGCCACCTGGCCAGGGCTCTGTAAGGTTTTAATGCTTTTTGATTTCTTAACTATATTATATTTATTGACATTCAGAGACTGTGTTGTGGGTGTTGGAAAGATGCAACCACAAAGAGTTTACTCCTTACTTTACAACGTCAAGTGAAAACAAGAAATCTATTAAATCCATGTACCTGACAATATTTCTTACTGCCTGCCAAATTACTGTTTCTTGGTTTATAATTCTGAGATATGTTAAGTTTGTGTCATCTTTATCATTTTAAACTACTTATAGCAATCTAAGTCTAAACATCAAGAAGGTGTTATTAAGCCATGTCCCTCAATATTGATACCCTTTGCAGGATTTATTACCCTTTGAAGAACATTTTCAAATTTGATTTTAAACCAAATAACAATTTTACTCTGCCTTTGAAGGGCTACTATCCATTCAACATTAAGAAGGAAAAAATAATAATCATAAAGATTTTATTCCTACTTCCAAAAAACCATCTAAAGCAGCTCTAAGGTACAAGCTAGCTCCCTTGTCTTGCCATTCAGATGTGTTTCTACCTGCCAGGTATCAGTAATAACAGGATTATTAATCATGTACTAGCAATCAATCAACAGAACCAGGACATATTTTCTGTTGGTTCTACACAATTGTTTGTTCCAATGCTATTTAGAATAATCAACAACAACAAATACCAATTCATTACAACACTTATGCTTTTATCTCTGCTGCATTATTCCACCCCATGTACAATGTGAGAATATTATAGTTTGGGACAATATCTGAATCATTTGTTTCTCAAGCACCTAGCACAATACAATAATAAAAATTTGTTAAATGAATGCATGAAGGATTGAATATGGGTCTTCTCAGAACAGACCCTTTCAATGGCATCTAAATTATTGGCCAATAAATATGAAAGTGATGTGCATATTTCATTGCCTGGATAGGTTTTTAAAACCAAACTGGAATAAAAATTCTTAAGGAAAGGTATATGTGTTTCTTTCATTTGGGGATTTATTTCACATAATTAAAACAGGGCATAGTAAATACATAGCATGACCTAAAAATATAAATTATTTAATTAGTAATTTACCTAATAAAAATAGCTTGTCAATTGGATTTTCTCACATACTGTTATGAATAAATAATCACTTATACAGGTACTATAGATAAAATGCATGTGTATGTGTGTTTGTGTGTTTAATTTAAGATGCCAGTGCCTTGGAAAATGGAGCTATTTCTTTTTGAAAAACACAACTGTCACCATATGTAATAAATTGATTAGGCTACATGAACCAGTGGAAATTACCACAAACATTGAAAACAGTGGTAATAAAAATATATTTAAGATTGACTTCAGAATAATATTAAAAGTTAGCAATAAGCTCACCTTATTTTTCTATAATATGTTTATCTTTTCAGTATACCTTGTATCAACTATCTTGTTAGGTATTCAAATAACACTGGGGGCAACATAGACAGGTATAATTTTACATATTCTAATGATGAAAATACTAAGTGAAACAAACTTCCACCACTTGGTCTGACCGTAAAATGTCAAAAACCTTCAACCAAGACCTATGTCTTATTATTCTTTAGTATTTGCTATCAAATAATTAATCTTGTTGGATAATACTAAAAAAATATTGTAAGAGTATAGATTTAATAAATTAGCAGAACAAAGGGATGAAAAGATTTATTTATTAAGAGTTTGGGGGGTTTTGTTTCTTTTATCCTGTTTGTAGTATAGAGGCCCAAATATAAAGCATTTGAAAATTCATTTCATGAATTTATTAACAAGCAGTTTTGAGCATCTAAACTGTCCCAAAGAGCATTCAAGCCACAAGGAATATAAGAAGTTATATTTTTAGAGATAACAATAGTGACCAAACTCTTCCTTACATGGAGCTTACATTCCAAAGTGGTATATCAACAATAAAAAATAAAAGAAATGAAATAAAGTCTGTGAAAGAAATAAAACAGAATAGAAACTGTGCAGATAGTGTGTGTGCGAGTGCATGCATGTGCTCACAAACTTGAAATAGCGTCATCATGAAAGCTCTGAGGAGATAACAATTGAGTGTAATGAGGATATATATTTAAGTGGATCATTTAAATAGCATTTAGCTATAATACATTGTGTCAACCAAATAGTGAGAAATAACTGAAGTAGGTTAAAGACACAAATAAACAAGTTACTTGATATAAATTATGGTTAGTGGTCAATTTAAATGACTTACACTGACTTTTGTACAATTTTGATCTTGTTACATACAATTGGGCTTCTGCAGCCATGGGCTCAATCAATCAACCAGAGATCAAAAACATTTTAGAAGTGTTACATTGTTGCTGATGTGTACTATGTAGTTAGGTCTGCCATGGTTGCCTCTGTACTGAACAGGTACAGGTATGGACATTTTTTCTTACCATCATTGCCTAAGCAAGTTAAAAAATATTGAAAATATATGGGAGCATATGTGTAGGTATTATCCAAATATTAAGCCATTTTATATAAGGAATTTCTGCATCTCTAAATTTGGGTTCTAAAGGGGCTTCTGGAACTAATCCCTGGTGAATACCGAGAGGTGACTAGATATATTTAATTTATTCAATAAATCACGGAGGACCCTGCTCTCAATAGTTATTTACTTAATTAATTTCTTGTACTTACTTTGCCGTTATTAGAGATCTGATGATTTTATTGACTTGTCAACAAAAAGCTGGCGAGATAATTAAGACAATATTTTAAATTAGCCGAGTGATTATTTTGAGGAAAATGATTGATCTCCATAGTACTTGCTAAATGTATGTGCATGTTTAGTTTATTACTTTGTAAGCTTTTTGTCTAATTTAAACAGTATAAATATAAAAAGAAAGTTATTTTCCTTACCTGGTGTTCTATTTATCTGTTTGTTAGCAAAATTCCTTGGTACTTTACTGCCTTAATAGAACAAATTATTTTTCATCTCTCACAGATCTGTAGCTTGGCTGGGCTCAGCTGGACAATTTTTATGTGGCGTCGGTCTCTCATCTAATCGTGGTTCCAGTCAGATGCTTGGCTGAACTGGATGTCCAAGATAGCTCAGTCACATGGCTGGCAGTAGCTGAACTGCCAGCTAACACGGGTTGTACGCTGGAAATTCAGTTAAAAGTATTGAAAAGAGTACCTGCATTTGGTTTTTCCATGTGGCTTGAGATGCTCACAGCAGGGAAGCTGATTTCTTTCTTTTTTTCTTTTCTTTTCTTTTTTTTTTTTTTCACAGAGACAGAGAGAGTCAGAGAGAGGGATAGATAGGGACAAACAGACAGGAACTGAGAAAGATGAGAAGCAACAATCATTAGTTTTTTGTTGAGACACGTTAGTTGTTCATTGATTGCTTTCTCATATATGCCTTGACCTTGACCGCGGGCCTTCAGCAGACCGAGTAACCCCTTACTCGAGCCAGCGACCTTGGGTCCAACCTGGTGAGCTTTGCTCAAACCAGATGAGCCCATGCTCAAGCTGGCGACCTTGGGGTCTCAAACCTGGGTCTTCCACATCCCAGTCCAACGCCTATCCACTGCGCCACCGCCTGGTCAGGCAGGGAGGCTGATTTCTAAGAGAGATCACCCTAAGAAAAACAGTTCAAATGAGTCTAATTGAAAACCTCAAAATTCTTCTTCTGACTTGGTCTTGGGAATCCTCAAATATCCCAACAACCTGTTTTCTAGGTTCAGAACATAAGGGGCAAACCAGATGTGATTAGACATAACAGGGCAGAAATATTGGGAAGGAAAATAGGCCGGATGGCCATCTTTGAAAACCAGGTACTATACATAGTTTGCTACCCATGCATTAAAGATGCTAAAAGAGTCTGTGGGAAATTCATAGACAAAGCACTTTTGACAGCTGTAGTGAGTGTTAATTCTGTTGGCTTGTTCACCACTTGGATGTCTGAGGGCAGTACAAATCTTTCTGCTATTTATAATGATAAAACAGGTGTCTGGTGGTAAGGAGATTAGTTGTTAGAGAGTATAGATTAGAGAGTTCAGCAATATACAGCCTGCTTGATCTATTAATTTTTTATTGAACTATTATAAAGAAGACTGATGACATGTACAAAGATAAAGTAGAGCCAGAATAAAAATGATACTCTACATTAATATGTTTAAACTGAAGGAAATGGCTTTTGAAAATAAATTCTAGATCATGGGTAAGATTAAGGACACATATTATATATTATGATTGGTTGCTTCAAAGATGTCAATGACTAAATATCAGTTAGGAATTTAATTTGAAAATACATGTGAAATTAACACATAATAGTTGTTCAAATGGCAATCCTATTTTTAATTGTCCCAATGATTGATCTTGTTTATTAGATTAATGTGTAATTTAATTTATCTAAAAGACAAAACAATTCATATTACAATTGAAGATATAGAGAACTATAATTATATTTGTGAATGGATATATCCATCTTACCACACATCCTCACAGTTTATATTTTATGTAAAAGATATATTTTCTTTTGACTAATTGTAATCTAAATCTCATCTTGATTATTACAAAAAAATTAAATATCTTCAGATCTCTAATTATCTAGTTGTAATATTTAAAAGCACTGCTATATTTATACCATATGATAGTTGTAAATGTGAATTGGAAGGCTCTCTTCTGAAGCCATATTTTAAATACTACTTATAAATATTTTAGTAATTTTTGATATTTTTATTACAAATTAGATTTCTGGCTTTAGTTTTATCTTATATATAATTGTTTAATTTTGTCTAATAGAAATATTAGCAAGTTTTTCTCTCATTTGTAATAAATCTGCTTGAATTATGGTACCTCAGAAATCTTCAATAATACCTTAATTTTCTTTCTGCATCCATAGCAAATCATGCCTATCATAAAAATTATGATGATTATATTCTTTTGCAGTAGTGTTGACTTGTTTCCTAGAAGTGATTTTACCAAAATTGTGGGCCACTGTAGAAAACAACTTCTGGGTGGGATTTCTGTTTAAATTTTACAGTCCCCATCGGGAAATTCTGATGGCTCATAACACATATGAAATTGAATCTGTTCATTTAAATTAACTTTAGAGGAAATGTTCTCCTATCATCTAGACTCCAATTTTCCTAGAATTAACTGTGAACCAGGAAGATGGCAATTTGAGTTACATTGTATCTTTAACCACTGAAATTGAATCTGAATTAACTTGCAGGTAACAGCTCACGCTTGCTAAACTGACGATTTCTAAGTTGAACATGAGCCTTAACAGTGAAGACTTATTTTTTTAAAATCGCCCTAAAATAAACTACACAACAGGAATACACTTGGGCTAAATTTACCTTCATTACTTAAAAAAAGAAAAATTGAGGCTCATTTTTACATTTCTGAGCTCGTGTATTTTTTCACATCCTATCAACAAGACTTGCCAAAAGATTTGCGTGTGTTTCACTTGAGAAAGCAAACTGCTCAGTTTACCTGTCTCCAGAACTGTGCTGGGGAGAAGGAGGGTGGAGGCAGTTCTCAGAGGGAAGTGTACTTGTCCAAAAACTAATGGGAAGAAGACAAACTGTAAATATTGACTGATGAACCAGTATATCAGCATTATGTTAAAGCCAAGCAAGGAGCTAGTGCCAGTAACACTGAGGATACACATTGGTTAGCACTGTAGGACAAAGATAGATTTGAGTCTGTATAAAAAAGCAGTAATAAAAAGAACAATGTGTCAGTGATCAGGACAAGGGAGAAAAAATCTGACCAAAGGACATGCAAGTGATTGTAATTCAAGATAACTAAGATTCAGCAAGTCAGAACCACAGATAAAGAAACTAGAAAAAAAAATAACTCATGAGCTGAGACAGTGATATATGGTAGAACAAGTGTGTCACAATAGAAAAAAGAAAAGAAAATCACCCATATATTTCATGTATCCCACAGCTTCAATCATTTTTTCTGGCACTTAGTAGGTATTGGAAAAATTGTTGTTTTGAATTAAATGTTGATGAATTGAAGTTTGCTGTCCCAGAGTGTCATTGTTTCTGATTTGACAAGGATTAAACACAGATTCTGTCACTGTTTAGGATTTGGTGAAGAGTGAAGGAAACATTTAGACAAGCTCTTAACTTCAGATGCATCTGTGAGATTTAATGAATGACAGCCAGTGGGTCTTATAGGAGACCAACTCTCATCTCAAATGAGACACTCATATGAGGAATCTCACAGGAGAAATGCCATTGGCTAGCTACTTCAAGGCATATGACTTTCTGGAAGTTTCTGTGTCTGGCTTCCTCGAACATAACATAGTCTTTGTATTCACAGACATTTGCCAGGTGGCTCAGTTTCACCAAGCGACAAAGATGCTGCTTTTGTGTTTCTCCTTTTTGGATTGATTTTTTTTTAACACATCTGTCCAGTCTCCTTCACTAATTACTAAAAAAAGAAGCAGATAAATCATACATGATAGGGTTCTAAGAATACCTCCTCAGTTCTACACAGATGTTGGAGGACTTCCCTACAAGAGCTTTGGGCCATATTCAGTACTTTCTTCTATGCCAAAAAAATAACATATCCATTGTATCAATATGTTAGCAAGAAAAATAGTCTCTTGAGAATATCTTAGGGAAATAGGCAGGAGAAGTCAAACCACAGTGCACAGAATAAACTTAAAACAAGTATCTGTTTTAAGCATTAACTGCTATTCTTCCAAAGGCCCTGTCTGGCTGTCAGCCACCTCACCTGTCCTCTCTCTTTCTCAACACAGGTTCTAATTTCCTCCAATGTTCAAACAATTCAGCTTGACCTTTCGTGTACCCCATTGTGTAAAAAAAGTCAATAAAGCAACCAAATTTTATTTTTCAAATTAGCTCATTGACTATTCTTTATTATTTAAGAAATTTCTTAGAGGTTTTACTTCTCATCCAAAGTAGCCAATTAAAGTATTCACCTAAGAAAAATCCTTCTCTTTCTATAGAGAATTTTGTTTCTAAGAAGACATGATTTTTCTCTATATCGTGTCTGATGTATCAGTTATAGCCATTCTTGGTCATCGCTATTTTAGAAGCTACAAAAAAGGAGAGAAGGTACTGTAAGAGCAGGGAGGGAGTTTCATGAGAGAAAATGATGTGTGAGGTTACAGACATATTACTTATATCTCCAAAATTCACTTTCCTCAAATACAAAATTAAAATAATAATGTTAATGTTCTACTGGGGTTATATAGATATATATTAGGATAAACTGAATTAACAAATAGAAAGCATTTGTACAATTTCTAATGAAACTCCAAATGATGTTCTTCTTCCTATTTCCATTTACCTGAATGGTAGATTAAAAAAAAAGAAGAAGAAGAATTTCAGGTGAGAATAAAATATAAGTATAGAGAAAAAAGGAACAGAAAGAAAAAGAAGATCTATTTAGGATAAAATAATGTTGCATGGAAAAAGCAATCAAATATTAATATCTCAAATTATAAGGATTTTGCATGTTTATAATACTCTCATTTTCTTGGCTTTGAGTTATCGCAATTTATTTAATAAAAGCAACTCCCGAAATCCTACCTGAATTCTGGTAATTGGTGGGGGGAAAAATGACAATGTAAAATTTCATTCTCTATTTTGCAAAGAAGTTAAATGAACTTGGGGAGGTTGGCCATTTATTGCTATACTACAGTTTGGCTTACTCGCCTCTTCTAAACAGTGACTGCCAATAGGACTGACAAGAAACCAGAGAGCAAGAACTTTTGTTACCTCTGAAAGCATCAGTTTCTACTAATCTGAAAGGCCTCTCAATTTGGATATAGGAGTACAATAAAGCAACTCATACTAACCTAATTTTTAAATATGACTTTGCCAATATGACTCTGCAAGCTCACTTATTCCACTTGCTTTTCTGGACAAAAAAAACAAAACAAAACAAAACAACAACAACAAAAAAACCCCAAAAAAAATCCCCCAAAAGAAAAGGAAAACTGTTCAATGGAAAGTAACCTCACAGGGTGATCTGATTATAACTTCCCATCTGGGTAGGTCACGATGGGTAGTCAGCCCCAGGCCACAAGGTCTTTAGTAAAAAAAGTCTTATCTTTGCCTCAAGCAAGCCCTGGTCATTGTTTTTGTACAGTTAGGTTAACACATTTTTGGAATGCCTCATTTTAGACCCCTCCTTCTCACAACTGGCCATCCTTTCAAACTTCTCCTTCTGAATCATGCAAGAGCACATAACCTTAACCCGCTTGTACAAGACCCTGCCTTGCTTTCTCCCACCTATGGAATCTTTAAATTCCCTCCTTAATTTTAGATGCATAAGAGAAACTGCAAAACTGTGATTCTTGGTCGCGTTTGAGATCTTGTTCCTCGGCATATGTCATCAATTTTGATTCAAACAAACTTTTATAAAATTCTCTACAGGTTTGGACGTTTTTTACATTGACACTTTTTTTCTTCACTGATAAAACCTTTGTTTTGCTATTCCCTGGAGGTGTTGAAGTGAGAAATTATTTGTCTGTGTGAAAATTTCTATTTAAGTCTTGTTAAATACTTGTTAAATACCAGTACCTATTTGTTTGCATTCTTCTGGGGGCCTCTTTGTCTTTGAAGAGAAGCAAGGGAGGGTTCCTTTCTCAGGAGGATTTTAAAATCTGTTTCAGGAAAGAAGGGTGAGCGAAAGGAAGAAAACAGTTCTTTTTCTCCTTCTGCCATTTTCTTGACCTCCTTTAGCCTAAAATAGTCAGTATGTCCAGATGCCATTTTAGGGGGTAGCATATCCTGAACCCCACTAAATTCAATTTCTCTTTCCCCTATGGCAAAAGTCTCAAGTAAAATCTTTCTAACTCATTTAACTTGCCTGGGGCAATATGCATTATCTTAGTCTTTCTAACAATCAAAAATAGAAAGTCACATCACTGGCTACAGTTTATATTTGAGGGGACACAAAGTCAGATCCCATTAGCTTGTTATCACATAATTAGTTATTCTTCTTCATTCTACCAGCAGGAGAGATCTGATGACAGAGGATTCATACTTCATCTCTTCACAGCAATGAAGAGCTTCTGCCCATTTGTATTATGACTTAAGTCTGGGGTTGGGGCAGCCTGCTCTATCCACCAACTTCCTATCAAGTCACAAATTTAAACCATCTACCGTCTAGATCAAGGTAAGGAAAAGTGTGCTGAATTGAGTCAAGAGCCCAGTATTCACAGTTCATCTAGTTGAACCCCTTGTGCTATTAGAACATTTAAAGTCAGCTAAACGTTCTGCTTCTCAAAGTGCTCAATTGCAAAGCAGAGTAGTTGTAAAGGTTAGAGTTCAGAATATTTATGAACATTTATAGAATGCTTATTGTGTACCATACCTCTTCAAAGTCAGTTTACATATTTTAACTCATTTAATGTTTCAATACAGTTCTGAGAAGCTAAATTACCATTCCCATTTTATAAATGAGGAAGTTCAAAGCAGAAGGAGGTTAAGTCATTTTCACACACTGACACAGCTGGAAAGTGGTAGGGTCAAGGTGAGAAGCAGAGTCTGACCCAGAAGCCCATGTTCTTATCAGACTGCACAGCCTCTCCGTAGGTAAGAAGTACCCATGGTCAGCAGCACCCAGGATGTGGCATATAGTGCACACTCAAAAAGTTTTATCATAGCTATCATTATTTAACCTTTTATTAACATGCACAGAATAAGTCATTTTTGGTAGAAGACTCTACTAAAATGTAGATATGCATTATTTTGGATAACACAAAATAGGGAACTCTTTGTGTTATTTATATATGTATACATTATATTGCATATGCCATCTATATACCATGTAAGCCTCCAGGTAAGAATAAAGTCTGTAGGCAGGAAGCCCAGATTTAGAACAGGTCAGTATGGGAGTTGCAGGGTTCCATGTATATAATCAGAATATCTTACATTATGCATTCCCAAAGGAAGAAGAACAAAGTGTTAACCTCAAAAGTGAAAGGAAGCCCGACCAGGCCGATAGAGCATTGGACTGGAATGTGGAAGACCCAGGTTCAAGACCCCAAGGTCGCCAGCTTGAGCACAGGCTCATCTGGTTTGAGCAAAGCTCATCAGCTTGGACCCAAGGTCGCTGGCTCAAGCAAGGAGTTACACGGTCTGCTGAAGACCCGCAGTCAAGGCACATATGAGAAAGCAATCAATGAACAACTAAGGTGTTGCAACAAAAAACTGATGATTGATGCTTCTCATCTCCGTTGCTGTCTGTCTTTCCCTATCTATCTGTCTCTCTGACTGTCTCTCTGTCTCTGAAAAAAAAAAGTGAGAGGAAGAAGTGGAATTGAAGATGGTAATGGAAAAAAGAACCAATGTCTATACCCTATAGTGGTTACATTTCTTTTTCTTCAACATTTTATTAAAATTATCTGTGACATTAGAATAAGCATTATTTTCCCCTACCTACTTCAATGCTATGTAAATAAAATATTTCAGAAGTATAAGATCTTTGTATATAAAATTGACTGTCAAAATTACCAAAGGAATTCATAAAGACCTTTGATGAATATCTTCTTGTAATAAAAGGCTGTGACATTCTCTTTTATTTTTTGTGTGTGTGTGTGACAGAGAGAGAGACAGAGGAGAGGGACAGATAGGGACAGACAGACAGGAAGGGAGAGAGATGAGAAGCATCAATTCTTTGTTGTGGCACCTTAGTTGTTCATTGATTGCTTTCTTATATGTACCTTGACCGGTAGGCTACAGCAGAGCAGAGTGACTCCTTGATCAAGCCAGTGACCTTAGGCTCAAGCCAGTGACCTTGAGCTTCAAGCCAGTGACCTTTGGGCTCAAGCCAATGACCACCGGGTCATGTCTATGATCCCACATACTAAGGCTGGTGAGACCGCACTCAAGCTGGTGATCTCAGGGTTTTGAAACTGGGTCCTCTGTGTCCCAGTCCAACAATCTATTCACTGCGTCATCACTGAGTCAGGCTCTCTTTCAGTCATGAGGAATGGAGACCATTCTTAATAATGGAAGCATTGAAATCTCATTTAATGTACATTCCTGTGGATAAACATAACAGTTCTTTTAAATCTGCAAGAGATAAAATAAAAAATAAAAAAACTGAAGAGAATTTCAATGGTGCCTGAAAAAGACTAGCTAATTAAAGGGCTATTTGAACGCTTTACGACACCCCCCAAAAAAAATTGCTTTTTACATTTCTATGTTTTACTCTTTGTGAAACCACATAAAATTGACAAACTCATAACAAAACTTATATTCTTATACCAAAATTATTTCCTACTTAGACTTTTTGTTGGATAATTTCTTTTTTTTATTAAAATACTAATACTGACACCTTATGAAATCAGCTTATTGTCTCAAAACTTCTACAAATAGGCCCTGGCTTGTTGACTCAGTAGTAGAGCATGGGCCCAGTATGTGGAAGTCTTGGGTTTGATTCTCTCTCAGGGCACATAGGAGAAGTGAAGTGATCATCTGCTTCTCCACTCCTTCTTTCCTCCCCCTTCTGCAGCCATGTTTTGAATGGTTCAAGCAGTTTGGCCGGAGGGCACTGAGGATGGTTCCATGGCTTAACCTCAGGCGCTGAAATAGCTCATTTGCCGAGCAACAGAACAGCGGCCCCAGATGGGCTAAGCATCGCCCCCTAGTGGGCTTTCCAGGTAGATCCCAGTTGGGGTGAATGTAGGCATCTGTCTCTCTGCCTTCCTGCCTCCTGCCTTTCACTTAACAAAGTAAAATAATAAAAAACTTCTCCAAATAAAGCCTGATATTGTTTTTCTGATAAGAGAGTTGTTATTGCTTGTCAATCAAATTATCACTATGCCCCCTTTTACACACTGATACAAAATCTTTGCTGGGTCAACCTATTAATAATAAGGACTAGAAAAAAGTAATACTCTGAATTGTATCCAACTATTTAAAGTGTTTACTTAAATTACCTACTGCAATCTTTGGCTAAAGATCAATAGCATCTGGTACTTATTTTTACTTATACGTGTGTTTGCATAGTAAGAGTTACTTGCAAAAGCTAATTATTTACATGACTTCTCTGAGTTATATCTCCTGATGATGTAAAATTAATCTCAGCACAACTTAAATTCAAAATACTAAATTTCCTGCCTGTAGCATTCGAGTTACATAGTTCATTAAAAGGGAAGCAACAATTTATTTATTAATTTTTTTCATGACTATCTGGTGAATAATTTCCAAATATTTAGTATTAATTCTTGTATTATTCCCCTCCTATTGAATGTAGGTGATACTTGTGGCTTGCCTTAAACGAGTGAAATATGGCAAAGATGATTGGCTGTCACTCCTGTGATTACTTTATATACAATTTTATCTTGCTAGCAATCTCTATCTAAAGACTCTCAAACTCATTATAGAGATTCTCCTTTATGGCTTGATGAAATAAGCAACCACGTTGAAGAAATCCAACTGGCAAGAAAATATGAGTAGCCTCTGGGAGATGGGAGTAGCTGGCCTCCAACCACCAGCCAGAAGGAAGTTGGAACCTTTAATCTATCCTCTCAACAAAATTCTGCCAACAAACTGCATGAATTTTAGAGTAGATTTTTCTCCAAATGAGTCTCCCTGTGAGAACACAGCCCATTCACATCCTTGATTATATCCTTGTGACATTCAAAACAGAAGATCTAGTTAAGTTGTGTCTGGACTACTGATTTCCAAAACAAACTTTTATATGAAAATTTTGCTGGTTTTGATCCTATCAATAGATGTAGAAAAGGCATTCAACTGTGTACAACATCCATTCATGTTTAAAATACTCAATAAAATGAGTATAGAAGGAAAGTAACTCAATATAATAAAGGCCATATATAACATACCATCAGCCAATATCATACTTAATGGTGAAAAACTTAATGCTTTTCCTTCAAAGTCAGACAAGGATCACCACTCTTATTCACCATAGCACTGGAAGTCTTAGCCAGAGCAATCAGGCAAAAGAAAGAAATAAAAGGTATCCATATTGGTAAAGAAGAAAAGATATCATTTTTTGCAGATAACATGATGCTGTATATATAAAACCCCAAAGACTCCACTGAAAAACCGTTTAGAAAAAAACAAGTACAATAAAGCCACAGGATACAAAATCAATTTACAAAAGTTTACTGCTTTCCTATACACCAACAATGAAACTTCAGAAAATGAATTGAAAAACCAATTCATTTTACAATTGCAACAAAAAATAGAGAAGAAAAATACCTAGGAATAAATTTAACAAAGGATGTAAAGAACCTATATACTGTACGCAAAAAAGGCTGGGAAATAAATCCTAGCTATGCAATCCTTCCTCACATCCCAAAAAAATGTCAAAAAATTTAATAACTAGACAGCTTTTGCTACATGTACTGATATGTATTAGTCTTACAAGCATAATATGAGTGAAAGAAGAATGAGTTGAGAAAGGATTTATGGATATGAAACAACTAAAATTTTAATGCATTTGGTGAAAATCATACCATGTTGAGGAAACATGCTTATGTAATAAAAATATAAAATAATCTGTGGAACTGATAAGTCCAAAATTTAGGAGAGTAGTTACTTTGAGAATAAGTAAAGGAAATATCTTGGGAGGTACATAAGGGACAATAACTTTATTTATAGTCATATTTTAAACTATGCATATGAACATTTACACAGAATATTTCAAAATATGTTTTTAAAAGAACCTGGTGAACTATGATTCTTTAGGAGAGAAAATAGAAACCATACGAGGAAACTAGCTACCCACAGATGATCTTATTCAGAGGGTTGGATGGATGGGGAAAAGTTGAAATTGAGAATGTATAATGCTAACACATCTCAGGGCATGTATAAGTATTTGCGTTTATATGAGAAAGAGAATAGGTACATTGATGTAATAAAGATCTTTAGAACTGGGAATAAAATAAAGAACATGAAGCCTTATTAAAATCCACTTGCACATTTTTCTTCCAAAACTGGAATGTTAGAAGCCTTATAACCTCTAAGACATAGGAACATGTGCCTCTTGGCTCTGATCAATTGTAGAAAAACCCAAACCAGCTAGAAAAACAAGTGGGGTTGCTTATTGTAAATGCGAGGGAAGAGGATCAGGAAATCTCATCGCGCTAGTGAAAATTTATTCTGTTGACTTAGCCAGTTATTCTTAGGTTGAGAACTAAATTCTCATAGTAAGAATGCCTTGAAGTGTCTCCTATCATATTGCACTATTTTATTCTACATTTCTTGATAACTGCACATTAGTATCCCTAAAGTATGTTTTAGCAAGATATCTAAGTATCTTTAAACTTGTTTTAATTAACTATTTTTTCTTTATTTTGTTCATTAGTATATTTGAGGATGTGAAACATTTATCTGCATTCAACTAATTTCTAATAGTTAAGTAGTACTAAAATTTGCTGCTTGGACAACAGTTAAATAGCTTAAGAAGTCCCAGGATTGTTTGTCAACATTGGAAGTGAAAACAAATATTAGAGGCTAAGCAGTGAGAGCAGGGGATAATCCTTGTCATGACAAATCAGAGAAGAGGGGTCATAAGGAAAACTTCACAGAGGAGAACAGAGTTTGTGTTGGGGCTTATATCCTATTTTAGGCTTTCATATGAAGGAAAGAGACAGAAAGAACTGTGCATGACTCTTCCAAATAAAATTTATTTAGTTTATGTTGTCCTTGATAAATCCACAAATATTTATGTCATGTGACAAAACTGTAGGGACAGAAAACTAGGCAAGTCCTTCTCTACCTGTTGAGTCACTATATAAATATATTGCTTTTTCCATATGAGAATTTTATTTAAACTTTGTCTATAACAATTATTATTTACTACAACAAATTTATTATGATTCTATATAAAGGTATAACAACTACCATATATTCTTAACATAGGGTTTATAGGAAGTACATAAATGACTTTTTGTGACAGAGACAGCGAAAGAGAGAGAGAGGACAGGTAAAGACAGAAAGATAGGAAGGGAGAGAAATGAAAAACATCAATTCTTTCTTTGTTGTGGCACCTTAGTTGTTCATTGACTGCTTTCTCATATATGCTTTGACCAGAGGGCTCCAGCAGAGAGAGTGATCCCTTGCTCAAGCACATGAACTTGGGCTCAAGCCAGTGAACATGGGGTCATGTCTATGGTCCCACACTCAAGCCAGTGACCTCAGGGCTTCGAACCTGGGTCCTCTGCATCCCAATTCAAAGCTCCATCTACTGTGCCACTGCCTGGTCAGGCTAAATATGACTTGTTTAAAATACTATAGCGAAACTGTGTATGTCATTATTAAGACTGCAGATAGGTTATACATTAAGAATATTTGTTTCAGGTTGCCCTAGTTTATATCAAGTATAATGAACAGTACATAAAAATCTAACTATATAAAATATTAAAACAAATAAGTTTTGTGTAGTTAATAAAAATAATAAATATTTCTTTGATCTGTTAAATAATTTTCTTTTTCTACCATTAGAATGTGAGATCCACAAAGTCATAACTTTTTCTGGTTAGTGGCTTGTATTTCTAGGACCTTGGACAGTGCTTGGCACAACAATTCAGTATAATAGTTAAAAGAATAATGAAGCTGCCATTTATATATATATATGTTTACATTTATAATTATCACAGAACATATATTTATTATATACACTTATCTATATATTCTAAAAGTATTTTGTGAAATTAGAAATACTAAATGTACTATTTATCTCTGCAAATTTTATATATTTGAGTTTTAAGCTAGACTGAGAAACAACCTAAGTCAGGATAAGACTCTCTATTCAGATGTATAGTCAATTAATTTAGCAATTAGTGTTTATCAAGTAATATCTCCCCAAGTTGGTATTAAAGCAAAAAGTTTTAATTTGGAAAAACAGTCTTAAAATTCTTTTTCAACAATGGAAAATACAAAACAAATTAGGTTTCAAACCAGATTTTCAATTAATTTTATTTATTAATTTGCCAATGGGGTTAAGCATTAGCAGTTTTAAAACTATGCCCCTGTAGTATCATCTTTTAAAATATTTCTAAATGAAATTATGAATTGAGACATTTTATCACACAGAGTATTTATAGAAGTCTTTTTTTATTTGTTTTATTGAATTAAAAATAGTGACTGTCTAAATGCCAAAGGCATATACCGTACTTTCCTGAACCAGTTTATCATTTACTTTTTAGCTGGATAACAAAGGCTACATAGAAAACAAGCTGCATCTTATCTCATTCATCTGAGCTGTGTACTAAGGTAGTTCAATATGTGAGATTTTCATGGATGACCTTTTTCTCTTTCAGAAGTTTGCCCAGATTAGAAACCATCAAAATTTTTCTGTAAAAGATCAGATAGCAAATATTTCTGCTTTGTGGGCCATATGGTCATGTATTGCTCCTGCACCCTGCCACTGTGACATAAAAGTAGCCATAAAAAATTATAAAAAAAAAATGAATGTGATTTTTTTTCAATAAAACTTTATTTAGAAATGTCAGCTGCAGGTTAGCTTATTTTGAAGAAGATATAGCTGATAGTTTCAAACTCTTTCTATAATTTCCATCTGCCATCATCCTTAAAATTGAAAGTGATATTGCCAAAAAGAATGTTGCATAGGTGTTGTAGTGTCTCAAAATTGGAACATTTATATAGATAAGAGATGCCTAAGAACTGTGTTCAGGTCCTTTTGGCTGTGGACTTCTTGAACTGCTCTTCTTTCTTTTTTCATTTCTGTTCTGCTCCTACACTAATCAATATTAATTACTTCTTCCCCCCACATACATCTAGGTGAAATGAACAATATTTATTCAGGAGAGATGTGTGAGCAGCTGTTGTTCTCAGCTCTCTGAATGCTAAAAGGATAATTAATCCTTCTAGCCCTTGGTTATTACCCCCTTAAGCAGCTCACTCTGTCATGTAAATTAGACTTCTATGGCTTTGTTTTGACAATCTAAAGGCATCAAAAAGGACTCTTCTCTGGTTGGACTATGGGTGTTCCAAAAGTCTCAAGCTCCCTACAGATAATTAAAAACCATCAAATAGTAGATTTCTCTATGACTAAGAATGTATCAAATCTCAGGAGAGTATTTTAGAAGAGTAACTCTAACTTTGAGAAAAGAAGAGTGTTTTTGTTATAGATGTATGACATTTCCTAACAGGGTGGCCCACAATGAATCTTGCCCCTTGGGATTCATATTCCTCCTCAGTATGAACTAGTTCTTGGACTTATTTGCCTGTAACTATCATTTTCGTGTTTTTAGGTAATGAGTCATTGAGTCTCCACATATGAAATATGGCTGGCCTGCTAGAAAGACCAGATGAAGAGGTCTATGTGGAAAGGACACATGAAGAGGTAGAGACAAGCCTGACCAGGCAGTGGTGCAGTGGATAGAGCGTCGGACTGGGATTTGGAGGACCCAGGATTGAGACCCTGAGGTTGCCATCTTGAGCGCAGGCTCATTTGGTTTGAGCAAAGCTCACCAGCTTGGACTCAAGGTCACTGGCTTGAGCAAGGGGTTACTCGGTCTGCTGAAGGCCCCCGGTCAAAGCACATATGAGAAAGCAATCAATGAACAACTAAGGTGTCGCAACAAAAAACTAATGATTGATGCTTCTCATCTCTCTTTGTTCCTGTCTGTCCCTATCTATCCCTCTCTCTGACTCTCTCTCTGTCTCTGTAAAAAAAAAAAAAAGAGGTAGAGACAAGCCATCCTGGTGTTCTAGCTGAGCTCAGACTCCAGGAAACCTGACAGCCAAAGGCGACTAAACAAAACCTGACACTGACAAGTTCATCAGAACTGTCCAGCTGGGCTCAGCCTAGATAAAAGAGTTGTGAGTAAATGGAATGGTATTATTTTATTCCACTGCCTTGGTGGTGGTTTGATATGTACCAATACATACGGAAGTGAAATTTGGTATCTGGCTATAGATAGCTGTCAAAACAAAATCTAAAAGTTCTGGCATTGACTTTGGGAGAAGCCCAGGAGAAGAATACAGGAGGATTCCAAGCAGAGAATTATTGGAGTCAGGAAAAGCAATAAAGAAACCTCACTTGAGGATGAGGATAGGGAATTTGAATTATTTACTGAAAAGATAATTAGAGAAACTGTCACATTGGATAATTAGAAAATGTTCCTAAAATGCTTAAGAATTTTGCTAAGGGGATTTCCAGGCAGAATGCTGCAGTGCTTCTTGGCTTCTCTTTGCAGGGTCTGAGCCATTGATAGAGATGAACTGAAGAAGGAACTGTTTCATTTTCAAACATAATCTACAAGAAACATTTCCAATCTGGACATGTTGTGTTGGAAAGTGAAATTTTTCATTGGTAGCATCTGCATCCTGCAAAATGTTTTTAAAACAGACACGGCCTTAGGACAAAAATCAGATCCAGGATGAAAATCAAATGTGGATTTAGGACTGAAATCCAGTTGAAGACGTGGCTCCAGCACCCTTTGGAAAGACTTCAGAAGGGCTATAGGCAGAGCTTCTCAGGCCCTCTGTACAGAGAAGGGGCTTCTAATGATCTCAAAGGCATGCCTTAGAGACACTCTCCCCTGGAAAAAAGAACTTCTGAAAATGCTAAAGATATTGGTCCTAGGCTTCGAATGGAGTTGGGACTATCTTGAAGAGATTTATGACTGTGGCTTTTGTCTAATGGAGTGGATTGTAATTGAAATCTTAAAAGGTACTCAAAGTTTTTAAAGGAATTATAAATTTGGTCTAAAAGGGACAGAGATAGTACAAAATAAAGAGAACCTCTGGATTCCAAAACTTCTAATGTGAGGAGGCAGACTTGAGAAAACTACCCAGATGCAAATACAGACAATTTCTTAGGGCAAGTAAAGCCTTAAAATACAAAGGCCCAGATTATAAAATCAAACAGCAAAAAAACCCCTCCCTTAGGTAAAGTGGAATAGAAATGAGTTCCAACCAACTTATATTCTCTACCTCAGAGTAGAGGGTGGGAATGGATCCACGTGCTGGGCTGGATTTCAGAATTACTGTGAATTACTGAGTACTGCATCTCCAGTCTCCCCTCATCCAACCCTTACACAAACATTTGGGTGGCAGTGTTTGTTGTATATATTGTTCCACCAAATATTTGGTGGATATGGAAAAGATAACACACTCTTTAGTTCAAATACTTTCGAAAATATATAAAATTTACCCAAGGTACCTCATTCTCAACTGAACATAATTTAGATGATTCGATCCTGTGCCTGAGGGCTTAATTTGAATCCTTGATGGGATATGATGCTTGGGGGTCTTGAGAAGGAGGAAAATATATTTTACATGTGGGAAGAAAGTGAATCATTAGAGAAGAGAGGAAATACTCCTAAATTACAATGAACCATGCCTCCCAGTATTTATGACTCTCAACCATCACACTGTAGTATAAATCCTTTTCCGTTTAATCTGGGTTGGTCCCGTGACTTGCTTTAACTAACACAAAGTGTTGGGAATGATGTTGTCCATTTCCTAGCCTAAGCCTTAAGAAGTTCTCACAGCTTCCTCTTTTGTGTGTGCCCTTGGGAAACATGGCCCCCTATGTAGGAAATCCTGCTGTCTTGAAGAAAAGACCACATGGAGAACCAAATGGAAAGGTCACATAGAGAGAGAAAAATCCTGAGACTAGCTGGAAAGAAAAATGCTGAGTCCAACCTCAGGCAGACCTAAAACTAAGGGAGACATTAGATAATTTGAAAATGTTTCTAATAAGCTTATGAATTTTGCTAAGGGGATTTCCAGGCATAATGCTGCAGTACTTATTGGCTTCTTTTTGCTGTGTATGAGCCGTTGATAGAGATGAACTAAAGAAGGATCTGTTAGAGATGAACTAAAGAAGGAACTGTTTCATTTTCAAACAGAATCTACTGCAAGGGAATGCAGAAATCTACCTCAGGTTAAAGAATTATGAACAAATAAAATGGTTGCTACTTAAACCAGTATGTTTTGGAGCGTAGTGTTACACAGCAGTAGATAGCTGAAACAAGGATCAGACTGCAGGAAAGTGTAGGAGAGTCATATCTCACTGGGTACGTCAGCTGAAGATATAAATTATTGCAGTCAAGCACATATATTAAAACTATATACATTTCTATTACATAAATGTCTATTTAAACATATCTGCATATGCATTTGTTATATGCATATGAGTATGTGTGTATATAATCAGAAACAATATTTTTAAGAACACAAAAGCTATGTCCATACCTGATTAACTCATTAAGAACCAGCTATTAGTCTGGCAGTTGATTCCAATCCATTTTGTCAATTACAATGATCTGGTATCTATGCCTACAGTATTCCAACACCCTTTAAAATAACAAAATTGTTTTTACTTTTAGTTTTAGTGTTTGTGAAATTACAGAAAGCAAAATGCAAAAACACTGATACAACCACTATAACTTGTCCCTCACGATGTATTGCACAGTATTTTCCCACTTGGGAACACATTTTAAAGAGTTGAAAATTAACATCAATTATCTTTTTTCCACATAAAAGTTTCTATTTTTTAGAAAAGAGTCCAGTTTTAGTATTTTGTTTAAATTTCCATCAGTTGTATACTAGTTTTACTAGTAATTCAGCACATTTGTGGAAAAAGTTAGTTTGTTCAGTATTGATGAGTCACTAAAGGGTGAAAAATTAGCTTATGCGTTTTTTTATATATGAAAAAAAAATACACACTAGACTCCATTGATTTTACTATGGATAATCTCAAAATTTTCTTTTCCAATCATAACTAATTCTTTACAGGCTCAATTTCGTTGCCTTCTCCCATGATCTTTGTCTTTCTCTTAGTATTATCCAGCTGTCATCACCATGACATTTTCTGAACTGTTATAAGATTGAGATCTGAAAGCCATGGAGAAGCAAACATGAGGAGTAGCCATTCTAATACAATAATTCATTCATTCTTTTACTCATAGAACCAAAATGGTGACTACCTATGTGACATCTAGTCATTTTCAACTTAAGGAAGTAACTTTAATTAATTGAAAGCTATTTTCAAAAGGGGTTAATAAAAGTCATAGTTCATATACCACCATTAATCTTTACAACCACCTTTTAAGGTAAGCATTTTTCCCATGTCATTTGTGAGGAAGCAAAGTTTTACCGAATCTGACATGCCCACATTATACAATTCTTAAGCTGATATTTGAAACTTTTCTCTCTGACTCCAAAGTCTGTTTTTTTTTCATTGTACTTACTTATTCTAATACATGATTTAATGCCTTGAGACTTTAACATAGCAAACCTTATTCTTGTAGCTTAAGAGTCCCCACCAACTTTAAAAGACTTAAATTAAAGGTAGAAACTTAAACTAATTTTTTACATCAGTTAAAAGTATACTATATTTTTAAATGAAGAGGTAAATAAATACCTAAGCTATTTTATACTGTTAGCATCATCCTTTGTCAAGAAACTTTGTAAATCACAGCTTTTCCTTTTAAATCTTTGTGGGTTTCCTGTCACCATTTCCCTAACTTTGAGGAAAGAGGAGGAAAAGAAAGAAAATGAATGATTTCATTGGCATACATACTGGAAAATCAGATTCTTAACTACTACAACTATGTAGTACCAATGTCTGGATCAAAAGTGAACAATCCAACCACTTGTAGGAAACATTACATCTGTGTCTCTAGATGCATCTGTGTAATTAGAAACATCTGGACAATTGACCAAATGATTGGATTTTCCTTCATAATTTAGGAATTGTATAAAAACACCTCCTATGCTACATGAAATGAAATTAGGATGTGATTGACTGATATACTGGTCTACATTCATCATTATTTCCTTTGCTCATACATTCGGCAAGGCATCACCATGGGCAGAGTATAATTCTCCATCACTTGATTCTGGATTGGCCACTTAAATTTGTATTGGTCATAGGATGAGAAAATATCAGTGGTAAATTTTCAGCTTAGATCTTAAGAAATCCTATACATTCCTGTGTCCATTTATTTTCTTCCATCATCACCATGAATGAAAATCAATTATTGAATCTATCATACTCCCTGGTAATATCAATCTATGTGCATGGATATTACACAAGAATGCTCATACACTATTTGAAATTAAGCATCATTCTTGTCCTTAAATATCACCTTATATGTATTTAATAAACTCATGTACGAATGCTTAATTCCTCAGTAAATAAGGGGTAATATTTTACTCATCATTTCAATCAGTATCAACAGCTAAACGGAGATAGAACCCAAAGCAAGCAATGGAACCACTTTCATATGTAAAGCACTACAAACTGACCCACTCACTGTGTGTGTGTGTGTGAGAGAGTGTGTGACATATATCTATTCATAAGGATTTTATGTGAACCTCCTTCAGGTAACCCTGTATTTTAAAAAAATATTTAAGTTTTTTGATTCCACATAGTCAACCATGAGACAAATTCTATGATTTCTAATAATATATATATCGAAGAAACTTTGGTGATAAAAATATTTTTTATGTTGTAGAATGACAATGAGTATAAATGAATCTCAGTTCAGACACAGCCATGCTCTCAGTGGAAGTGTGGCAGTAAATCCATAGACGAAATGATGAAACAACTGTGGAGATGGCTGTGGACAGACACGTCTTGCGCTGTATTGTTAGTCTTGTGGCACAGTGGGTTGCATTTATACACATATATTTCCTTTGGTTTCCAAGTGCACAAAATATGTTTTTTATTTTCCCAACTGCATAATATGAGGTGGTGCTGTTCTGTAGTCGGTGTGGTTATGGATCAGTTAGTAAACACTTCCCTTGATTGAGAGTAGATAATACACAGGTGACAATGTATGGCGATGCTAATGTAGCAAGTGTCCAGGCTGAACCGAAGGAGTGTGTTTAATCAAGCAGTTCATTGAGTGGTCCTGAGATGTGAATTCACATAAAGTGATGTACAACAGGGAGGGAAGCGGCTTGACTTCTTGGTGGTTATGATTTGAGAGGATAGGCGGAGAGAAGAAGAAAGTGTGGTACAAGTGTAAAGATGGAGACCTGTTTCACTTTAGACTCTGAGAACCACAACCCTGGTACCAGTGGTACTGAGGGATGCCACAGAGCAGAGTGGTACTGAGGGTGCAGCAGAAGCAGAGTGCAGAGGGTTCATAAGAGAACTGACTGCCAACTTTTATCAAAAATTGCCAAGAACATGCGGCAATCACCATTTGAGAATTTGACTTCTACACAGAGTTCTCTGCTACTACAACAGGTGGGCATCTTGAAATTTGTACTTAGTGCAAATTCACTTGTACTCACAGCTAGTGAGGCCTGGGGAAGCGGATCTATGCCTTCAAAGGGCTCTCCACATAACGGGGATGACAGAATGATACACATGAAAAGACAGTATAATGCAAATGCTCCCGGAAAGCTCTAGATGACAATTCATGTGAGATGGGAGAGGGAAGTTAATTGTGGACAAATTTTGGATGTTGAGCTTAATGTTACATGTTGCATACAATGGATGTCAAAATATCTGAAACTTAGGAAGCTTCTGCATCCTTTCTTCTCTCTGTGGAGTTTGGCAACCTGCCCATGTGTTCCCAGGGCACCCTATATTGTCGTTGTACTGAACTTTGACATGCACTTGTGTGTTTTCTTGCCTATCTAAACTCAGACAGCAAACTCTCACATATTAAGTTTTGTTTCTTTATTTTTAGTATTACAAAGCACATATAATAGTTATCATTCACTTAATAACTAAAAACTGATAAATGTATCCTCATAAAAGGAACTTCCATACATTAATTTTGACAAGCACAAATCTAAAGGTGATTATGGTCATACTGGCCTACCCAGCAATCATGACTGCCTGTAGTTTATTATTAGATATCTAATAATGGTCTATAAGACTTTTCACTTCATAGGTGAATTCTATAGCCTGAAATACAAACCTTCTTGATCTTAGTAATTCACCACTTCCTATCTACAGTCCAATAAAACTAGCTGGATAAGTTTCTAAGGGTATGTGTAAGGTAACGGAAGCTCTAACCTTTCCAATCAATGAACAACTAAGGTGTTGCAACGTGCAACGAAAAACTAATGATTGATGCTTCTCATCTCTCCATTCCTGTCTGTCTATCCCTCTCTCTGACTCTCTCTCTCTGTCTGACTTTCTCTCTTTGGCTCTGTAAAGAAAAAAAAACCACTACAGATGAAAGCTCTAACCTTTCATGTTTGTAGTCTCCAAAGTTCCTACAAAGAGCAGAGACCCAGTTAGGTACCAGGGCTCTATAAATTCTCTTTCACTGTGAAGATGCCCAATTAGTCTACTATGTTAATGTCCTTAATGCGTGGGGTTGGTTTTTTTTTTTGCGACCTCATCAAAAATACTATTTAAAGCAAAAAGAAAAAAAGTGAGCTGTAACGTAAGGAAATAAATTTCTACAAAGCTAATCATCCCTTTTTGTTACTTGAGGTTCTTGCCAGTGTATACTCTCAAAAACAATTTACATGTCTCACAGTCATCGATCTAACTTTGGGGACGCATTGACTTCATTTTACCCTTCCCCAGAAGACATTACCTGCCCAGACTCGCCAGGACCTGATAGCATTTGCCTTCATTT
This sequence comes from Saccopteryx bilineata, assembly GCF_036850765.1. Taxonomy (NCBI): domain Eukaryota; kingdom Metazoa; phylum Chordata; class Mammalia; order Chiroptera; family Emballonuridae; genus Saccopteryx; species Saccopteryx bilineata. The sequence continues at coordinate 19,654,727 of NC_089493.1, forward strand.
ATGGCAAAGGAAATGAAATGAAAATAAATGATAGTAAGTAGTCTGGTTTGAACTTGAGAACTTAGAGAAACTAGAGTTGAGAAAGAAGAGTGATTTCTTACCATTTATGTTAATTTTCCTTTATTATTTGGACACATAAGCAGCAGTTAAAGGAGATTATATAGCTCCCAATAAGGAGTTTTAATGTTCTGGGAGGATTTAAAACATTGAGGCATTCATTTATGAAAGTTTTAGGTTTTGTCTTTAAGTCTCTCAGCTGATGGCTCATAAAAAGTGGCCCTGGTTTCATGCTTTTCCATTGAAGAATTGGAGAGAAATGGCCATAAAATGGTCGGCTTTTGTTTAATAAACTATCAATCTACCTCACATAATTTTAGTTGACTCGGTCAATTTTTCCTCCATTTGATCACAATGGTGACGATTTTCTCTCCTATCCACTGGCCTCCCTGTGGCCCCTTGTCCCTTTATGTGTACCTTTTTCAATCCTTCTGATGGGATATTGAATTGCAATGATGCTTAACAATTCAACCACAGGAGCCAGAATGATGTATTTAATGGTCACAAATAGCCATGATCTCTCCCTTTCTTTCTCTCTCTATACATATTTTTTTAAAATATGACACACTTGGTATTTATCATCATCAAGTGAACCACAGTATAGCCTTGGTACTCATTCAGCAGAAGGAGAGTCTTCTTTAAACTGAGTTTTCTATTCCAAACAATGGTGCTCATTGTTCCTTAGCAAGTTGAAACCAGGTGTTCACCAGGTAGAAGTAAACAAATATGCTCTTTCCTTGACAAGCTCTTAGATTTACAAATTGTGCTCATTTCTTTAATTTGTCAGTATTAATGTCAGAAAGCATCTGTAGAATTTGTAGAAACGACCCCCTTGAGCTTATCAAAGATAAAACACTCACAAATGCCAAATTTTGTTTGAGGCATTTGCTATCTGAATACTAATGTTGGGGGAGAGAAGGATTGGCGAGTGGAAGGGGTAGGAATGATGAAGTACACAGAAGACGGGAACCTTCTGCAGTAAGTGAAAACAGATGGGACTTCTGGTTTAGCCTTGCTCATTTTAAGTGTCACTGCTGGCCAATGATTTGTTTCTGTATCACATAATATTTATTATTGATAACCAGTCAAGAGATTTAGGTAACTCAAAAATTCCCAAAAGGGGGGAAAAAGTTCACACAAAAGCTAGTGAAATCTGAATAAGTCTGTATTCAAGTTAATATCATTGTACCAATATTAATTTCCTGGTTTTGACAAAGTATTATGTTTATGTAAGACATCATCATTATAAATACCTGGGTAAATTGCACATAGAAATTCTCTGAAGTGTTTGAGCAACTTCTTGTGAGTCTTAACCTATCTTAAAATACCAAGCATTAAAAAATAGCAAACAGTTGGGCTATCCATTTTAAAAAAAATGACTCTCTAAGAAGGTAAGAGTGGTCAGTTATTTTATTCTTAAAAAAACATGAGCAACAGAAATGAGTGAAGAAATGTACAGGTGGCAGCCTCCCTTTACTTCTAAAAAAATATTTTAAATATTTTGGATTCAACAAAATAGCACTTTAGCTATTGCCATCCTAGTAAGTAGGACCAGATTTGAGAACGACTGCTAATGAGGAGTTAGAGACTTCTTAATCTAAAACACACCTTAATGTTTTTGAACTTTGCATCATTTTTTTTATTGTAACTCAGGGCATGATTTGACAGCTCCTTCAGAATTCAATATGCTTACTTAGTGGCAGCCGAACAGGTCTTCATATATGCCAGGGTCTCTCTGAAGAGCACTTCCATTGCACTTCTAAAGGATTTGACAAAGGTCACAGTCTTGAAGATTAAAATACTTTTGAATGAAGTTTGACAACTGCCAATCTTCACCATACCAAAATATTTTTTCATAAGATGTGTAGCTTAGTGTGTGTTTCAAAAAGTTGAAATTTTCCTTATTTCTGAAACCACTAAAATGTGATACAGACCGGCACTTTCTCACACATGCCTTGAATTGTGAACTCTTCTTACCCCAAACAACACACACAAACCTATGCATCTGACACACACACACACACACACACACACACACACTTTAAGTTTTCTTAACGGGTCCAAAGAAATTCATAGATTACAAGATATGTTACAAATAAGAAACAATTATCTATTCCTTTATACTTGAGATGTTTGAAATAACTTATTGAGATTTTTCTTAGCCCCTTGCTCATTTTGTTAAAATTTGCAATGTTCTCTTCAGATACTGAAAGTGAAAGCTTTTATCCTCATGCAACTGTTATAGGCATCTTTTAGTTTTCTCGGGTTTCCAGTTAGCTTTTGGCTTGTGAAGTCTTTTCCTTTGCATTCACAAAGCGTTCTTTTTTAAAAATTTTATTAATTTTAATTTATTGTGTTTACATGGATTCAAGTGTGCCACCCTCACCCCTCGCCTCCATGTCCCTATGTACACCCATTTTGCTCCCCTCTCCCTAACTCTCTCCCCCCTTCCCTCTGGGATTTGCTGTCCTGTTATCTGTATCTCTGTGTTATGTATATATAGTTTCACTAATCCCTTCACCTTCTCTGACCCCATCCTCTCATCCCCTTCCCTCTGATAGCTGTTTTTTGGGTCCCAGTGACCCTGCCTCTGCCTCTATTCCATTCCTCAGTTCACTGTGTTCATTAGATTCCACCTATATGTCAGATCATATGATATTTGTCTTTCTCTGCCTGGCTTATTACACTTAGCATAATAACCTCCAGGTCCATCCCTGCCATCGCAAAAGGTAAGATTTCCTTCTTTGTCATAGCTGTGTAGTATTCCATTGTGTATAGGTACCACTGCTTTTTAGTCCACTCATCCACTGATGGACACTTGGGGCTATTTCCAGATTTTGGCTATTGTAAACAATGCTGCAATAAACATGCGGGTGCATATTTTCTTTTGAACCAGTGATTTGGTACCCTCAGGATATATTCCTAAAAGTGGGATAACTGGGTCAAAAGGCAGTTCCATTTTTAATTTTTTGAGGAAATGTCATATTGTTTTCCACAGTGGCTGCACAAGTCTGCATTCCCACCAATAGTGCAGGAGGGTTCCCTTTTCTCCACACCCTCACTAGCACTTATTCTGTGTTGATTTGTTATGAACGCCATTCTGACAGGTGTGAGGTGGTATCTCATTGTGGTTTTAATTTGCATTTCTCTAATGATTAATGACATTGAACATTTTTCCATATGCCTATTGGCTATCTGTATGTGCTCTTTGGAGAAGTGTCTATTCAGTTCTTTTGCCCATTTTTAAATTGGATTGTTTACCGTCCTGGTGTTGAGTTTTAGAAGTTCTTTAAAATTTTGGTTATTAACACCTTATCAGACGTATTGGTGAATATATTCTCCCATTATGTGGGTTGTGTTTCTATTTTGTTAATAGTGTTTTTTGCTGTGCAAACAAACAGTTCTTGATCAGGTAATATGCATTCTCTGCAGCTACTGAGTAGAGTAACCCACAGTCCCGCCGCATGTTACAAGTAATTCAGGTTTTCTATTGTACTGATCAGAAATTAATAGATAAGATGTTAATACAACATCCATTTTGCTCCCTGTTAATTACAATGCATTGCTTCATATAATAATAATAATATTCACATTATTTTACATTTGATTATCTCTTGCCTTTTTTAGGGGGCATGTGATTTCTTTGATTTAACTTTAATTTTTGCAAGAATTAGACTAGGAATTGTGAAAAACACTTGAAAGATGACATGGCTGAGCTCCAAAGAGAGTATGCTTTCCTTTTTTTTTTTTTTTTAATACAACTCTACAGTGCTAGATTCCACAAAAGGATTCAGATCTCTTCCTGCCTCTGCTTCTCCCACTTGGCTGCGGGCATCAGGAGCAGGCTGATGATGGATGTTTGTGCATTAGAACGATGAGACCGCTCTCTGGCAACTCAGGCCACAGACCAAACATTTCTAATTAAGATGTTGTCATTTCACGTAGGGGGAAAGCTTTGGCCTCACTCCAGAATGCCCATAAATAAGAGCATCACCTAGAAACATGAGAAAGAATAGTTTCAAGTGAAAGTATCCTTCCATGATGAAGAACATAATTCAACCTACTACCCAAACTGATTTACGGGCCCAGAGTACCAGGCTAGTTTGTAGTTCAGGCCTTTGCACAGGGCACCTCCTGCTGGCCAAAAGAGAAACTGCATTCGGAAAGCTGGGAATTCAGTCCTTGATTCAAGACTATCCTGTTTCCTTTTTCTTTTCTTTATTTTTTTTGTCCAAAAAGAACTTACTAAACTTTATTCATATCTATATCCTTTTATTTCTCCATGCCAGCCTCTGACACTCAGTTTTATCCACAGTCCCATTTGATAGCTGACCCCATTACTCATTTTTGATAAAAAATGTTTTACTGCACTCCCCCCTTAGGAAAAAAAATTTAAAGTACTTTTCAATATGAAACCCAAATGAACTCCCTCTTGTTTCATTGTAAATAAGGCATCCCATATTTACACTCCTCAGATGTATTTCCTGTCCTCTGTTTCTTTGAATTCTCTACCCTTCCTTTGTGTTTCTCTTAGAATCTAAATTGGCAGCAACATACATTATAATTTATCTCACTGTTTGGTGAGACAATTCTTCCATGAAAATCATTAATATAAAATATTCAGTGCCCTGCCATGGACTTTTTTTCCTAAAAGAATATTCACATTATGTTTTAAAATATGCCGAATACGATGAGCTTTCCAGTCAACTCTGTATTCAGAGCATTAGAAAAAAAATTGTCTTTTTATTCTACAAGCACACTCCCATAGACAGCCTGACATTAAAGATTCGAACGGAACCCTGCAGCTGAAATAAAAAGACTGCTGACTTTCTTCCAACCGGAAGTCTTGACCTTGTGCTTTTGAAATCTCCCTAAGGCTCAGGTTCACAGCCCTAAATCAGATAAGTTTGATGCGCTTTGCTTCGATCCATATGGAGGGCAGAACATTGTTTGTGTGTCACAGTGTAAGTGCCAACGGAAATTCCTCCAGAGGAAGCCTGTGCCTTCTTTGCAGCCACTGTCAGTGAACTACGCATGCCTACTTAGTCCTTCCCTGATCAGCTGCGAGACAGGGAATCCTGCCTGGACTATGGAAGCGTTTCTCATGGCAACCGTCACAGACAGTGGCTGCTTTGGTAATAATACAAGCTGTGAGATAATCAGGCTGGGGCAGGCTCTTCCAGCAAAAACCAATGGACCTTTGGCAGGGAAGCTACCTGGCCCCAAGCAGCTCTTTTACTCATCCTCTGATAGGCTGATATAATCCGCCAAACCCTTAAGAAGGTTGCAGCTGTCCTATACAGAGATGTTTCCCACTTGACCTTGGAAGGCGAAGCTGAAAAGCAGCACCTAGATATCTGTGAAGGATCCCTGGTTCCAGTGCCAACCCACAGCTTCAAAGCTCCCTTTTTTTTCTTCTGCAGGGGATTGAATAGAATAAGAAAGTTTTCATTTTTATTAGCACCTCTCTATTTGGTTTTTAAAAATTATGGTTCTTTTTATGATGCATGGTACTTACTCACTTTAGTTTGCCTCCTATAAAATGATAAAATACATTAAGTTGCTCTATTCCTTTTGTTGTTTGAGCAATAACATTCCTTAGATTTCATGTGGCAGTTTCTAGGCATTTATGATGGAGAAGAAAAATATTAATGATAACGAATAGGCATATAAATCATGGTGACTACAACATCTTGGCATTTGTTTTCCCTAAGCTTAAATGCACAGTTTTGGCAGAAACTGAAGGCTTGCGGCTCTGAAGCCCAGAGTCAACCTCACTCCTGCTGAGTTGGAAGAGGTTGAGGATCAAAGGTGTAAGTGAGAGAGAGCCTGGAGTAGTTTTCAGAGCCTCAGTTTTATTGAATTGAAGTATATTTACACCTGTTCCTAAACATCCAGGCTGCCAGTAACTCTCCTGGATAATCTGCCTAAAGATTTTTGGAGGTTTCCATGGTAATTCAGAATGAAATATTCAACTTTATCTTCCAGAAGTTGATAGCAGAAATATTGTGGAATTATAACCTTCATTAGGGAATGTGGAACAAGACTTGAGATTCATCTAAGAATTCACAGTTAATTTTCTTCTGTTCTTTCTTGGTTTCCTAGCAAAATGACATATAGAAGTGAAACAGAAACTGTGTGTTTATTGTAGAGTGGTTAAATAAACACAGAGTGGAAATGGGAGATGCCCTTTCAGAGCACGTGAAGAAGAGAAGCAAGGATGTTGACACAGGGTTTTTAAGGGTAGGTAGGCTCTATCCTATTACAATATTTCTCCTTATAAAGATGATTATCAATTCACATGGTTTGGACTACTGTCATCCCAGCATCTTTGGATTCAAGCGAGGGAGATATTTCACTGGAAAAAAAATTTTTTTTTCAAAGATTGTGAGAAAAGTTGCTATTCAAAGGCCTGAGTGACCACAATCAATCCCAGAAGAACACTTTAATCTTTGCCAAAAAGGGAAGTCAAGTAATCTCCCAGGTGGTGTTTCTGAGTTTTCCCAGCTCTGAAATCCCCATAGGGCTTGAAAGGTCTTTGCTTTATTGCAGACAGATGGACTGAGAGTGGCCAACTAAATCCACCCAAATCAGTACTTAGCAGAGGCTGCGATGCCTTAGGCAGTATGACCACACTGCCAGCAAAGGGGGAAAGCTCACCAAACCTCCTGCTCTAAAACCACTCCTCAGCTAAACTCCACGGGACAGTGAGGGGAAAGTCAGCTAGGATTTTAAAGAAAAGAGAAACACAAAAGTGCAGTAGTCATCACCCTAGCACACTGGCTAAATGTATCTTAAAGCATAGATTAAAAATAGCTGATTCCACACTGGTTATGGGTGCAGATCATAGAGGAGGCTGTGCGTGGGGGGGAGGGGGTGTACGTAGAAAATCTCTGTACATTCCATGCAAGTTTTCTGGGAACCTAATAAAACTACTCTAAACATAAAGCCAAATGAAAGAAAGAAAAAAAGAAGAAAGGAAAAGAAGGAAACTTTCTAACACATATAAGGAGATAATTCAGTTAATTAAAATGCCAGAAAAAAATATTTTTTAATACTTTAAATAAAATACATTTAATATTTTAAATAAAATATATTTAAAGTATTTTTATATTTAATATACTTAAACATAAAAGCAGTCAATATATTTAACATATTTAAAGTTAAATATATATATATATTTAAATTTACTCTAAATTCCTCCTTTGTCATTGCTAATGGGAAATTCAGGGTCTGTTCACCCTGTTTTAAAGGCACCATAAATAAATCCTGAGTCGGGAATGAAATGGTCAGAAATCAAAGCCATGTAATCGATGCATCAGGGAGAACCTAGGGAAGTAGAGTGGTTAAGCTGAGTAAGGAAAACCATGACTGTTCTTTGGATTCAGGATCTTCTTTTCAGTTCTGCCTGGAGAAGGAGTTGAGAGATCTCACAGGACTCACAGTCTGTTCAGGGCCCCTCTGCAGGGTATATCTGATCCTACAGGGGGTTCTGGCTGTGCTTTGCCTGTGAAGGTAGTCAAGCAAGGTCACCTGCTGATGGAGACGCAAGATACATCTCTTCCTGCTGGGATCAATAGCATGTGTTGAGAGCCATGTGGATGAGAGTTCTCTCTTCTAGCCTCCCAACTCCATTTCAAAGGAGGTTTCTGTTTACTGATTGGTCACAGTAGTTTTCAATTCCCACATACACCTAAGCATCTTGAACATTTTCAAACTACCAGTACTTGTTGATCTTCTTAACAAATTTATTTAACACATTTATTTAGAGGAATCCAAATCCATCTTAAATTTTATATACTTCTTGTACAGGTAAATTATTCTAAGCTATTCATGTGAGCAAGAATTAGTTTAATCTGATTTTGTTGTCTATGACCTATCTAATTTCACCTGTGGAATAAGGACCTGAAATAAGATGTTTGGATTAGGAGGGAGACAATGAAATAATATTAAAAGTTTGGGTTTGTATTTACATACTTTGAGTCCTTTCTACTCTACCAAAGTAACATGTATTTTAAAAAGGAGCTACTTATTTTCCCCTTTGCTTCAGAAAGGCAGTAAATCTGTGGTATAATATGCACATCTACTGAAAAATTAGAATTTGACAATTTGATTAATCCAATTGGTAGCATAAATCTTTTTTAAAAGCTCTTTTGGTGAATAATCATGGAAATCATTACCTGCAAAAATTTCTATTACACTCCTTAAAAATTGTTGCATTTTTCTATAAAGTAAGTCAACAACTAGTCTCTCCCACTTGCTCATAGATTTATTTGGCTGTTATGATTCTAGTACCACACACATACACACACACACAAAGACACGTATATCTAATGTGTACACACAAGGCACATAGATATTTGTTATAAGTCAATATTCCATAATATACCCTATAGGCATTGTCCAAAAAACATTAATCTGCTTCAGAAGCAATCTTTGGAAATCTAAATTCTTTGTGCTAGTATCTAACTGGGATAATGTAGAAATGATTTAAATGACACATCACGACTGAACTAAGAGACATAGTTACAGTTTTTTGTTTTTGTTTTTATTTTTTTTACAATCTGAAGGCATAGGATTCTGTCTCTATTTCAATTTCCTAAAAACAACAACAACAACAAATATATATATATATATATATATATATATATGTATATATATTAGAGAACAAGTCATGAAGTCAGTAGCCAATGTACTTATTTGTGGCTTTCTTCAGAACCTAGCTGAAAAGAACTGATTTCTCTCAAAGTGAGGAAAAGTATTCTCAGCCCTCTGCTACCGACGTTCCTGCGGTAACACCTTCTATCCCCCTAAAATGCACATGTGGAAACATATAATTAAGTAGACCTCTTCATTCTTAATAAGTTCCTTTTCTCTTTAATAGTTTTTGATCATCATGTTCACCCCAAGCACATGCATCAATTTTTCCCTAAACAAGAGGGCTTTTCTTGTACGCCTTCCTCTCCGTGCCCTGCATAAATATTCCTACAAAGAAAAGTGACCTGCTAATTATGAGTGATTGCTTTTCCCATCCCAGGGTGACTGAGGGATAATTTCAACTAAGTATTCATAGTCAGGGCTCATCAAGTGATTGCTCTCTAGATTAATCTCCCTGGGCCCGAGTGCTGCCTGCCTGTAGCCCGAACATGGCACTGCATTCTATCTGTCCTCTTCAGCCTGAATAAAGAGACCTTATGTGCTAAACCATTTTAATTTATTCTGCACAATTTAATTACGCTTCGGCGCAGAACCACCTGTGACCTTGGGTTCTATAATGAAAGCCACCCCCCAGTCGCCACTGCAGAGAGCTGTCTGGGAGAGATGGTGGGAGTTAAGAATCTTGTGTATTTGCTCCTCCCTGGAGAAGCCCTACTCTTAGACTTGTCCCCTTAGTCTGTTTGCAAGCACTTGGCTGTTTGCTGGAGCAGCTTTTGCGTAAGAAATGCCTTCCCTTGGAAGATCTGAGTGAAATTCAAAATGACTCACAGCCATTTGTGTGAGAAAACAGGGAGAAATGTCCTTTTATTTTTCCTGCACTCTGTGAACCCCAGGGCATTTTAAAATATAGAGTCCTTTATTTCTCTTTGTGAGTACTAAGATGAAAGCTTATAACTTGTAATTAAATGCTACTTTTGTATAAATCTGGGTCATTTGATATTCACTTACTAACTGGAGGGGTTATTTAATTTAGAAACTTTCAAAAACAGTTTCACATTGGGCCAGCTCTAGTTCCTCAGGTATGGGATTCTGATTAGAAAAAGGCATTGGGAAATTTTAAATCTGAACACGTATACATTGTACTGGACCAGCTTTGGATCTGCTGTGGCTATAAGTGTTATATCTTTTTTATTATTTTTTAGTTTTTCGGTTTTTTTATTTTTTATTTTTTTTTATTTTTCCGAAACTGGAAACGGGAAGGCAGTCAGACAGACTCCCGCATGCGCCCGACCGTGATCCACCCAGCACGTCCACCAAGGGGCGATGCTCTGCCCCTCCAGGGCGTCGCTCTGTTGCGATCAGAGCCACTCTAGCGCCTGGGGCAGAGGCCACAGAGCCATCCCCAGCGCCCGGGCCATCTTTGCTCCAATGGAGCCTCGCTGCGGGAGGGGGAGAGACAGAGAGGAAGGAGAGGGGAAGGGGTGGAGAAGCAAATGGGCGCCTCTCCTGTGTGCTCTGGCCGGGAATCGAACCCGGGACTCCTGCACGCCAGGCCGACGCTCTATCGCTGAGCCAACCGGCCAGGGCCAGGTTTTTTTATGTCCTGCCCCCGGCCCTTGCTCTGGGTCTTGTGATTTTCCTCCAAGCAATGTTCACACGTCCACACAAACCATGTACCACCTGGGCCACTGAACACCCTATGGTCTGATTCATACAATGCATGCTGGCCCATTTTGCTGACATTTAAGATGCACTTTTATTTTGCCACATGCCAGCATTACTAAAAATTGTCTGTCTTACTATCAGTAACATCTTATCATTTCCATTTACCAGCTGGCAGTGAGGGGTAATTGTCGTGGTCTGTGTTTGGGTAAACTGGGTCATAGCTGTTTATGTGGTCCTTTGTTTTACATCCAAAGGAATATTAAAAAGCTTTATTGAAATTGAGATACAATTAACATAATATTATGCTAGTTATAGATGTACAACATAATGAGTCCATGTGTACAGATCGTAAAACGATCACCACAAAAGTGTAGTTAATGTCCATCAACATATATAGTTATTTTTTTCTCTTGTTCTGAGAAGTTTTAAGACCTACTCTTTTAGCAACTTTGAAGTGCACAGCACCGTGTTGTTAACTATAGTCCCTCTTCTGTACTTTTTACATCCCAGGTCTGGTCAGTTTGAAGCCTTTCCTGTGATTGCAGTTGCTTTTCTGTACGGTCTTTGTAATAGTTATTTTGAGAATTATGGGATGTATGAGAAGAAAGGGTTTTAGAGTCAATTTAGTGTAACTGTTTCATTTACAGACAAAGAAATTAAGATTGATGGAATTTAAATGTTAGTGACAGGTCGGAGACTGTGTGACCATCTATTATTATAAGCCAGATGTAATCTGAAAATTAGATATGATTCCTGACTTTATATGACCAAGGACCTGGTCACATGTTCCCATTTTCTTGAAGAGTGTTCTCAAATATACCACACCTTCGTCTTACGTCCATATGTCAGGTATTGCTTCTTGCCCAGTGTCCACCTAAATACACTGTGGCGGTCCACCCTCACCATCCAATCACCTCCCAAAGGCCTGGCCTCCTCATACCTCCCCCTTAGTCCCCCGGGATTAGGGCCTCAACATGAATTTTGGAAGACTGTAGCAGGCATGCCACAGAAGACAGTGATTTTACTAAGCCAAATTTCAAAGGACTTAAACTGACCGAAATCACTGGAATGAATTGAAGTGGAGGAGATACCGGAGGTAAGAGTATTGGAACGTGGACTAGGACCTAGGATCGTGCTCTTCCACTAGTGACCTTTTAGCATGGCAGGTAGGGACTAATGGGAAAACATGACTCCCTGTGCTTACTAAATGACAATTCAAATAATGTGACTATCACTTAGCATTTCTTCGTCAGGCATTAAGCTAAACATTTCATGGATTGTCCTATATTTAATCCCCCTGTTATCAGGCAACAATGGTAACAACGACAGTAATGATAATGATGATAACTAAAAATTATATACTGCTTAATATGTGCCAGATTTCATTCTAATAACTTCAGATAAACCCTCAAAACAACCTTATGAGACTGGAAGTACTAAGATTCCCATTTACCAGTTTAGTAAACTTAGGTATAGAAAGGTTACATCAGTAGTTTTATCTCTATTTCATAGATGGAAGAATGAGGGTTCAAGTAGATGAAACAATTAAATTCTAAGCTAATCATTTCACAGTTAGCTCAATAATGTAAATGCCAGATCATTTCAAGCCTGTTCTTCGTCTTTTTCTTTTTCATAAAGAAAATTACATATTAAATAAAGTTAACCAGATACTCATCATTAATATATTTTTAATATTTATATAAGTTCATTACATAAATGGATACATTATTTAAAGGTTCTGGTTTCTGTAACAAAGGCTCAACTATAGTAAGTGGTTTAAACAACAAAGCAGTTCATTTATTTTTCATGCAGCAAGCTTGGCATAAGCCGTTCGTGTCTGACATGGAAGTCCTGCGCCATGACAGACCTAATTGGCTTTTGTTTAGTTTCTCTGCTAGCCTGGACATGGACCATCTCTAGGTCCAACATGTCTACTCTGTTTCCATCCATAACTCTGAAATCAAAGACATTTCAGAACTTACACATGTACTTTCATTTTTACCCCCAAACCAAAACTAAGCAATACCCTTACATCTGGTTGCCAAGGAAACCAGAAAATATGTTTTGAGAAGCTTCCCTTACAAGGAAAAGGGTACAGAGGCATTTGGCCAAACTTAGGAATTTTGCTACATGTTCTATCACTAACTCAATGTTTAGTTTATCTATCCTCACTGCTTCTAATTTATGAGTTCTATTCTAATCTTGTTTCATCTTTGATTTGCTTTCTTAGCTGTGCAATCTTACTTTTCATCTATGTTTCAGTTTCCTAAGCCTGCTGTAACAAATTACTGTAAAATTGGTGGCTTAAAATAACAGAAATGTATTCACTTCTAGTCCAGAGTCCAGAAGTTGAAATCAAGTTGTTGGCAAGGCAGGTTCTTTCTGTAGGCTCGGAGACAGAATCTGCTCCATGCCTCCCTCCTCGCTTCTGCTGGCTACTGGAAACCCTGGCCTCCCTCGGCTTGTCGTTCACAGGTTCAACCACTGCCTTCATATTCCCATGGCCTTCTCTCCTGTTTGTCTACTTCTGCTTCTTCACGTTTCTGTCCTTAGTTTTGGTCTCTTAAAAGGACATTCCCTCATTACATTTAGGGCCTCTCCAAATCCAGAATTATCTCATCTGAGATCCTTATTTAATTATATCTTCACAGATTCTTATTTCAAATAAGCTTATGTTCTGAAGATCAGGGTGAAATTATGTTTGGGAACCATAATTCAGTTCATTACCATATCATTTTGTGATTTTTTTTCATCTTTTTGAATTATTTATTTGTTGCATTTATGTTTTTAAGATATTTTATAGCATAAATTTTTCTTAGAATGTTTCATCTCAATTATTGAGTTATGTTTTATTTCAGATTGCATTGTTCATACAAATTCGCTAGTTTCTTCCTTCTTTTCTTCCTTTGGTTGCCGATGAGATATTTTGCTTTCAACATTTTTTATTTTTTGATGATCATGGGAAAGAGAACATGCATTTTCATGGTTACCATGAGATTCTTATTGCATTCATCTTGTATGTCTTTGTCCAAACCTTCTGTTTATTTTGATGCAATGTAGGTGATTTGATTTACCTTTGCCTCTCTTCCTAAATATCAGAAGAGAAATCTGTTCTTTCTTCTCTGAGTATTTTATATATTTTTTTAAGTATTTTATATTATTTAAGTAATCTGAGGACATGGAGGAGGAGGTAGCAAATACAGGTGTATATACAATAAATTCATATAAAATAATTGACAGAATATTTTACCTTTCCTCTCCCTTGTGAGCTCTTACTATGGTCATGTACCAGGGTTCTCATAAATGGGCAGTGGAGTGAATTTTGATTACCAGGTTAAAGCTTCAGACCATTTTTCCCAGGTCAGATCCTGGTGTCTTTTACCCATTACACCACCAGAATCTTCATGATGTCCCCCACTTCAAAACTGTAATGGAAAACTCCTACATCTTTTCCCACTATATTTAGGATGCACTCCATCCCTTTATACTTAGGATGCCTCATCCATAGGTGCACTGAACACCATGCAGGTGCAGAGTTTGATTTGCCTACCTGCTACCTTGAGGTGGGTGAGCACAGCCATGTGGCTCTTGCCAATTACCTGGTGCTTAATATAGGACTTCCTGTTAGCCTCTGGCCTGCAATTAGACCCTTTCAGGACTCCTAAGGGGTCTGGTGAGACCCAAAGCTTCTCACCCCAGGAAGCCTTTCCTGACCCAAACTCCAACTTGTGCCAACCTGCAGGACCACCTCTTTTACATGGCTCTCTTGTGCCCTATTTGGCTCTCTTAAGAGACCAGAAGAAGGAAAATATACAAAATCAACTCCGTTTGCTTTCTCAGATTAGGTTGCATTTGTAAGAATTCTTAGTAGTTGTCATAACGGCTTGTCAGTCAAGTCAATGTGTCTAAAATCCATACCAAAGTCCTAGATCTGCTTCCATCTCTGTCATCTTCCCGCCTCACCTCTCTCTCTCTCTCTCTCTCTCTCTCTCTTTCTCATATAAAGATAATATGCATACAGAGGCTGGGGCAAAAGAAGGCTTACAGTTGTGAATCTACAAAAAGTTTGAGGTTTTTTCTTGTATTATTATTATTATTATTATTTTTGTATTTTTCTGAAGCTGGAAACGGGGAGAGACAGACTCCCGCATGCGCCCGACCGAGATCCACCCAGCACGCCCACCAGGGGGCGACGCTCTGCCCACCAGGGGGCAATGCTCTGCCCATCCGGGGCATCGCTCTGTCGCGACCAGAGCCACTCTAGCACCTGGGGCAGAGGCCGAGGAGCCATCCCCAGCGCCCAGGCCATCTTTGCTCCAATGGAGCCTCGCTGCGGGAGGGGAAGAGAAAGACAGAGAGGAAGGAGAGGGGCAGGGGTGGAGAAGCAGATGGGCACTTCTCCTGTGTGCCCTGGCTGGGAATCGAACCCCGGACTTCTGCACTCCAGGCCGACGCTCTACCACTGAGCCAACTGGCCAGGGCCTTCTTGTATTATTATTATTATTTATTGTGAATTTTTATTTTTATTTTTTTCTTCTTCTTTTCCAAGTGAGAGTAGGGTAAATAGACAGACTCTTACATGCACCACAAACAGGTTCCACCCAGCAACCCCTGTCTCTAGAGTTGATGTTCTATCCACCTGGGGCCATGCTAGCAACTGAGCTAATTTTAGCACCTGAGGCACAGGCTCCATGGAGCTATCTTCAGCACCTGGGGCTGATGCACTGAAACTAACTGAGCCATGGCTGCAGGAGGAAAAGAGAGAGAAACAGAGAGAGAGAGAGAGGGAGAGAAGGAAGAGTGGGAGGGGTAGAGAAGCAGATAGTCATTTCTCCTATGTGCCTAACCGAGAATTGAACCTGGGACTTCCACATGCTGGGCCCATGATCTACCACTGAACCAACTGGCCAAGCCCTTATTGTATTATTTTCCATTCAAAGAACTCTAAACCTACTTTTACCCAACCTTGTATGTATGTATAGTGTTAGACTGTGTGGCTGTGCTACTTTCTTTGATTGCTGAAGGTGATTGGTTTAACATTGAAACATTAATATTTCCATTGATTTCATCAGGTCTTATGCGAATACTTTGAGGTGACAACACTACGTGATCTAATGCCCTTGCCCTTTCTCTTGTTTCAGGTTTGATGGTCAGAATCCAGAGGGGAAAATAACTAGAATCAAATGTCTGATCTCCTGAACAACCTATGATAACCCCCCCCCCAAAATAATCAAAATGCTTTCCTAGAGTTGAGTTCATCTTCTTTGATGTACATGTTTTCCCAGGAAACATTCATTGGTACCATTTTCTGAGACCAAATCATGGTATAAAATAAAATGATTAGTTCAAAGTTCTCTGTATCGGTTCATGTTTACCATGAACTTTCCCCAGATATTAATTTAACATTTTCTGCCAAACATGAAGTCAAAAAATAATATTCATAGCAGCCTTAAAAAAATCTTTTTTTTTTTTAATAATATTATATATGATTGGTAGACCAGAGTAATGAGTAGGAACTTCGGATATGGTATTTGATAGATTGGGTCAAGTCCAGGGTACACAAGTAAATACCCAGGTGTCTTTGGTTAAGTCACTATTTATTTCCTCATAGGTAAACTGATACTGTAACATTATCTGTCTCTTGGAGTTGTTGTAAGGATAACATTTTCTGGATAAAATTAAGTGTTTTGTATAGAGCCAGACACATATTAAGCACTCTATAAAAATCAGCTATTATTTTCGTTAAGCTGTTTAATCTTTGAAACATAAGTGCTTCATAGCTTTTGATTGTGATGAAGTTTCTACCATGTTATTTTAATGAGAAACATTGGAAACCAGAGGGTAGTTCTAAAGAGTTAGGAATAATTTAAAAACTTATGAAAGCGAAATCTGTTAAACACCCAATCATACTTTGCTTCTACAATAAACACCTGACAACCTAGACATTACTCAGGAGACTTGAAGGAGGAGTTAACTTGCAAATAAGTTTTAATAACACATTCTTCAGAGTTGCCAAATCGAATCACTTTTCCTTTTGTATTATAAATAATCCCTTAATTATTCTACTTTTTATATTTGCATAAATTAATTATGCAAAGTCTACAACTCAGGATATAAGTATAATTCAATAAGCAAGGTTATTGGGTAGAAAAATATGCTAAAATTAATTATGAAAGATTCTGGATTTAGCATAATTGGTTGAGAAATAGCAAACAAAGAGTCTATGAAGGTGACATGTTTCAGTATTTGTTGAAAAAAAAATGAATTCTAGACCAAAAGCTAAGGTCAGCAGCTTTAGTTACAAGAAGATGCTTACAGGAGCAAAAGCACAGTGAATTTGGATTGAAAGAGAAATAATGATGCTATAGGACAGCACTTTCTGCTTTAAGGGGATTTTACTGAGCAATATTCCTCTCTGGGCATCTGCTCCTAGAATGTTTTCTTACCAGAGCCATCCTTAACCAAGCTCTGAATGTCCTGGTGCACCTGCTGAAGACATTCAATGAAAGTGCTCTGAGTTGTGTATGTGTTTAACCTAAAAAGACCTTTGTTATTAAAATTTCTAAAGGCAGTGTTATTTTGCTGCCATGGTCTGAAACTCTAATTCCAATTTCTTTTTTTAACAATTGGAAACATTATGTCACGTGATTTTCAAAACCTAGCAGTACAATCTCTACTTTGATCTTTGCTTCTTTCTCTACTTTGAAAGTTTATAACTACAAGGCAAGAGCTAAAATCAGCTTGATGGTAATTTCATTGGATTATCACATTTTCTTCCTCTCTTCCCATTGTCCTTAACAGCTATGAGTATAAGCACTTTTGAGGTTTAGGTGCCCTCACATATTGAAAAGAAGTTATTTAGAGCAGATAATCATTCTAGATACTCAGGCAAAACCGGAGTGAGTAGCTCAACATCTCCGGCTTTAAGCAGTTTGTAGTCTAAAATGAAGAATTTAAGACAATATAGCAATATGGCAGATTACAAGAAAGAAGTTAAAAGACTTTCAGAGGCTCCTAGCTCTCAGAAAAAAAAAAATCAGCAACAATGTGAACATTGTCAGTTTGTTCACTTAAACTTTACTTGCATTCAAATATATTTCTTCCTAGTCTTTAGCATCTTGGCTCCCTTCCTCATTTCCCCAAGTTTCTTTTGGGTTGGCGCTAGGCACTGAAAAATCCCATAAAACTCTCTAAAATTGACATTCTCTGCAAACAAGAATGAGGGAAATCAAGCTTTAAAAAATGCATATGTTTTCCTGTCAGCACCAAAACAAGACTGTAGGGTTATCATGGACATTTAAATTTTTTCTCTCAGATTATTGAGAAAGTGCACCCAGCTGTATTTAAATTGCATTGAAAATAGATACTGTGCAGATTCTCATCCAAATGAAAGTTTAAATTACCAAAAGCAGTCTAACTGGCTATCTTTTGACCATGGTGGCTTACAATTTGCATATAAATTTCATTTCTTTTTTCTAATTATGAGGAATAAAATAACATTAATTTGCTCTGTGATTATGGGCCAGCTCTTCCAAACACCTGTGATGCCACAAATCCTAATTTGATATTTATTTACTTCAAAGCAATCTTATTATCTAAATGATTCGAGGCATCAGAGGCCTTAATTATTGATAGTCAATTTGATAGGGTTAGCGTCTATATCCTTGGGAGGGAATTTCTGATTTGCTCTTTCCTTTTTAAGTATTACTTGGCTGTAAGAGGCTGTATGATTCAGCTATTAGGAGTATTGAAATCAAGCTCTTAGTTAATTGGAACTAGATTCTGACAGTATCAAAGAGCCAAGATTGACAGCTGCAAACTGTAGGTTTCCAGGTAAATTTCTAAAATAACTTTTTTTTCTACTTAGTCTTCATAATAAGCACTGTATCTTTTTTAGTTTTTCCCAACTCTTTGGATAAAATAAACAACTTTTCATTTTTCTCAAATTTTAGGCTCAGCCAGGATTTACTGGAAAGAATATTCTATAAGAGCCATCCTATGGGCAAAAAGGGGATCCTGATAGGGAAGTCATTGGATGAAAGGGTTAAAGATGGCTGGGTATTGTTTTGAGGTAAAATCACTTTTAAACATGGGATTTGAAGAAATACAGCGGCGACTGGAAGAGTTAAATGTAAAAAACCCACTTTGCAAAGTTTTACAA
This sequence comes from Saccopteryx bilineata, assembly GCF_036850765.1. Taxonomy (NCBI): domain Eukaryota; kingdom Metazoa; phylum Chordata; class Mammalia; order Chiroptera; family Emballonuridae; genus Saccopteryx; species Saccopteryx bilineata. The sequence goes on from NC_089493.1 coordinate 19,673,268, forward strand.
TTTACCAATAAGTCCCTGAGGATCAATGTCATATCTCTAGCTCATCTTTTAAAATATTTCTTTAGACATTGCTATTAGCACACAGATGCCATTATCAAAAATTCATGTGGGCCCTGGCCGGTTGGCTCAGCGGTAGAGCATCGGCCTGGCGTGCGGGGGACCCGGGTTCGATTCCCGGCCAGAGCACATAGGAGAAGCACCCATTTGCTTCTCCACCCCCCCCTCCTCTCTGTCTCTCTCTTCCCCTCCCGCAGCCAAGGCTCCATTGGAGCAAAGATGGCCCAGGCGCTGGGGATGGCTCCTTGGCCTCTGACCCAGGTGCTAGAGTGGCTCTGGTCGCGGCAGAGCGACGCCCCCTGGTGGGCAGAGCGTAGCCCCTGGTGGGCGTGCCGGGTGGATCCCGGTCGGGCTCATGCGGGAGTCTGTCTGACTGTCTCTCCCCATTTCCAACTTCAGAAAAATAAAATAAATAAATAAATAAATAAATAAATAAATAAATAAATAAAAATTCATGTATGATGGTTGCACAGCAGTCTACAGTCGCTGTTAGTTCTTTTTAATTAAATGTATTGGGGTGACATTGGTTAATAAAATTATATAGGTTTCAAGTGTACCATTCTATGCTACCTCATCTGTATATGGAATTGTGTGCCCACACCCAGATCACTGTATAGTGGAGCTCCTTTCCCTTTAATAACCCTTATTCCCCTTCCTTCTGGTAGCTCATCTTTCTCCAAACAACATTTCATTAGAAATTTGTGGTCACTGAAGCTTTGAATAGAAATTCAAAATATTTATCAGAGATTCTCTAAGTGTAGTCTCAGAACACCTGAGGGTTTTGAGGCCCTTTTAGCGGCCCTATGATGTCAAAACCATTTCATTATTAATACTATAAAGTCATTTGACTTCTTACTCTCATGCTCTTAAAAGGGTACAGTGCAATATTTCAGAGGCCGCGCGTTCTACGAGATGGTGCATCAGAGTGATTGCAGAAGCGGTATGAGAGTGTAGCTTTCTTCTATTAAAACCAAATGTTACAGATTCAGGAAAAATGTAGAGATAATACCACTTTCCCCATAAACTCATTTTCTTATAGATATTTTATAACAGTATGGAATTCCTAGAGCCATACATAGTCATTACTTATTTTAAAATAAATTCACACATATTTTTAAAATATCTTGTTTTGAGTATGGCAAGTGATAGACATAATCCATATAAGGAAAAATTATTTGAGTAGTTAACACTTTAATGTTTTTTAAAAGTATGAAGAGGTCCTGAGACTAAAGTATTTGAGGGCCTCTGATTTATACAAATGAGTAAACTACACATTCTTCTTAACATTGACTTTTTCATCGCTCACATATTTTTGGACCAAATTTTTAGTTAAGGCTTTCTCTTTGCCCTGCTTTGTTCAGCTCCAATAATAAGCAATGATAATATAGCTTTCAGAAAGCACACAGCCTACTAGAAGTCTACTTGCCAAAAAAAAAAGATTCTTAAAATTGATATGTCCGGTTGACGTGGTAACACATGCTCACCGTGACAAGCTCTGCTTGGGGCAGTCACACAGGGCTTGGTGGACAATGTCTGGATTGTGGTATTTAACCAACATGATACCTCTGTTCTTCCCTTTTCCCCTACCATCCTCTTCTCCTCAATTTCTAACCTACTTAAGTGTCTGGTGTCCTTGAAAGGACTATTGCTAATTTGTATGTGACCCTATCTAATTACCTTGGGGAAGTAACTATAGCATGTATTTCTGAGAAGCAAAATTTTAATGAAGGAAAGGTACAGGCCGGGGTATGATGGGATGGGACGGGATGAGGAGGCTTAAAATCCTGCTGGGAATAAAGTAGTTCCATCCCAGTGGCCACTAAATCAATCTAAATGGCCCTGCACTTAAATCATACTGGAAAAAGAAAGTGAGAAGAAAAGAGATTACAGTGTTCTTAGGCTTTGCAATGGTTGTCAGGCAGATAGGCTGTGGGTTCGACCTACAGCCATTGGTAGATCAATGGAATGCTTTATTTATGCTGGCTCTGAGGTATCACTTGTCAGGGCTGATCTTGTGTTGTGTGCTTCAGAACAGAGCTAACACGAACGCAATGTGACACACAATTAACCACATGTGTCAATCAGGAGAAACCCAGTGGATTCTACTTTGTCAGCAGCCCTGCTCACCGTGTGGATGTGGGACACAGAGCGCTTTCATTACAGGCACTTCCTGGAGGCGTCCTGTTTCACAGGCATCACTCAGATCAATTCTGTAGCCCTGAACTAATGTTCCAGGACGGAAATCTAAAAGGTGAACCACAGGGTTGCATTTATCTTCTCTGCTTGTTACATGGCTCAGGCCACAATTCAGTACGGAGAGAGGTTCACAAAATAACTCCTTTCTCCTTTTCTCTTTTGCCATGAACTCAAATTTCTCACCCTTTTAACTGCGTGTAATAGTGGCATTGATTAGGAGAAGGTGATACTTTATCGAGGGTTTAGTGGAACTCTCAGCCTGCTGTTCTTAGCCTTTTTCCTTGGGCCAAGACTGGAACTTGACTGAGTCAGGTAACTCAGTTCGGTGAACTGAGATGTTCTTTAACTTTTGTTGAGATCTACTTCCACCCTGAGCTCTGAAGGGCTGTAAGGAGAGTCCAGCTGCTGGCCCTGGTCTCTGTGTTGGTTCAAAACAATTATTTTGTTAAATAAATGAATGACATTTACCACATATTTAATCAAAACACACATAAAAAATTATGACATCTAATCTCCAGGAACAAGACTTTTATTACATTTAGAAAAAATTGTAATGGGCATGTAAAACATGTATATTATTTAACACTATTACTTCCTTTAGAGGGATATATATTCACTTTTATAAGCTGATGATTTTTGGAGGGGGTCTCTGATTTTATTCCTAAATTAAGACTGAAGGAATTTATCTGCCTTTACCTTTATGCAAAGAAATTATAATTCAAAAATTAAAAATAATGAGAATTAACATGCATTAATAAAAGGTAAAAAATTTTATAATGTTAAGGAGAAAGCGTTCTATAGCTAAAGGTTAAGAAAATATAAAGCACCACAGCATCTAGAATTTGGGAAGTACTTTTGAACAAGGTCTATCCCAGTCTCCAATCCCATGAAGCTCAACACTATTTGAGTTTGAATGCTGACTTCGTCACTTACTAGATAGACATGCGGACTTGAGCAAGTTATTAGATAATCTGTGCCTCAATTTTATCTTCCCAAAATGAAAATAATATTAGCTACCTTGTAGGGTTACTATAATTACTGTATGAGAAATGCATTTAAAATACGTAACAATGGGAGGATCATTTGAAGTGATATATGTTTTTATTCTTATTACTGCATTCTTTCTTTTAAAACTCATGCAATGTTTCCAGTCCCAGGTAGTTTATTAAATCTAATTTCATTGCTCAACATTTTTCAGAATATTTCCTCTTTAATTTGGGTTGAAGTGCTTCTCCTATTGAACCTATTTATTCAGTTTACAGTTTCTTGAATAGGGTAGAATTTCAGACACTTGACTTTGATGCTCAGGTCACACTTAAACTTCACTGGTCCCAGTTAATCACAAGCATATTTGACTTTGAGCTCAAGACCTGGGACCAGGCTGCCCAACTTCATATTGGAGATCAATTACCTTTAGATAATAACTGTGGGCACTTTTTATTTATTTAAACTTGCCTAGACCTTCATTTCATCATCTATAAAATGAGAAAACATTACCTCCCTCACATATTTATCTTGAAAATTCAATGTACTAGGCCACAAAAAATGCATACAACACCTTTCAAAAACATGAAACAAGACTTTCACCCTTTCAGTATGGTCTGCACGTAGTAATGTCCTTTCAAAGAGTGCAGTATGAGAAAGGGAAAAACAAATAATTTCATAGTGGAGAAAATCTAACAAACACTACCTCAACCATATGATCAAGGTCAACATCAACAGAGACAAATTACGTTGACAGTTTGTATCCTTGCTATTATGTGATGAGAAGGGCTCTTCGCCCATGCAGTCTTTATGACAAAACTTGTAATCCCAGTCTAATTGTGAGAAAAACAGTAAGCAAATCTTGATTGAATGCTTATTCTACAAAATACCTAAGCAGTATTCCTCAAAACTATCAAAGCCATCAAAATCAAGGCAAGTCGGAAAAACTGTCACATAAGGAGACATGATGAATTAATGCAATATGATACACAGAATGAAAACTGAGGACAAAAAGAGATTATTAAGTAAAAATTAAAGAAATACAAATAGAGTATGACTCTACTTATTAATAACGTGTCATTATGAGTACATCAGTTGCGACAAATATCTTATTAATATGTAAATCTAAAAAATAGAGAAAATCAGACACAGGGTATAAGAAAACTCTTTGTGTAATCATTGTACCTTTTTTGTAATTTTAACACTATTCCAAAAACAAAAGGCAGAAAAAAGTGCATGCAACAGTTCCTGCACAGAGTGAAAACTCAGTATGTCTTGACTGTTATTATTGTATTTTTTTCTTTTTTTTTAATAAAATATTTTCTTGTGCTTTAATAAGCTGGAAACGGGGAGAGACAGTCAGACAGACTCCCGCATGTGCCCGACCGGGATCCACCCGGCACGCCCACCAGGGGCTACCCTCTGCCCACCAGGGGGCGATGCTCTGCCCCTCTGGGGCCTCGCTCTGCTGCAACCAGAGCCACTCTAGCGCCTGGGTCAGAGGCCAAGGAGCCATCCCCAGCGCCCGGGCCATCTTTGCTCCAATGGAGCCCTGCGGGAGGGGAAGAGAGAGACAGAGAGGAAGGAGGGGGGTGGGGGTGGAGAAGCAAATGGGTGCTTCTCCTATGTGCCCTGGCCGGGAATCAAACCCGGGTCCCCCGCACGCCAGGCTGATGCTCTACCGCTGAGCCAACTGGCCAGGGCCTATTATTGTATTTTTATTAGACCTATTATTGTGTAATGTGGATTCCAGATTGGGTATAGTAAGACTTGAAAGCATGTGTAAGAGGGCAGGGTGAAGGGATATGCTTATGAGAGGGTAGATTCTAAACACACCATTGATCAGGAGTTCAGGTGTTTGCATTGATACAAACTCAAAAGCTAACTTGTGATTCAGTTCTGAACTCCTCCAGCAAATGCCACTATTTAATGAGCCTTTTTCTGGGAGGTCTGTTGAACCTCCTATAAATGAATCAACATCTGAAACTCTAAATTAAAAGTAGTATGATGAAACTTTATATTCATGTGATAGTGTGAATTTTGGTACCATCCCATGTCTAAAATAAAGTTGACTTTAGAGGTGTGGTTTGAAATAATTGGCATTTGCTTGACTATCAGCAGCCTATCATTTAATATCTGACCACACTTACTAATATGCCAGGGTTCTATCCAGTTAGTTAGCTTTATAACGCAGAGGTCTGCAGGGCTCTCCTGCCAAGGCATCCTGTGCAAATAAGACACTTAGGCCACCTGATACCATTAGCCATACAACTTCTGAAGCTCTCGAGCACAACTGTACCTCCTAGGACCTGACAAGATAGATCTAGATCTTCATAACCCACAAGATGTACAAAATCACCCCAACTTTTCTCTGCCATGTGTATACTGGGTCTATAAGCACAGCCTTTACCCGGATGATGAGATTTTATATTCCTGAACTTCTACTTTTTGAATGATTTTCTTTTCACCCAATAAAGGAAGACATTTGGTGATTGTCTAGTTAATTTCCTTTTTGTGGTTTTTCATTGACTTTCTTTTTTTTTTTTCTTTTCATTTTTCTGAAGCTGGAAAAGGGGAGGCAGTCAGACAGACTCCCGCATGCGCCCGACCGGGATCCAACTGGCATGCCCACCAGGGGGCGATGTTCTGCCCATCTGGGACGTTGCTCTGTTGCATCCAGAGCCATTCTAGCGCCTAAGTCGGAGGCCATAGAGCCATCCCCAGCGCCCGGGCCATCTTTGCTCCAATGGAGCCTCGGCTGCAGGAGGGGAAGAGAGAGACAGAGAGGAAGGAGAGGGGGAGGGGTGGAGAAGCAGATGGGCGCCTCTCCTGTGTGCCCTGGCCAGGAATAGAACCAGGGACTTCTGCACGCCAGGTCCACACTCTACTGCTGAGCCAACTGGCCAGGGCCGACTCTATTTTTTATATTGAAATCTGATCATGCTTTATGACATCACAAAGGAAATAGAACCATGATGTCATTCCCATTTGACGTAACAGGATCTAGGTACTTTTGACCATTTTCCCACAGAGGCAGATAGTGCGGTATTTTTGATATCTGGATGTAATACATATTTCTTCATCAAGTCCATTCTTCTTTGATGCTGGTGACTTCCTTCTTTGTCAGGCTGATTGTTCACTTCAAGATGTATTATTATATTTCAAATAAGGTACTCAAACTAGAACATAGCCATCCAGGGGCAGTGACCCAGATTATATGGTGAGCAATTATTTTAATTTATCTTAATTCCTCACATTAATGTATCATCAATTACACAATGCATTTTTTTTTCAATAGGATGTCTCTAGTTTGTGACTCACATCCACCACAATAACCACTGACCAGTCCAGCCACACCTGTGTTTGTGCACTCAGAGTGCCTGCCATGGACGATAGAACACCTGGCAGAATTCTCCAAGCACTTTTGAATCTAGGACAAAATACTGCATGTTTTAAACTCCTTCATTTATTTTTCCTAAGGACTACTGAAGCTCCTATAAATAAGTAAAATGGTCAATAATTGTATGATAAGGAAAGACAGATTTATATTAACTAACTTTCCCGAATTCCAGACTGGCAATAGAAAGTGCTATACATTTCCAGAGCATTTTATCTGCCTATGACCCATGATGTTGATTTCTTCACTGTGATTTGTAATAACAGAGCAATACTATAGGTGTTACTGAGGTGTACAACTTGTTGATACTCTCTCATGCTTCCCTATCTTCTCCTATCTTTTTTTTTTTTTTTCTGAAGCTGGAAGCGGGGAGAGACAGTCAGACAGACTCCTGCATGCGCCCGACCGGGATCCACCCAGCACGCCCACCAGGGGGTGATGCTCTACCCTTCCGGGGCGTCGCTCTGTTGCGGCAGGAGCCACTCTAGCGCCTGGAGCAAAGGCCAAGGAGCCATCCCCAGCGCCCAGGCCATCTTTTGCTCCAATGGAGCCTTGCTGCAGGAGGGGAAGAGAGAAACAGAGAGAAAGGAGAGGGAGAGGGGTGGAGAAGCAGATGGGCGCTTCTCCTGTGTGCCCTGGCCGGGAATCGAACCCGGGACTTCTGCACGCCAGGCTGATGCTCTACCACTGAGCCAAACGGCCAGGGCCTCTCCTATCTTCTTTACTCACTTTATGCATATTTTTTATGTGTTGAGGACAGAAAAGTGGGCATGACATGGTTGCTTCCATCAAGGAATACATATTTTTAAAGGGAATACATTTTGAATACATTGGTGAAACGCAAAATTACTTTATTAATCCTTGAAATGCTCTTTACAGGAGGTGGCATCTAATTTGTGACTGATAAGACTAGAAGGGGTGAGCCAGACTGTAGAGAGAATAAAGAAAAGAAAGCATTTCAGAGAGAGGTAACAGTACCTACTCATTGTCTTTATGAAGAAGACACTCCATCTAAGTTTGAGAAATGGAATTTGGAACTAATAGCAAAACAACCAAGAGAGTTTCTGTACTTCTGCTAAAAGATTGAACTACAAGAGAGACCTCGAAAAAGCTAGGTTGATGATGTTTAATGACAAGTAATGATATTATAAGGAGGAACTATATAAGAAAAACTCTCCACTGGAAACTCAAGGTTATCTTTAAAAAGAATCATGGCTGTTCTCATCCAAATGTAACACTTTTATTGGCTCCAGGAGGAAACTTTAACTCCAAAACATTTCCTCTGAAATTCCAACATTAGAGATTTATGTAGGTGTCTTAAGAAGCTCAAGTTTTTAAATGTCAGGACTTCTTGAGGTTAAGCAGAGCTATAACTCATCCATGGTTTGGTGTAAAATCTTGTAATACAGATGCCTCTTTTCTCTTTATGGCTTAATTATACTAATTATGAATGGAATATAGGAACTTCCATGGGAGGGATAAATGGAAAGGTCAGCTTTCCTCTTTGAATTATCAGAGAAGGGATCTGTGCAAAGAGAAATCCAGTCCAAGAAGTTTCAGAAGGACCCGATGCAAAAAGAAAGCTGTGAAGTAGAACATCTGTGAACCTGGCCTTTGCATTAGCTGTCTCAGCAAAGTACGACCAATTCAGTTTTGTTTCATTTGTTTTTTCAGATACTATTATCCTTTCAATGTTTTTAGATAAACAACTTTATTTTAACTGGAAAAGTCAATATTGTTGTTTAGTGTAGCTTTTAAACTTTTTCTATAAAAGTGACCTACCTGACCATAATTGATATAGCAGCTGCTGCTAATGAGAATATTGGTAGTATATTACTAGTATCTATGTAGTGTAGACAAGGGAACAAAGAAAAAAAATCACTTTACTTTCAGTGTTTGTTCTCATTTTCAAAGATTTTACAAGTAATTTTTTATTTCTTAAGCAGAAATATGTGAGGTTAGAGGGCCAAGAGAATGAACATATGGTTTATTAATCTTAACGGAAGAAAGAATAGTGTGTAAATTAGAGAAACTTGAATTTTAATCTCAGTTCTTGAAAGCAATATTGATTAACCTCTCTAAACCTCATTTCTTGCATTAGTTAAACTTAAATAATACCTATCTTAAGGGCTTTTGTGAGGAATAAAATAAAAAGTGTTTACCAACCTAGCTTGTACTTAATAGGTGATAACTAATCATAACTGGTTTAATTATAATAATTCAACAGTGATATAATTCTATGAAAGGAAAAAAAAAAGAACAGGCCTGTGAAAGTGAAAATGGAAAAAATACTACTGAATCCTGACACAGTTTCCTGTGAGTCTGGAAATGACTTTTTTATATATTAGTTAAACCTTTTCACATGTCAATTTAATTGTCACACTAACCCAATAAAAGGTGAGGCAGACTATAACCACTCACATTTTATAAATGAGGAGACTAAGGCATAAATAAGTTAATTTTACCAAAGTTAAAGAAAGAAAAAGCAAGCAAGCAAAAAAATAAATAAATAAAAAACAAAAACAAACAAACAAAAACACTAAATAGCAGAGCCAGTATTTGAGCCAAAGCAATTTGGCTCAATGAAGACCTCTTAGGACATTGTGCAATAATGCTTCTGTAATATATTAAATTCCTTGCTTTCTCTCAAAATTATGTTTATTCTGCATTATGTTAGCATTAAGTACTGGTATCATATTGCAATTGATCACTTTGTCGATACTCTTTTGGAAAGTATCAGGAGTTAATTTAATTAATTAGTAAAGATACTTGGAGTTAAGATATAATTTTATTCAGAATTTTCATGATATAAAACATAGAGAAAACTGATGACTGTTTGATAATTCAGTATATATTGCAGACATATAGATGATGTCTTTCATGTATACCTCATATTTATTTTACATGTGCAATCTTTCCTGTGACAATTATTATTACTTCAGCATATATAATAAAAACAATAAATTGTCTTTGTCTGTAGGAAGATGAGAGACTTTACATTTAAATGAGTACTTTCCCCTTCAAAGTAGCCACTTTTAGAAGCCAAATGTTTATTCCCACGAGGGTGAACTTTGTTACTTCTTTTATTTCTTAACAGTCTACAAAGTCTGAGATATATTTTTAATAAATTTTTATTAATTTTAATGGGGTGACATCAATAAATCAGGGTACATATGTTCAAAGAAAACATCTCCAGGTTATCTTGTCATTCAATTATGTTGCATACCCATCACCCAAAGTCAGATTGTCCTCCGTCACCTTCTATCTGGTTTTCTTTGTGCCCCTCTCCCTCCCCCTTCTCCTCACCCCCCTCCTCCCCCCCATAACCACCACACTCTTGTGCATGTCTCTTAGTCTCATTTTTATGTTCCACCTATGTACGGAATCATGCAATTCTTAGTTTTTTTCTGATTTACTTATTTCACTCCGTATAATGTTATCAAGATCCATCCATTTTGTTGTAAATGATCCGATGTCATCATTTCTTTTGGCTGAGTAGTATTCCATAGTGTATATGTGCCACATCTTCTTTATCCAGTCATCTATTGAAGGGTTTTTTGGTTGTTTCTATGCCTTGGCCACTGTGAACAATGCTGCAATGAACATGGGGCTACATGTATCTTTACGTATCAATAACTCTGAGTTTTTGGGTATATGCCCCAGTAGAGGGATTGCTGGGTCATAAGGTAGTTCCATTTTCAGTTTTTTGAGGAATAACCATACTTTCTTCCATAATGGTTGTACTACTTTACATTCCCACCAACAGTAAATGAGGGTTCCTTTTTCTCCACAGCCTCTCCAACATTTGCTATTACCTGTCTTGTTGATAATAGCTAATCTAACAGGTGTGAGGTGGTATCTCATTGCAGTTTTGATTTGCATTTCTCTAATAACTAAAGAAGATGAGCATCTTTCCATATATCTGTTGGCCATTTGTATTTCTTCCTGGGAGAAGTGTCTGTTCATGTCCTCTTCCCATTTTTTTATTGGATTGTTTGTTTGTTTGTTGTTGAATTTTATGAGTTCTTTGTATATTTTGGATATTAGGCCCTTATCAGAGCTGTTGTTTGAAAATATCATTAATTATTGATTTTAGTATACTCAACATAGCAAAGTTCCTTATTTAGATTTCTAGAGAGAGAGAGATAAAAAGAGAGATAAATAGATACATAGATGATAGATTGATAGATGGTAGATGTTGGAGGAGAGCATTCAGAAGACAGGATCTCCTGTTGACCCTGGAGCTGGACCTGGGCAATGGAGGCTCTTCCCGCCCTTCCCTTCCTTAGAGTGTATATTGTGCCCACTTTCCCACAGAGGGAACCCTTTTCAAGGATGCAGTCTTGACAGAGCAATGTGTTGTTGAGATCATCTGGACTGGCATATGACTGAACCCAGGTAAGGTCTCTACATAAACATTTAAAAATCTGGTGGTGGGTGGGAGAGCTACTCATCTAGTGGTGCCCAAGACAAGCTCCACATGTAAGTTCCCTTGCTTATTAAACCTGCTGCCTACCAATCTGGGTGGTCTCCCTGTTTCTCTGACCTCTTCCTGCCCTTTGGGTATGGGCCCAATTTGAGAACCAACAGATATGTAAATAGATGATAATAGATGATAGATATATAATTATATATAAGTATATATATATTTATTTATTTACTATGTTTATGATTATTTAGTTTTATATGTATCTCTATATAATTATGTACATATCTGTCAATATATATCTCTAAACTTATATCTCTTCATCTATTCCTCTATTTTTTTTTCATCACACATCATTTAGGGCTTTTAAATTGCTCAGGTCCTCTTGTCAAAAAAAAAAAAAAAAAAAAAAAGGATTTTGTGAGACACCAGCAAAAGCTTTCTGCAGTTCTTGTGCTTAGTGGGTAGATAATCCATGTTTTTAATCATTCAAAAGCTCCTTGATGTGGTCTGTTGAATGTGTTGTTTCCCTCACAGTATATCCCTTAGTGTTTTATATGTGCACACTTATGCAAGCTTAAAAAAAACTAATTTTACTTTGTTTCTACATTTCATGTCTTCATTTCATCCACATTTTCTTTTCCTCCTCTTCATGTTTCTCCTTTTTTATTGCAACAGCTCAATAAAGAATTTTAATACATTCTGACCCTGTTTTAAATCGTAGGGATAGAGTTTCATTTTTCACCATAAACTGTGATATTAATTGCAGGTATTTATAGGTGTCTTTTATCAGATTAAAGTTGTTTTTCTATGTTTCTTCTACACTGAAGCCTTTTAATTGTAGATATTGTTTTGTCAAGGATGTTTTCTATATGTATTGACACGATCATATAAATTTTCTCCTTTATTCAGTAATGTACACAAATTATACTAATAAATAATTTTAAATTTTGAAGAAAATACCACTTGATTCTAATGTATTTTTATATTGTTGAATTTATTTTAAACATTCTATTAAAAAATTCTATATGTATATTTATGAAAGATTGGGTCTCTCCTTGAACACAAAGAGTTTTTCATATTTAGTCAAATATTCAAGGCCATCCTTCTGAAGGTTGCTGGAGTTCCCTTTTTCTGTACCTTTCTCTTCACCCGTATCCTATATGTCTCATTCTGTTGTCTTTTGAATCTCTAAATTCAAATCTCTTTCTTTTGCCAGGCAAGACCACTGCTTTCTTCACCGGGCTTCACTGTCTCTGTTTAGACAGTCAATCCCAGACAGAATCCCAGGATGAATATGAGTTCATCTTGTGTGTTTCTCTTCTTTTAAGGATCACAGCCCTGCATCGCCTGCCATCCAGTGTCCTATATCTTTGCTGCACATAATCTGTCCAACTTGCTCTATAGCAGTTTGCCATGGGTGGTTAACTTGGGTAACCATTACTGAATCCAGGTCACACCAATGATCTCTCATAAACATATAAGAGCCGATGTGAAAATCCTGCCTATCCAAAAAAGAAATTTTATTTGAAAAGCATTTTTTAAAAAATCCCTTGATCATATCTTTATTCATTGTTATTGAATTTAGATAGTCAAAGGCATTTCTTTTAGTGTGCCTATGCTTGTAACGCTGTGCACACACACATGCCATATCTTTACAAATCCCTGTAGTTTTTGCTTTTCCCCGGTAGATTTTGTGCAAGAAGTTTGTGGTAGGTCTAATTTTACTGATCTTATTATTCTCAATACATAGCAAGGGTAAAACATTGTGCATTTTTATGATTAAAGAAGACAATGTTCAGACTTTTATTGGCTACCTAAGAACTCCACTGTGCTACTGTGACCTATAAAGTCACCTGGAAAAGATCCATATTTGTTTTTACTGGAAATGCATATTACCTTTATTCTGCAAACATTTATTTTTGGACAGTGTGTGTGACTCATGTGCCAGAGCTTGCATGTAAGAATTAGAGTCACTAAGACTTGCTGTCCAGTCCATGTATTCTACACCTGGTCAGTTGAAACACTCGGAAAAGAGGAGTCTTGGGTGGGCTACAAGAAAGTACGGGCATAGCCATATCTGAGGAGTAAGCTACTTCATCAGTTGTTATATTTAAATTTTTACTTTCATGCCCCCATTCTTGGTTTAGATGCAAACACCAGAATTGTCAAGGAGTAATTTTTTGGTGTAAATGATTTTTGTGTTAAAATTCTAGCTATGTAGCCTGACCAGGTGGTGGTGCAGTGAGTAGAATGTTGGCCTGGGATGCTGAGGACCCAGGTTTGAAACCCTGAGGTCACCGGCTTGAGCGTGGAATCATAGACATGAACTCATGGTCACTGGCTTGAGCCCAAACATTGCTGGCTTGAGCAAGGGGTCGCTGGCTCGGCGGAAGCCCCCTAGCCAAGGCATATATGAGAAAGCAATCAATGAACAACAAGTGTGATGCAACTATGGGTTGATGCTTCTCATCTCTCCCCCTTCCTGTCTGTCCTTGTCTGTCTGTCTTTCTGTCTCTTTCTTGCTAAAAACAGAAAAATTCTAGCTATATAGACATGCATATTCTAAAGGTGTTATATTCTTACTATTACAGTAGCTCTATCAAAATACTGAGAAAATCATGAGACATCTTCAAAATAAACATGATACTTAAACATTTGGGCCCTGTGGATCATGTAACCATTGCTTGTCAGGAAGAGCCTTTATTCAGAATGCCAGGGTAATTTATCAGCATATGCTTACAAAAATAGATGCTAATAGAAAATATTTTGTGTTTAAATAAAATTAAATATATTGTGCCCAGACATAGGAATAGGCACTTGTATGTCAATATTTATGTTATTTGTACCTAAACGTATGTTTTCCCATATGTTGTAAAAGAAAGAAGTAACATGCATCAATGTTTCCCTTTGCAAGTTTATATCACAGCAGGTTGCTGCTTAAACAAAACATGATAAAAGTGATATTTAAAAAAAAATTTTAAGCTTAATTTTAACAGTGAAAACAGCACACATGTGTGTTATCTTCTGGAAGATACAAAAAATAGAAAGAAAAGTACTGCTCATGCTATTCATACAATCACTCATACTTTCTCTCTGCTTGAGAATAAAATTAGACCAATAAAATTAGGCCTATCTCTGACTACTTACAATAGAGCTCCATCTAAAAGCAGCTACTGCCGGACCTGTGGTGGCGCAGTGGATAAAGCGTTGACCTGGAATACTGAGGTTGCCGGTTCAAAACCCTGGGCTTGCCCGGTCAAGGCACATATGGGAGTTGAAGCTTCCTGCTCCTCCCCTCTTCTCTCTCTCTTTCTCTCTCTCTCAATCTCTCTCTCTCTCCTCTAAAATGAATAAATAAATAAAAATTAAAAAAAAATAAATAAATAAAAAATAAAATAAAAGCAGCTACTGATAATGTTTTATTTTTCTGATTCTGTCTTGCATGCTTGTGTGTGTATGATATATGTGTGTAAATATACATGTTATCTCATCATTTATAGGAGTTTCTGCAGGATCTGATGGAGCCTAATAAATAGTATTCTTTTTTTAAATCCAAATGTATAGAAATTGAGAAATAAGATAAATGGAATAGTAAATGCTGGCCAATCGTTAGTGCTATTTCTGACGAGAGATAAGATGGAAGATGTAGTTTAATGTGAGAACTAAATGGGCCTAATATATACACCACAGCTATAAGCAGACCTTTGTGCTTGTGGGAACACCGGAGTAGGGCAGGCTTTGCCACAGTGGAGGCTTGCTCAGGTAGTATTTATGACAAAAAAGAATGCAAGAGAACTCCTGATCCTAGTAGGTACCCCACTTCTAAGAGGAAGAAGGGAGTTGCTGAGTCAAACATTATTTTTCCAAATCTATTCTTCCAAATGGTATCAGTCAGAGAGGTGATGCTACTGTCCCTGGGCCAGGGTAAGTTAAGGAAGAAAGGCCAGGAATACTACACTACTGAGCATATTTCAAATGGATAAAACCTGTAGAAGTAGAAAATATACACTTTCCCACAACACTCTACCTATCTATTTATAAATCTGCCTTTTGTTTTGTTATTGAATAGAGGCTTTAATGAGAAGGTACGGGAGTAGCTTTCAATGCAATAGAAGACTAGCATGGCCGTGATGTCCATGAGTAAGAGAATCTTTAATTCATCATGTCATAAATAGAGGTTTGACATAGTAAGAAACCAAATTAGATTTGAATATAACTTATTAGTTGTCCAGACATGGAAAGTTATTCCTTAATTTTGGAATTAAGGAATTCCAAAATTTGGAATTGTAATACCAAACTTATGTTTAAAGTAAAACATGAAGCATAAGACATCCTTAATAAATAATAGCTCCTTTTAGTTGTAACAAATTCTGTTTTGCAAACTAGTTCAAATTATTATGGATTCTATGAGTCACTCTACGCAAATTTCAAAATAGAAAAACTATATAATAAATGATAGTAAATTAAAACAAGCAGATTGGTTTGTAACCACACAGATATCGATGGTGTGGAAGAAATATTATCCTGAAATGAATAAAATATCCATAGTATTTATTTTTAATTTTTGAAAAAGGTAAGTAGATGATCTTATTCATCAGATTAAATTTAACGGATGCCTTGATGGTTTAGTAGAATCATTTTTGTGACCATGGAGCTAAAATCTTTTAAAGTAGTTGACCAACATGCTTGTTTGTCTAGCCTCAGAATTAGCTCTGGGGCAAGTGTTCTAAGTTTCATTCTAACTCATGAAATGGGTCTTGATCTAATATTTCTCTGGGACAAAAAATATAAATAAATAAATAAATAAATAAATAAAATCAAGTTCCCTTCATGTTTCAACTGCTGGTTATATGTGTTGTTGACAGCATGCAAATAGAAGGCATTTGAGAAAATCTATTCACATACAGTTAATTATGGCGCACTTCACTCTTGTTCAGCAGAGTGAAGTATTGTCAATTCCCAAGCAAACAAGTCGGCATACATATGAGCTATTATAGAATGCTTGGGAATTCAGAATTATGCTTATTTATTTCATATTTTTCTAAATACCCGGGGAATTATTTATATGAAAAATTTTTTTCTTAGTGTATTGCTAATATACTAAATAAGCATTCTTTGGTTATTCTTTTTTCTTTCCATCTTTCCTTCACTGAGTAATTTATTTGAAAATATATATTGAGCACTTATTAATTACCAGACTGTTGATCATTGATTATTTCTTATGTACTAGGAATGCAGACAGGCTTATCTTACTTTTCTAGACTTGAAAAAACTCATAACCTCACAATTTTAATAAGGAAAAACATATTTGAGGAGAGAGACTTAAGACTTATCTATGTTTTTATTTTATTTCACAAATCATACCTTACATCATTTAATATTTCCTGACACATTTCTGTTCAAATGATGCATTTATTCCAAACAACACAAACCTGTATTTGCATCTTTGACAGCAAAGGAGACACTGACTAATGGAATTGATGCTTGGTTTGAATAATGTAAGATGTTGTGACAATGACAGTAGCAACGAATCTTAAATAATAGATCCGACCTGATGCAATTTAAAAATACGCACAGTATTGTCTTAGCTGCAAATATGTTAGATTGCATTTCTACTTCTGTGGTACAGCTGAGTGTAATCTATCTTGATGACAGTTGACAAGAGAAACTAATTTCTCTTAAAACTACTTCCCAATTACATTTAAAAAATTTATTCTTTTTGCCTAACCACTAAGCACTTTGAAGCATTTGGGAACAAACTATTTCCTATGTCTTTTCTGTATGTGGAGAGAGGAAAGTGAGGGGTCTAGCGTATATTAGGTGTTACTTCCCTCTCTGAATTCCAGAAATTAATTTCCTATAATAAAGGGGATTACTTAAATTTAACAAACTTTTGGTTAGATAGGATTGATGTACATGCTAATGGAAATGATTTATAGGACATAGATTTATATACCAAATTCTTTTTCATTTAAAACATATCCTGGAAGGAAGGAAGGAAGGAAGGAAGGAAGGAAGGAAGGAAGGAAGGAAGGAAGGAAAAGGAAAGGAAAGGAAAGGAAAGGAAAGGAAAGGAAAGGAAAGGAAAGGAAAGGAAAGGAAAGGAAAGGAAAGGAAGAAAGACAGGAAGGAAGGAAGGAAGGAAGGAAGGAAGGAAGGAAGGAAGGAAGGAAGGAAGGAAGGAAGGAAGGAAAAACAGGAGGGAGGAAGGGAGGGTAGAAGAAAAAAAGAAAGGAAGGGAGAGAGGGAGCAGGGGAAGGAGGGTGAGGAGAAATGACAAGAAAGAAGATATTTCTGCCTTTCCACGCTCAAAGTGAAACCTCGGAACGTAGTGGGAGAATCCTCCTTACTCATGTATACATTCACAAAAGCTGCCCCAAATGTTTGAACAAATACAATAGCCAAGTTTAATGGTATGCGATATTTAAAAAGTCTAAAATATTAGTATAAGTGCCCTTTTCTTATGTGATAATTATGTAATGAGTTACACACAATGATAAAATGTGCTTTGTCTCAAGTGTCATTGCTCAGAATTTAAATATTGAGAGAATGAGTGTTCGCAGAAAATTAGTAAGATCAAATATTACTCAACAGACTGCATATGTCATTTCAATATAATTTCAATTTTTATATTCATCCCAATTTATATCAATCTTTCCTCGACAGAATTATAATTAATTTTGTAACATGCCTACAGAAGTTGAATGTTCTTTTTCTTCACTCACAATGATTTAACATTAGGGATGAGATTAATGGTATTTTAATGAAGAAAAGAGAATAATAAAAGACTTTAAAAGAAAATGACTTGTTTTGGTAATGAGACATGTTATTATTTTGATGAAGATTAAGAGAGTTAGAGGCCATGTAAGAAAATAAAAATTCCCAGAACATTTAATAGGACTTTCAATTATAAAAAAAAAAGATGAATGGAAGAAATTATATGACTGTAATAATTTATACAAATAAAGTCTTTATAGTATGATTCTGAAACAGTAAAGAATTTCTACAATTTATTCAAGGCAGAAAACAAAGAAAAATATCATAAGAGGTAAAATATGTTCCAAATAATGTGCTATATACAATGAAAATGTTTAGAATAATTGTTGAAATACATTAGATAACCTTGGAGCCCTTCAGTCATAACAAAGATGTAACAGATGATAGGACTTTGAACTTGAGAAAGGATTTTACAAGATTTATTTGGAATGAACTGTGCTGTAAATCTCTCCCTCTGTCCTGTTCCCCCAGGGAGGAGGGAAAGGTTGGTTGCTGCCTCCAAATTTCAAAATCAAAAACTTTCTAGGAAATTGTTCAAAGACGATGTATGGAGAGATTTGTTGATGTAGTAAAAGTCTTCTATTCAAAAAGGAGTGATGCATTGAAGTTCATTTCCCTTTAACAAAATTAAGAGGCATCAAGTTGATTCTTTAAATCTTAATGTATGTTCTTGAATTTTGAGAAGTAAATTTTCAACAATTATTATATATATATGATTATATAACAATATATAATCATATTTGGGTAGTTTTCTTTGCCAAATGTCAAGATGCTTTCCAGATTCAGGTTAGGAGAGCAAAAAAGCCTCCATCAAATTTAAGTCAAAATTTGATCTTAATTATTTCATGAGAATAGATATTTTAAATATTTGACTGAGACTGTTTTTTAAGATTTAAAGTAACCAATCATTAGTTGTGGCGGGGCTGCCCAGGTTATTATCCAAGGTCAAGAAAAAATTATCTTCTTCAAGTATTTAAATGAAGTGGAAGAAAATAATATAGATGCCCCCCCCAAAAAAAAATAAAAATAGATCTACCATATGACCGTGAAATTCTACTTCTGGGTATTTATCTGAAGAAAACAAAATTGCTAATTCAAGAAGATATATGTATCCCCATGTTCACTGTATCATTATTTATAAGAGTTAAGATATGGAAAGAGCCTAAGTGTTCATCAGTGGATAAACAAATAGCCCTCATTCGGTAGCTCCGTTGATTAGAGCATCATCCTGATAAGCCAAGGTTGTAGCTAATCCCCCATCAGGGCATACACAAGAATCAGCCAATGAATGTATAAATAAGTGGATCAATTAATTGATGTTTCTCTCTCAATCTCTCTCTCCCTCTCTCCCTCTCTTTCTTCCTATCTCTAAACTCAATAAAAAAAAACAAAATTAAAAATATTTAAAAATGAATGAATAGGTAAATATATTGCGGCAAATATGTATATATACATATCATATATATGATAGATTATAAACATATATATGATAGATTAGTATTCAGCTATAAAAATGAATGAAATTACACCATTTGCAATAACGTGGATGGACCTCAAGGGCATTATGCTAAGGGAAATAAGACAGAGAAAGACAAATACCATATGTTCTTTTCTAAATGTAAGATCTTTAGAAAAAAAGTTTTTAATAGGCTCATAGAGACAGTAATCATTTGGTGGTTGCCATAAGCAGAAGGCAGTGGTGGAAGAAATGGGTGAACTATTTTTGTTTCTGTATAGACATGTGTAATAAAATTTATTAGAATACAAACAATTTTTTAAAATAGTTTAATCAACTAAAAACAATAATTGCAATCATGTTATTATATTTCTTACAGTCTTTAAACTCTGCTTATATTTTACATGTTTTGTATTATAAATAGTAGCTATAGTTTATAATTTATTATAAATCTTCAGGCTTACTATATATAATTTACATACTTAAATGAATTAAAAATATCAACATCTTCTATAATCACAACTCACAATAGTTTATAAAGGTAGCTATTGTGAAAAGTGATACTATCTATTAAATATATACTATATATTATATATAGTACTTCAGATTATCTATTATATATATACACTGAATTGATATTTCTGTGTGTGTGTGTGTGCACACACACACGGCAGAGACAGAGAAAGACAGAGAGAAGGGCAGATAGGGAGAGAGATGAGAAGCATCAATTCTTTATTGTGGCACCTTGCTTGTTCATCAGTTGATTTTTCATATGTGCCTTGACCAGGGGACTGCAGCAGAGCAAGTAACCCCTTGCTCAAGCCAGTGACCTTAGATTCAAGCCAGCTACTTTGGGCTTCAAGCCAGCAACCTTTGGGCTCAAGCCAGCGACCATGTAGTTATGTCTAAGATCCCACACTCAAGCCAGCCACCTCACACTCAAGGTGATGAGCCTGCTCTCAAGCTGGTGACCTCAGGGTTTAGAACCAGCAAAAATCCAGCACATTACCAAATAATAATGGCAACTCCAAGTTAACCAAGACGATCAGGAAAAGGTTTACATATCCCAATCAATAAGTTCATGAGATATGCATATTCGGTGGTAACTAATATTATATGGCATCCCTAAATGATTTCTAATTATTTTAGGAAGAAAAAGATTTGATAAACTCTCTACACACCTCATCCAAAATAAGTAGAGCGATGGCCCTTTCTGAACAAGAGATGTACCTAATACACTAATGTGACCGGTAACAAAAACATCAGAAAGAAATATGCCACCAATTTAAGATTCCTAGTATTTGCAATTGAATTCTATCACAGAATTTTTTCCTAAAGTGATAAAAATATATCTTTTGCAGACTACACAATTGCTGAAAACTGCTGTGTGCCCTCTGTGAATATATTTTCTTTCAAGTGCATTAAGTATCTAGAAGCTATTCTGTTCTAAATTTGTAATGGAACAGGACCTTCTGATAAAGATGAAATAAACATGTGGATTGGAAAAGTATCTCCATGTACTTTTCAGATAAAAGTACAAAACAAATGGCATGTCATTTGTCTTCCCTTAAAAGACGGAGTCTCTATTACACTGAATTATTCCAGACTAGCTTTAAATCAAGAGAAGTTTTGAAAGGGAGGAGGCTCCCACTAAATGGCATAAATCCTGCTAAGTGCTTGCTGAGTAAAGAAATGGTGACCAGGTAAGTGTGGCTAGAAATAGAAAAGAGCTTTGAAAAAAAAGTTCCTGCATAGGACATACTTGCTTATTGATTGATTTAAGTCATAAGTTTGTTGATTAAATGTCCAGGGTTTTCTTCTTACTTTAAATTCTGAATTAAAACAGATTTTCTTTTCCTACTCATTCAAAAGCAACACAGGCAGAAAACATCAAGATGTCTTTAGTTTACCCATAATCCACTAGAGAACTGAAATTTAGAGATCTATTTAGCTGCTGTTTCATGATGTAGCACCCACAGCTCTATCAAGGGAAGTGAGACCGAATCGAGGACCGACTTCACACATCCTCACCATCACAGAGCATCTATGTATAATGCCCCAAATAAAACTAAGAAAGCAATTAATAATAGTGAAGGGACCTGTACAAACATATAAAAGGATAAAAGAAAAGTGATGGAAACAAAAATGAACAAATGAAGGTGTTTTTTTAAAAAAAAATTCAATTCTGTTCCTTTGGTTGCTGCATTATACAGTCTGAATTCTTCCTGCAGAAATCTGTGTTCTCCTCCGTGAGTTTAACTTGTCATATTTCCTTCTGTATAGCAATTATTATTTTTTACTTTTTGCTAGTCTCTTAATTTTGGCTGAATTAACTCTTTAGATTTTAGCTCTTATACTTTCATTTTATTTATTTATTTATTTATTTATTTATTTATTTATTTATTTATTTAAATTTATTGGGTTGCCATGTTTCGCCAAACCCTACCAGTTTCAAGTTTACAGCTCACCATAACACCACATCATTCATCCCTTACACCCCAACCAAAGTTCTTTCTGCCCTCATTCCTCCTGCTTTGCCCCCCTCCACCTACCTCCACCTGTCTTTCCCTCTGGCAATTAGATAGGAGAACATATTCACTGATACATCTGATAAGGTGTTAATAACCAAAATTTATAAAGAACTTATAAAACTCAACACCAGGAAGGCAAACAATTCAATTTTTAAAAATGGGCAAATGACCTAAATACAATAGATACTTCTCCAAAGAGGACATACAGAGGGCCATTAGGCATATGAAAAAAAAAAGTGCACTACATCACTCATTATCAGAGAGATGCAAATTAAAACCACAATGAGATAGCACCTCACCTCTACCAGAATGGCTATCATCAACCAATCAACAAACAACAAAAGCTGCTGGGGATATACTTTCATTTTTGAAGCAATCCAGAGAGGCGCTTTATTTATAAGAGGCATTCAAGAACAAGAGCACTTGGCAGAAAGACATGGCAGCAGAGAAGGCAGAGAATGACTGAGCAGTGGGGCAGCCAGCACACTAGGGGGCTAAGAATGTGACATGAAGATCCCAATGAGACCAGAGAGACAGGCAGGTCGGTACTTTGATGCTTGAAAATACTGGAGCTTCAATGTGAAAAAAAAAAAGACATATGAAGTTGAATTATGAAACAAAGAACCCAGCAAATCAAAAACTCAGCAATGAACTGTTGGCTGGGCCAAGCAATGAGGTCACAGGATGGTGGGGCTGACTTGGTTGTGAACATACTGGTCAGAACTTGAAACAAGGGAGCATCCAAAGCACTACAGTAAATTCAGAAGACTATACTCACCAAGATGGGGCAGCAGCAGCTGGGGCACAGATTATAAGTAGAATGTTTTAAATTCTGGGGGGGGATAAAATCACTTTATGCAAAATTCTGGATAAAATCACTTTTATCCAGTGATTCTTACCTGAGATTATTTTGCCTCTAGGGGACATTTGAAAATATCTGGAGATACCGTTAGTTTTGACAACAAAGGGGAAGTTGATAACTGACATCTAGTTGGGAGGGGCCAAGGATGCCACTACACATCTTACAGTGCACAGAACAGAACAGTCCCCGCAACAAAAAAATTATCTGGCTCAAAATGTGAATAGTGCTAAAACTGAGAATCCCTGACTTTGCCTAATCCTGAATACAGTTCACGGCTTTCACCCAATTATGTTTTTATTTTTCTCTTTCCTCTGCTACCTACCACTTTTTCACATGAATACATAGAGAAAATAAAGCTAAGGAGTATAGAAAAAGTTCAAAAATAAAAGATTGACTGTATGTCCTCTTCATTTTTCCTTTACTCAAAGGTCTAAATAAATTTACCTATTTTAAAATTTCTAAATTAAATTTATTGGGGGGACATTGATTAATTAAATAATACAGGCTTCGAGTGTGCAATTCTATAATACATCAGTTGTATATTGCATTGTGTATTTACTGCCCAAAGTCAGATCTCCTCCAGTCTCCAGTCACCATGTGTTTGACCCCCGTTACCTTTACCACCTTCCTGTCCCTCCGTGCCCTCTGGTAACCACCATATTGTCGTCTATGTCTGACTTTTTGTTTGTTTGTCTTGTTTGTTCATTTGTTGCTTCTAATTTTATATCTCATGTGTGAATGAAATCATATGATTCTATGTCACAGCTGTTAGAATGGCTGCTATTAATAAGACAAGCAATAACAAGCATTGGGGAGGTTGTAGAGAAAAAGGAACCCTCACTCACTGTTGGTGGGAATGTACACTGGTACAACCACTATGGAAAACAGAATGGAGCTTTCTCAAAAAATTAAGAAGAGTGTTATCATATGACTCAGCATCCTCTCTTCTGGGTATCTACCCCAAACACTTGAAAACATATGTTTGTAAAGATATATGTACCTCTGTGTTCATTTCAGCATTACTCATGGTGGACAAGACATGGAGAGAACCAAGCTGTCTTTTGATTGATTAATAAATAACAAAGATGCAGTATACATATATTTCATCTATATAGAATTCCAGATACTACTCAACTATAAGAAAAGATGTTGTATTGCCCTTTGTAAAAACATGAATTGATCTTGAAAGTATCATATCATTCTTGTTCAATTTAAAAAAGAGATGGTACATGGATATTAAATTTTAAAACCTACCCCCCAAAAAGTAGCTATAAGTAAGTTAGAAAAATGCTATATCAGAAAAATTTTCTTCAGACACGAACCTGAAAACATCACCAACTTTATAGATTTTACATTTTATACAATCAGTAAGATTCTTCCTTTGAAGACAGAGTTGTCTTCAAATCCTAGGCCTATCAATTATCTTTCTAAAATTCCTTCAAATAATCAGAGGATCTTTCTATAAACCTATATTGCCTCAGATGTTGAGGGATTGAAAATAGTCACTCTTGTGGTTTGGGGGGCGATTTTCAATATAACATGTTATGGTCCAACAAGGTGGATACCTGACAAAGAGTAGTCTAAGAACTGCAAAATCTCTTGGCATAAATGACTCTATCCAAGCTCATGTATTAAAGACACAATCAAACTCTAGCATGGCTTCCAGAAGGTTGAGGCTGTGTTCCTCAAATGACTCTAGGCCCCCTTAAAATGCCTGCCTGAGAAAGCCCGATACTGCCTGGAGAATTTACTGTTTGTTTCAGCCAAACTCTGGTGGGAGACAAGCTCCTGAACCCCCTCTTAGGGCAGTTACTTTAGGAAGCTTGAAATGATATATTCTTTCTCTGCTCCTTTGAAACATAAATCATCTATCACCCATTGCTGTCTTCTCAAAGACCTAGAGGTAGGTAGCCTCTTTGAAATGGAAACATTCATGAAGATAGCTCTCACAGATAGTCCCTATGGGAGGGTAATGGCCTAACTTCAGTTGGTGCCTTGCTCTAACTTGAACAACTACCCCTGTCACACAGACATGAGAAGAAGACGGTTTCTCTTCTGAATAAGCACCAATAACAAACCTAGAGGACTAAGTCCTTGTAATGCTCTCAGTACCTTTCCTTTCACATACTCCAGCATCTCAAAAGTTGTCTGCCTTTGTTCTGCCAAAGCTAAGCTCAGTTCAATCTCCCCTACTGCAGTGAATTTCACTGAATATTTTTTTCTGTTTACTACCATTTACTAATGTCTGATTTTATTTCTCTTGGAAAGTCCTTAAAAACAAGAACGACAATAAATTATAGCTGTCACAATGTGGTGATTTCCTAAAAATCTCACCTGCTGATTAGTGAAAAGAACAATGAGGATTCTGACTGCGAATGGGAATTTTCCTTGAGAACATTGTTTTGATTGTTCCTCTTTAAACAAAAGGAATAGAAATGTCACATTAGTTATGCTATGGCTTGGTATTGTGTACATTTGTTTTCAAATTTAGGTCCATCAAAGATAACTCTGCACTGGTTACCCCGATCTGATTAGAAAAACATGCATTTGAATATCAGTCAAACATTATTTTCCAAAGTGAGAAAAATAATTTGAGTCAATGATGATTTATAGATATTTACCTCCTCAGCTAGATGTTAGGAACAAATAAGTCAATGATCAATAGCATTCTGATTTAGTAAAAGTGTTAAAATCAGTCAGGTACAACAGGAGCGGGGAGAGATAGAAAAAGGGATGCGACTCCAATTATGAGTGTATTTCCCGGCTGATTATTGGAAACTATCTCAAGAGTAATTTTTCACATGACAACAAGGAAAGTAACCAAATACATGTGCAATCAAGTCACAACTCATAGAGGCCATTAACATCACACTCAATCTTGTACGCATCTATTCTAAAGAAGAAACCGGATGAGTCTTGAGAGTGTCCTCCTTGGAAGCAGAAAAAGGGAATGTAGACAATCTTTCTTTCCACTTATTTTTTTATAAATTTTTATTAATTTAAATGGGGTGACATCAATAAATCAAGGTACATATGTTCAAAGAAAACATCTCCAGGTTATCTTGTCATTAAATTATGTTGCATGCTCATCACCCAAAGTCAGATTATCCTCCATCACCTTCTATCTAATTTTCTTTGTGCTCTTTCCCCTCCCCCTTCCCCTCTCCCTCCCTTTCCTTCCCCCCACCTGTAACCACCACACTCTTGTCTGTGTCTCTTAGTCTCATTTTTATGTCCCACCTATGTATGGAATCATACAGTTCTTGTTTTTTTCTGATTTACTTATTTCACTCCGTATAATGTTATCAAGATCCAACCATTTTGTTGTAAATGATTCGATGTCATCATTTCTTATGGCTGAGTAGTATTCCATAGTGTATATGTGCCACATCTTCTTTATCCAGTCATCTATTGAAAGGATTTTTGGTTGTTTCCAGGTCTTGGCCACTGTGAACAATGCTGCAATGAACATGGGGCTACATGTGTCTTTACATATCAATGTTTCTAAGTTTTGGGGGTATATACCCAGTAGAGGGATTGCTGGGTCATAAGGTAGTTCTATTTTCAGTTTTTTGAGGAACCACCATACTTTCTTCCATAATGGTTGCCCTTTAATTTTAAAACAAATTCACAAACTTGATCTTCTTAGAAAAAAACATTCATATAAGTATGATCACTTAATATAACAATGCAGTAACATTAGCAAGGGCTTAAGCATCTAGTCTGGAATCCACTTGGAAAATTATGTTTATTCAATGTACTGCCACAGTTACTTACTGTAACTCACAACTCCTGAAACCTAGGTATGGAGAAGGGGCAGCCAGGATGGCAATTAATAGATAAGCTCAAGCAACAACATCCACGAGTTATGGCAGTTCCAACTCTCTCACAATTTGCTAGGAGACCTTGCATCGATATCAATAAAACAAGAAACAAACTAGTATTTTTGAGTGTCCTCCCAATGGTAACATTCTCTTTTATTTTTCAATGTGTAGGAGTTAGAAGATTAACATTGGGGCCAGTGGAAGAAGAATGGAGACCTAAACATAACATCACCACACAGAACTTGACAAGGCCTTTTCTGAGAGCTAGACCACATCCATTTACATCTTCAAATTCTTTTATTATTTCAATTATAGGACTACTTTCCAGAAAAAGAGTGAGGCAAAGAACCAATTATAAATTGAATAGAATGAAGGCTCCTTTTAAATATGGTAAATAAAATGTCATGCAACAGATTAGAGATTGTAAAGATGAAGGTACACTATGGGTCATTTGTAGTTCTTCAGCTCTGCTAGTTTTAAAAATTATGTAGCAAACTGGATTTTATATAACACTCTCAATAAATTAATGTGTACATAGTGGTTATTTTTTTACAAAGTGCTTTCACACTTGCTTCCTCATTTGGTCCTCAATTCTGTGGCAGTAGCTAGTGTTATATGTGTGAGCAGTATCATTATTACTATTTCCCATTACAGATTGGACATTTTTCAACTTTCCTAATGATATAGAAAGGGTTAGAAAGAAATGAACCAGGAACTAAACAGATCATATAGGGTAGAGGTCACTGGCAGCTTGGAGTAAGGTAGGGTGGGGTCAAAAACCTGGTTGGAGTGAACTAAAGCAGAAATGAGGAGTGATACAATTGGATGAGCTGGTATAGACAAGCCATTCATGGATGCTTCCATGAAAAAAAGCAGAATAATAGCAGAGAGCGGGTAGAAGAGGTGGAAACTATTGAATACATTCGGGAATGTTACTGCATGTTGAAGTGCTAATGGAATAATAGAGAGAAAATCTGACAAATAATACAGAATATAGAAGGGATAGCTGCAGAGCTCCTGGAGCAGACCTATTTAAGCTAAATTATAAATTATGAGTGCTCAATGCATATGTGAGCATGATGTCTGTGCTGAGGAGTTCAACATACAATAGAGTAAGAGCAAAATCACAGAAAGAGGAGAAGGTTATGGGTCTGGAAAAGCTGGTGGGAGCTGAATAATAGTTTATCAGACTGAATGCTCTCTTACCAAGCTAGTCTTCTTCTCAAGTGTTACTTTCTCATATGATGACATTCTTCCGCTCAGTTAAAATGTTGCTGCAAGCTAACAGAGTGGTGTATGGGATACATTTAGTGGGAGGAGAAGGCTAGAGTTTTACTGACCATGAATTTTGACAATAATATACCAGCCGTAGCCCTGCCCTTGTCTTCTCAGCTTTGATTAACCAGGCAGTTTGGGGGAAGAAAGGAAGATATGCGTGGTGAGGTCTGGGAGGGTAGCTCAGAATCTGCACC
Source organism: Saccopteryx bilineata (assembly GCF_036850765.1). Lineage (NCBI taxonomy): Eukaryota > Metazoa > Chordata > Mammalia > Chiroptera > Emballonuridae > Saccopteryx > Saccopteryx bilineata. Next base: position 19,701,253 of record NC_089493.1, read on the forward strand.
TGGGTTAGTGGACAGAACATGGACACTTGGTTAGGCACTATGCAATTGGAAGTTCTTGTCCACAAGCCACTTTATCATCTGCTAACACCACCTTCAAAGGCATTTCAAGTTGAAAAGTTACAGGCATTATCAGGCTCTGCGGCATCACTATTCGTGAGGGTTTCAAATAACGGTCAACCGGTAGCACGATATTGGAAATGGGCCCTTGGACAATGATCTCTTTTTTATTTTTTGCTTTATTATATTTTATTGGAATCATTTTGGTAAAACCAAGTGTTTGTTTAAGACAAGATAAAGAAATAAAACCTAATGGATTTTAAGCACCCCCTCCCCAAATGTTTTTGGGTTTATTCCTCCATAAGTTGACAGCTGCTCGCACAGGCAAGTGCAGGGAAGATTTCAGTTGGGATCTGCCCAACACCAGGTCGAGGGCATCCTTTGTGTCAGCAAAATCCACAGTAGCCAGAGCTCTTGTCACAGCCTGAGTGGCAGGAACCATTACCTAGGCATTCCAGCCATCTCAATAACACTCATCAAGAACAACCTGAGGCTTCCGGTCACTGGGTTAGTGGTAACTCTCTGAAGTGACATTGCCCCCAGATAAGCTTCCAGAGCCCATGCTTTATTCAAGGATAACACATCTGTGGATATCTTAGATCCCCCTGATGGTGCTGTAGACCCACCTGCAAATATCAGGGGCCTTCCCAAACGCAGCCGTGCAAAGATGGCTGGGGCACCCGGGACCACCAACATCCCCTCCTTTGGCGGCAGGCTGCACGCAGCAGCCTACATGCTCGGCAGGACACCATCACAGACCACCTACCAGCCTCTCCCCCAAAGAGCGACAATGATCCTTAAAATAAGGAATATGCTGTCCTACTCATTTTTCAGCATTCGTGGTGTTATGCATTCAGTTTACAGCTCTAACGCAGAGGTCAGCTGCTGCATCTATGTATAACTCATTAGGATTACTTCCATAGTGCACAAAGTCCAAATGTCTTTCCCTATTATGTATATAGTATAATCTGCTCTATATAATATGTATATATTTGTCTATATATTCTACTATGCAATTATATATTCTTTCCACTCCTATGTGAAGACCCAAATGCATTTCCAAGAAGTACAAAACAACTTTACTGATACTTGCCATTTCTAACTATTCTGCAGTCTCCTGAAACAAGTTACCGTCTCAGGTTTCTCTATCTTTGAGCAGAAAATCTCATTACTGAACACTTTTCTCTCTCCTAGCCGTTTGGCTGAGAACAAATTGTAATAGAGGGGGTGACCTATGCATGCATTTCTCACTCAGGATGGACGTGTGAAGCCAGAGGAGCAAGGGCCATGTGCTCCGTGCTTAGACCTTAACCTTCATTGTCCCTATTACTGTCTTTAGTACAGAAAGGCTCTTGTAGGAAACGTACTCCTGCCTTTAGCCCCAGACAAGTAGAGATTTAGAGACTAGCAGCTGAGAAAATACATGGTAGTTATACTTCAACCTGGGTTGCTTTATGTCAGACTGAATAGTGATAACAATTACTGAATTAAAATGCTTCTGGGCAAAGCCAAGGTCATTCTTAAGGGCATAAATGTAATTGGACAAACTGTAGTGTGCTCTTCGGCCACCGGATTAGCCAAGGCATGTGTACATACATGTATGTGTGTGCATGCATGCTTTGTCTGCGTGATACGAACTGCAGAATACTTCTGCAAGGGAAGCGAAAGAGAGGAGAACTTAAAGAACAGAAGGATGCAGCTTGAGCATGCAATGTCAAACTAAGGAGCGAATTGCCCTTCATGTTGATCAATCATTCATTTATTTAACCATCGTTTTATTAAATTCACTTTGTGAAATATACTGTTTGGGGACGTTCTGCTCAGCAGCAGGTAATGTACAGAGTGATGGCACTGTATTACCGAGTAGATAGCCATGGTTGATCCCTGGTTGTTCTGCTGTTTGGTACTCAGGTACAAATTAGGATTTTTATGTCACTAGCAGATGAAGGTGCTCTGTCATTCTTCCCTATTTCTCTTTATGCCACTCTGTTATTCCAGCTACCAAAGTGAACGCTGATGTTAGGCACCCCAAAACCTGGCGCTATAGTGCTCTTATCTATTAGACATGTGGTCTGGTAACTGCATGGTCAGATCCAGAAAGATCTGTAGTCAGGACATGTCTCCCCTCAAGTCAAGGGACTGTATTTGATAGAAATACTCTTGAAATGCTCTGATTATTGAAGTTGAGTTTTGGGTCTTCTCTCTGCTTCTTTCTGCCATTAAAAAGGAATAAATTGATTGATTAAAAGAAATAAAATTAAGCACTATGGAAATAAAATTCCATTTTCTTTTTAAGTATAAAAAAGAGGGCATATGTCTTTGATTTTTCAATGCTGATTACATGCTAATATCCACAACACACGCAAATTGACCCTGGCAGTTGTTTGACAATGAACCTGCTTTGAAATTCATCCCAGAAAGCAAAGTCTGCAGGGGGAAATCCAAGACTATAGCATGTGGGAGATTGGATTGATGAGGTTGCCATGGGCTAGTTACTAAAACGTGAGTGAAAGAGAATCAGAAACTTATCTGGTGCCCACTTCTCCTCAGTTTCTCCAAATGGAGCAGTATTCACTGTGCCTTATACTGAGGGATTGATGCAAATAAAAAGAGTATTGAATTTAGAAACACAGTGCTTTAGTAGCTTTCTCTTTATAAATTTGTATGCAAATCTCATACCTACGTTCTGCTAAATTTAGCATAACTTGAATTGCAATTTTTAAAATGTAATAAAGCTTCGAAGAGATAGGGAAAGGGACAAGTTGGTCATTTGCAGTCATATATGGCTATATGGAACTACATAAAAGAATAATAATATTAATAGTACAATAAGCCTGTGGCAAGAGTTTCTTCAGAGTTTTCAAATTTCAAGGAAATTGTGATTTCAAGGAAAGTTGTGTGTGTGTGTGTGTGTGTGTGTATTTACACAAATTCAATTTTGGTGCTTCATAATATAGGAAAGAAGAGTTAGAAAGTTTTTGTTTACCCAGTTTCAAGATGAGAAGAAAATGAGACCCAAGTTTATTTCAAGTTTTATTTCTTTCTAATGTCAGATATTTACTTTATCTATGGTTCCCTTTGCACCAAACGCCCTACTATACCAAAGTTTGAAAACAAATGGTGAGTCAGTTTGGTTGACTTTGGGACACAGGGAAAGGCCAACTCCTTTATGAAGGAGCAAAGACTCCTTTGTGTGGCCCAGTAATTCCCCCATGGCTCCACTCAATGGTATAGCCACATCCAGGGAACAGAGCTGTGACATAAATAAGTCAGACCAGCTGGGCTTTACCCTCAACTCAATCACTGCCAACTTCTGTCAATGACTTACCTTCCCCAAATCTCAATTTTCTCAAATGTAAGATGGTAAATATCATAGCATTTCCCTCCAGAGCTTTCTGCAAGGATTTGGTTCAATGCCTGGTATATCACAAGCATTCTCCATGTTCGTGGTTGCCATTATCATAGACACATCTACTGCATTCTTGCAAATGAAAGAAATCTTCCCACTTCCACACTTGTCTCTGGGATTTGCTCTGGTGAGAAGGAAGTTCTCTTAAACATAAAAATCACAGTTGACTTATGAAAGTACGGGGAATGGGTGCTGTTCGAAACCCAGGATAGATAAGCTTACTGTTTTGCATAGTACACTAGCAACGTTTAAAATATATACACTTTGTTCTGCAACATGGTAGAAGTAAGCTAAAATACACTTAATAACGAAGTCACAGGGATTCTAGTTCTTATTTAGAGACGGAAGCAGAGACAGGGCTGGTAGTAGTGGAGGAAACAGGAGAAAGATAAGAAAATTATTCAATTAGACAAAATTTCCATTAATTTATGGGCAGGTAGGAGATTATACAGAACAAAATTAATAAAAGTTACCACACTAGAAAACACTGAGGTACTTTAGAACAGTGATTTTTGAGACTTTTACCTTTTTTGGACCTTGTAAGCCTCAATAAAAGTCTGTTTCTGAGTCAACCATGTGTTAGTGAAGGATTGTGCAAAAAATGGGGGAAATGCAGCTCGTGGGGTACACAGTGGAGTCGGGGAGGGAAGAAGGCCGGGGCCACTGGCTTCTCAACAACTAAGGACAGAATTCAGGGGCAGCAGCCACAAGCATGCAAGCCCACCAGAACAAGCTCTGAATGTCCAGGGTACACAGACTGCAGGGAATTCCACGAAATGATGACTCCGGAAAGCCAGGGGAGGTGGAGACATTGGAGTACACACATTAAAGCAAGCCTATCACATGTGTAGCCTTTGTATACACATGGACCTTTTATGTCTACTGTTGTCTAGTTAGTTTGCTCAATTCATAAAGCCTTTGTGACTGCAGTTTAAATAAACAGGAACATTCAGTGGCGGAAAATTTATTTGTTTTCCCAAGTTGTTTGTTCCCGTTGCATTGAAAGAAACATAATGACTGGAAATGTCACATTGATTCCTAGACTTTATATTGCTCTCTTTTACTAGTGTGTAAATCTGTCTCTAAAGCTAAATGTTGTGACATTTAAAAAGCAAGCGGCACTGTGAGGGGGATCACCCAGGTGACCCAGGGTCAGCCTTAGCATCTCCCCTTTCCCATCTGTTTCCTGGAATGCCTCTTCAGTGAGTGATCGTTTGCCCCTACATTCAATCAGATCCCACCCAGATCTCTGAGCTTTCATGGCGGCAGCTGACATGCCTGATTTCTAGAGATTCCCAATTTCTCATAGGCTAGCAGTTAAAGACCCCACAGACGCTGCTGTAAAATACATACTAATTCTATTTATGTTACATAAAGCAGGACAATCTGACAAATTCTTAGGGGTCAAAATCATAGTTTTCATTCAGCAAACTTAATTCAGAGGAACGTGTCATCCAAATACTTATGTTGTTTTAATCTAAGAGCCATGGAATAGTGCACATGACTGATGATATCATTATTTTTAAATTAGAACATGTCTTGCTGATTGTTGACACTAATTAATAGTCCATAGTCCTTTTGAGACATTTTACTAAGAAAAGGGGAAGAATTAGCCTCACTGCAACCCTGTAGTGCATAAGCTAATTTCCCCCCTTTTGAGAAATGAGAGAACTGAGGTTAATAGGTGTGAAATACCATTAATAAGAGGGAACCACTGGGAAGTGGCAGACTCCAATTCAGGACCTGTGCTTTTACCACGACTCTGAATTGTGGAGCAAAGCTGAACGGGAATGCTACCTGTCCGTTCAATTCCACTCTCTGCCTGTAAAGCTGCCTCCCGAGAGAAGGTGTCATCTTCATTCCTGGCACCGAGATGCGATACCTTGCACCTACATCCTTGCCTAAGATCAGCAAAGAGGGAGGAGGTAGAGCCGAGAAAGACCGACATGTAATTCCAGTCATCCAATGTGCCAGCTCAGCCTGGATTGCGTGTCACTCCACATCAGGCAGAGAGCAAGGCCAAATTAAACCCGGCTGTCAAGACATCAGATTTGCAGCAAGGAGAGGTGCTCTTTACTCTTTAGGTGAAAGCTCTGATTGAATAGACAAAAACAATATAATCAGTCACTCTGCACTGCAGCTCTTGTAGCTCCAAAGCATATATTTTGCTCTTCCCTGCCCCCTGCCTGTCCCCTCTCTTCCTGGTGCCAGCACGCACAGGATCGTTTGGGCTAAGCTTCAATGATTGGATTACTTGCACACTGTGTGGACAGCAGTTCATGGAGCTAAGCAAACAGGTGCTGGACCAGAAAGGGCACACTTGTCCAGGGTTGGCTCAGGGTCCCCACAATGCTTTAAAGTGTGGTGGTCAGAAACAGAAATGCCAGAGAGAACCCACAGGTGATAAAGGACAGTTTAGTGGTGCTGGCCACTCAGGCAGAGAGACACAGAATTGGAGGGCAAGTATGTAGTTGGAAGAGTTGGGGAGTTTTGGCAGAATCTCTCAGAATATCCTATGAGATTAAGGTTATGAGATTATGTCAAGGAAAGGCAAGGAAATCTTCTCTTAGCATCCTGACTTTGGCAACTCTGTTCGAATCAGAGGATGCAAATAATTACTTGCTGTAAGTCATTACCAGCCATGTTGATGAACTAAAATAAGCAGAAGCAGGTGCTGCTCACCCATGACTGAGACTCACCTGGGACAAAGTGAGACAACGTGAGAACCCTTGAAATGTGGCTGAGCTTTATGAACAAGTGTGAAACAAGCCACTCCAATACTGCCACATGGAAACTCACAACGTCCTTAAAGTCAGTCCCTACTCTCTTGTCTAGATGTTACTGCAGCTACCAAAATGAAAGCTAGGAAGAGCATGAGCTACCCATCTCCAGTGGATTCAGGACACCTCTCGATGAGGAGCTCACCTTGTAGTGCATAGTAATTATTTATTGCTTTCCCCGCCCCTTGAGACTATGAGCTGCCCCTCCCATGGCAGTGTCTTATTCATCTTATTTCCCTGGTGTCTGATTTTGTTTCACAGACTCAGTACTCAACAGATAATGTGTATGAGATGACACACAAAATGACAATAATTATTTGGGCATCATTTTCAAAAGGGCTTTACAGATATAGTCTCCAAGCCTTATGGCATCCCTTCAAAACCATTGTTATCCATATTTTACAAAACAAGAAAAAATTAAGCTAGCAAATTCAGCAGAATGAGAAAGGTTGCATAGCTAGTAGAAAGTATTTTAGGGATTCAAAGATAAATTAATCTAAAAAAAAAAGATAAATTAATCTGAGGTCATAATACAAGTTTTCCCAGTACAAGGGAGTTAGCATAATGAAAGGGAGACCAACAAGGAGAAGGAGGAGGAAGAAAACTAGGAGAAGGAAGAGGAGAAGAAGACCAGAATCCTTCAATTGCTAGAAAACCCTTTGTGGCCCTCAGATAAACATTTAACCTTTTACTGCCTCACGAACAATTCTGTCAAATGTAATAATTGCTTACTGCCTGAAGGTGGCAGATGAATTAGATCATCTCTTCAGATCATTTCAGATATAGAAAAACACATTCTTAACCATTGTTAGTCTTGGATTAACATGAAGTCATTATCTAAGGCAATGTTGAACTGTCTTTCACTTTCCAAGTAAGAGAACTATACAATGATGTAAACATATTCTAAACCTGCTCAGTTTGTTTTCATGTACAAATATTTTATATACACAACTCAAATTTGGAATTCTTTAACATAGTATCAAATGACAAGAGATCTGAAGCAGGTTGACAAAAACTTCTGCAAAGCCTGCTTTTTTGAATAAATTCTCCTGTTATCAGCAATCACATATCAATAAAGATAGAGGGTGGAGAATGATTAGGTTGAAAAGACACATAGAAGGTTGTTGAGTCATGTTTCCCTTGCACAGAATTATGGAGTTTTTAATGAAGACAAAAATAAAAACAAAGAGAGAAGCATCTCCTGAAAAGAGATCCTGTGTGTGTGTGTGTGTGTGTGTGTGTGTGTGTGTGTGACAGAGAAAGAGAGTGGAACAGACAAGCAGGAAGGGAGAGAGATGAGAAGCATCAATTCTTCGCTGCAGCATCTTAGTCATTCATTGATTGCTTTCTCATATGTGCCTTGACTGGGGGGACTACAACTGAGTAAGTGACCCCTCGCTCAAGCCAGTGACCTTGGGCTCAAGCCAGCGACCTTGGGCTTCAAACCAGTGATGTTTGGGCTCAAGTGAGCAAGCATGGGGTCATGTCTATGATCTCATGAAAAGAGCCTGTTTTTATTTCTTTTTCTCAGGGGACAGGCAGCCCTTGGCCACATTGTCTTAATCACTAAAGGGTGGTGGGGGGTTCAGGGTAGAAGTGAGGCAGGTAGATCAAGGAAAATAGCTTTGTGGACCAAGTTCAGTTCTGGTCAGTTTAAGTGAGGGGATAAGTATGCACCACTACTTTTCCAGTGACTGAGGTCTGCCACATGATTCCTTTCTTCCCCTCTTTTATTCTCCTTTGAAAGACTCGCGGTCTGCCTTGCATCACTACCATTCCAATGAGAGTCCTATCTTTAAGATTACTGTAGTAACAGCCACTGAAAACTACCTAGGAAAGCATTTGTACTTCTCCATGGTCCTTAGTAAACAAATAAATAGTTGTTAAATAAACAAATGAAGAACAAGGGAATAAAGACAGCAGACATGGACAAAAGCAGATATCCCAAACCCTTCCAGAATGAGGCTAATCTCTAAGATATGTACTTTGGAAACACAAGCATGTGGAAGATTCCGGGGCTAAAAAAGTAAAAGCCCCAGAGTATATGCTACCATTGCCTGAGGAGCTTTAAATCAAGTTATATTTACAAGGCCATTGACCCACTTTTTTTTTTTTAAATCATTTTTCCTTAATCAGAGATCTGTCTCCTGTGCTCATAACTACAAGTACAGCGTAGGGACTGGTGGGAGAAAAACCAGATTAGGTGGGGTAGTAAATCGATGTGTGGGAGGTGGTGACATGTCACACGATCTGCATGGTGTCTGACTGTGGTGAACAAGGCTCTGTATCACTTCAGAAGGTCAGGAACCCTCTTTTATCTTATAAACCACACTCTCTGCAGTACCAAGCGTATAACTGAATATTAAATGAATAGTTGGTGATTGAATGAAAGAACTAGTGAATGAATGTATGTAACTAAGAATTTTATGGCAAACAACACACACTACTTAGAGTGAGAATATCTTTTCATTGCGGCATAAATGTGAACAGACCAATCAATTTAAAAATACATTAAAAGTGATATAACATGTTTAGTTTATAGTCAGGTCGTCTATACTTCCAAGGAAGGCCTTGGTATTTTTCAGACAAACACAACCTCAGCTTAAAGGTACATGCCAGAGTATGACATTGATTTTACTGGCCTCCCTTGTTCTTCTCCCAAAAAAGTAAAAGATATAGACTTCTGTTTTATCAATTCTAATTTTAGGGCTCTTAACTGGCTTAGGAAGAGGAACTATATACAAAGTCAACACCATCTCTTCTCTCTTTCCTCCTACGTGACTGTACTTTGTTCTTTTGTAAGGCATTTTGGTCAAGCTGTGATAGATTTTAGCTGGCTAACATACTATCATCAATAATGGGTGCTAAATAAGCTATCTCAAGGATTGTCCCCCATCTGCACCACCCCTGCTCCCTCTCCTCACATATGGGAACGACTATAGGGAGATTCGCGCCGCCATGCCTTCCGGCTTCCCAATCAGCACTCAAGGGTACCTTCTCCAGATAGGATTTGTCCTGTGTTGTTGAAACTCACCAACCCTGACAGAATATGGCTATCCTCATAGCTGAAGTTTATATTAATTCAAAGAGTATAAATGGAAAATAAACAGGAAAAGAGTCAAGATTTTTTTTTTAAATTAGAGGCTTAGAGCTCTGATACCAATCAGTGTTTGATAAACAGAGATGACAGAGGGAAAACAATCTAATAGTGGACGTAAGACCCATCATCAACGCGCATCCATACTGAGTTCCTTATGTTGTCGTCCATTCTCAGTCGTATCCAAGTAAACTCTGGGCTCGTAAGTAAAGATTGTTGACAAGTAATAGGGAACAATTAGAAAAAACGTTTTTCTTTTTCTTATTTTTCAATTAGTGAAGTGGTTACACTTTCCGTTGTATAACCCATAACCACTCCCCCTGCTTCCTCACTAATAGAATCCTAATTTTATTTATGGCAGCGATCTATAAGCCTCAATATCCCTTACAGCTGGAAATACCATTAGGTGTTTAATGAGATGATGAAATGAAACTTCCTAGAAAATTTTTTCCTTTTATAATAAAAACATCCAGGTATAACTGGTGACTACCTTCGCTTTTATAATTACTTCAAACACAAACGTGAGGTCTGAGGCTGTATTAATGTTGTAACATACATGAGAGTGACACCTACCTAGTAAAAAAGACTGAAGTAACCTTCTTGGATCCCAGATGACATCACTGAATGTCTCAACCTAATACCTATAAATGTCTACCTCTTGTATTTTTGAGAAAAAATGGGCAAATAAAACAAATGAACAAACTAAACACCTGTTTGCTTAAGTCACATATGTACATGTAACATTTAATAGTAAGTGCATATTTCATGGCTCATGGGTCCAAATTCATCCTTCCTTTCCATCTTGAATGCCGGTGTTCTAGACTAGGCCATGACTTTCCCTTCCTAGGTGATGGCAACAACTTCCCTCCCTCATTATGATTATTTCTAGATTTACGCGTTAAAATATGCTCATCATATTGAAACTAGAAGCTTCACTGAGAACACATATCTGATCCTATCACCTGCCTAGATGTCCCCAGACCTTCGTTTAACGTATTGTTTCCTATTTTGTCACTTAATCCATCCATACTCTCACGTCCACTGGGCACTGACCTCAGCTGCAAAGTGGCATTCTTTGTTGCCTCCCCAGCACACACATCGTTTCACCCTCCACCTAGAACGTCTGCCTGACAAAGCATTGCTCTTTTTCCAGGGGTCCACCTTGCCCCCTTAGAGTCCATGTGCCTCAGTAAAGGACCCAACCAGGGCCGTGGGGTGGCCTGACCTTAAAGCAACCATACTACCTGTCTTTGCAGTCAATGGTGCAGACAGACAGGCTTACACTGATTATTCTCAGCATTCTCTCAGCCCAGGATCTTGGTGCGGAGACAGGCATGTTAGTTAATTTTGGCTGATAAAACACAATGTAAAGTTCATGAAGGGTTTTTGAGAAATATTCCCTTCACTCTAAAGAAACCTACATGGAAATTTACCCCTCTCTTATCCTCCAGGTCTGCAGCAGCAGAAAGCTGAACTGCCACAGTCATTCATTCCCCGAGAGAATAAAAAGGAAGCAATCCCTAAGCTGAGTTCCACACTTTGGTTCAAGTATATCCTCTGTATTCCTGTTCCCAAGGCTGTCGTACCAAATTATTCTAAACTGCATGGTTGAAAGCAACATAAATGTGTTCTTTCACAGTTCAGGAGGCCAGAAGTCCAACATCAAGGAGTGGGCAGGGTTGGTTCCTGCTGAAGGCACTACAGAGAAGCTGTTCCCTGAGTCTTCTGGCTCCTAGCGGCGGCCTGCACTCTTTGGTATTTCTCAGCTTGTAGCTGCATTCTCTACCTTCCCCTCCTTCTTCCCTCGGTGCGAGTGTCTCCTCTGCATTTTTGTCTGCAAATCTCTCTCTCTTTCTAAGGCCGTCAGTCATTGAATTTAGGGCTAACCCTAATCCAGAATAATCTCATTGGAACTCGATTAACTGGATTCCATCTGCCAAAAGCAAAACAAAACAAAACACCCATTTCCATACAGGGTTCCTAGATACAGGGGTCAGGACTTCAACATATATTTTTCAGGGACACAATCCAACCCACATAAACCATCATATTTCTTGCTTTTTAAACACACTTTGCACCATAATTTCTATTATTTGCAGCTAAAGGTATCCTAGTCCAATATCCCTCCTTACCCTGCCTTCCAAATTTGGGGTCTTCCTTAGATTCTCTTACAAAATCTTACTTACTCCATCACTGAATGGAATTCATTGTGCTCTGCTTGTGTTTTTATTGTTTGGCTTTTTGTTCTTCTCTGCACCCAGTAAGCCTGTCCAATCATAGTTTTGTCTGCAATGCTCAGCAGGAACCCTGATACATATTTTGTGTTCTATAAATATTTGTTAAACAAATCAGTGAAATCAAATCTGAGAGATATCTAAGAGTAGGAACTACTTTTAAATCACGCAAAATACCACTATGCACGTGAAGATACTGTAAATATATTTGTGTGAATGCTTCCAGCATTTTTATGCAAAGGTTTTTCATTCCATGATTATCAAATTGATAAAACATTGTGTGTCCTGCTTTTTTTTTTACTCTATATTACACACATTTTTCTCTGTTATTGCCATCTTCACATACTTTTTAAATAGTTGTGTGAATCCCACAGAATGGTTAATACAAGAATGTACTAAAGCATTCTACGAAGGTGGGACACTGAGTATATTTCTGCCATTTTTAATATTTTCTGAAATGTATCATTCTTTATACACAAAGTATTTTTTTTCTAATACATAGGTATATTTTCTGAGCATCAATATAAAACTGGCTGAGTGTAACTCAATTTTAAAGCCCATGAAGGGACCCTGGGAAATTGGAGAATAAAGAGGTCTATTTTATGGACTGGAAAAGTCAGGAAGGTCCCCGTGAATGTGCGAGGGAACCAGTCAGAGGAAGAGCAAGCGGGTTGCAGTCGCTCGGGAAGAGCTGAGTCAGGAGAATGACAGCCCGGGCTCCCTCTCCAGCTTTGTTTCCCTCTGTGGAGTGTGAGCCTCCTCTACAGCCTCCCAGGTCAGCACTGAGTGGCCCCTAGGTTTTATCTGACTCCCCAGAAATCAACAAGAGACAAACTAAGTGTAAGACATAAGGGCGGAATGCACTGCAGTTTTCTCTTCCTGGCATTGCATCACTGAACACATTTACAACAACACACACGTTACTTGTTACTTGCCCTGGAGGCACATTCACAAGGAACCTAAAGGCCCTGGCTGGGTGGTTCAGTGGATAAAGCTTCATCCAGGCACATGAAGGTTGTGGTTCTACCCCTGGTTAGGGCACATAGAAGAAGCAATCAATGAATAGACAACTAAATGGAACAACTAAGGAGCAATGGATTGATGCTTCTTTTTCTCTTTCCTCTCCCCTGCTTCTGCCCTCTCTCTGTCTAGCAAATCAGTGGAAATTTTTTTAAAATAAGTAACCTAAAAATAAACCGTGAAAATACCATTCTAATAGATAAGGGGCCTTTAGTGAAAACGTTCATAGGCTGAACCTTATATTCTCATAATAAACTTAAAGTTATTAAGTTAATTAAATATGGAATAATGGAGTTTGGGCTTTTTCTCTAAGAATGAGCAGAAAACAGGAACAAAAGCCTCATTTGATGGTACTGCTTATTAATAAATATTTTGCATGTTTGTATTTTCAACTGAAGTCTCAGCTCTTCATCTTTAAACCAGTCATGACTGTTAAGGGGTACCATAGAGAAATGAATTCAGCACTAATAGGTGCTGGTTCTGGTCCCAGCTCCGCCACATCCTTGCTTTGTGATTTAGACCAAAACACACTACAACTTTATTTCCCCCCCAGGATTGGACTTGTGTATTCATAGAATTGAAATGACATATGATAATATTTTAGCTGCTTTGGCCTCTAAAAAACCTTTGATTCCAAGCAATACATGATGTAAAGCTAGACAACAAATGTACATTTGTTGAATATCAACCCCACTATGGCAGTAAGGTGATAAAGCACAGTCCCGAAGAGTTAATTTTGAAGAGTAAATGTCCATTCACTTCACTGAAGTAGCCTAGGTTCTTGGCTGTCAGATAAATGAAAGCTGAAATTGTTTACAGGAAAAGTCCTGCATCCCTGAAGGCTTTTCATGGTTTATCCTAAAGAAAAAAGTCATTCTGAAATCCACATATTTCTTCCATAATGGAAACAATTTGGATTAAACTGAATATAATCATAGTGCTTCTGTCAAATGTAAAATGTTAAGAAGTTTATGCCTGACCAGGTGCTGGCACAATTGATAGTCAACCTGGGATGATGAGGACTCAGGTTCAAAACCCCAAGGTCATTGACTCGAGTGTCAGCTCACCAGCTTGAGCGTAGGATCATAGACATGACCCCATGGTCACTGGCTAGAAGCCCAATGTTACTGGCTTGAAGCCCAAGGTCTCTGGCTTGAGCCCAAGGTCACTAGCTTGAGCAAGGGATCACTGGCTCAACTGGTACACCCAAGTCAAGGCACATATGAGAAAGCAATCAATGAACAACAAAAGTGCCTGCCGCAACTACAAGTTGATGATTCTCACCTCTCACTTTCTGTCTGTCTCTGTCTCTCTATAAGTGATAGATAGATAGATAGATAGATAGATAGATAGATAGATAGATAGAATTTGCAAATATGTCTTACAAATATCATAAAAATTAAAAGGTGACTGATACCAAGGCAATGGAGAGCACACACACACACACAAAGGCAATGACATTTGCATTATTCAGAAATTCTCCTACTCATTCATACATGGTCTGAGCTCTGCTGCATTCAAATATTTTAACATGAAAATTGTTACTATGCCTCCAGGACTTTAAGGAAAAATAGACTCCATGACTGTTACTGCTCTAAAGAGGATACTTGGGGTGGTGACTGTATTTCCAAAAATCGGCATTCACAGATGGCTTGTAATGTACTTGTTACCACAAATTTTTAGTTCTTTGTTCTTTCTTAATAATAAAATTTAGAGAACAAACTATTCTAAATGAACCTAACATATCTGCGAGGGTAATGATATGAAGCCTTTATAGATATTTAAGGTGTCGGGTGCATCAAATGACATAAAACTTATTTGAAGTTTTGGTAATTATTTCAGGTAGCCAGTTATGATAGTAGTATATTAGGAAATGCTCATATCTGTCTACAGATCATCAGGTAGTCCTCTATAATTTTATTAAGAAGTTAATGGCTAGCATTAAAAAGTTTGATGTCAATAGTTAGGTATGCTTTATCTACTATTTTTTAGCCAGGTACCATACTCTATTCTCTGACTAGCCCAAATTTTATTCTCACCCATTGTCTTGCAAAGCTTTATTTTCAATGAGATGAACAAAAGACCTGAGTCCTAATTGCAAAGCCAGTATTTCAAGAAGGGTGGTCATTAGCGAATTTTTTAGCACTTCTGAACCTCAGTCTCTGAATTAGTAAAAGGGGGGTTTCCTGACCACCTCCCACAGTTCCTGTGAGGATTACATATAGCAATGCATGTGAACTGTCTAGTCCAGGGTGAGAAGAATATCTGAGAAGCAATGCCCTGTCTGAGTCCCTCACCAAGCCTTCATCTTCTCCCTCTCTTTTGGTATCTGAAGTTCAAAAGACTCAATCCCAAGTAAGGTCACATGAGCAATGATGATCTTAAACAGACCAATCAATGATATATCTTTGAGTGCATTTTGTTGTGAACTTAGGATAGATACGAAGTTCGCTGGAATGCAATGGGAAAAATTTTGATCAAGGGACCTGGATCTGAATCCACACATCAGAATGTAGAGAACAGCCAACCGGGAAAAAGGATGGTAATTGGCAATGACAAAGGAACAATTGTGAACTGTCCTATTCCAGTCTGGATACCTCTCTCCTTTACTCACATATTCTGGAGTTTGCTTCCACATCACAACAATTTGCTGTAGAATAATAATCTACCTTAACTTTAAAATCATGATAAAAAGCAAAGCAACAAGCAAAGTCAAGCAAAACCCCATTTGCTCCTACTTCTCCTCCAGTTTCTACCTACTTTCTCATAGCCTCTTTATAACAAAATTCCTCAGCAGAATTATAAATACTTACTGCTTTACTTCCTCATCTTTTGCCTTCCATTAATATTTCACTTCAAGCAGTTCAACACAGTAAGGCAGAGTCAATCAAGACAGGGAGGGTATTACCAGGATTGTGACCAGAATCTTCAGACTTTAATATTGAAGCAAGACATACAGATGAAATGGCCAGATTCCAATTAAATACTTTGCTTGCTGTTAGTAAAAATGGACAAATATTCTAAACCATTTATCTTATATTTACTTTAAATACACTCTGGTATAAAATTTCTGTGTATAATAAACTCTGCTTAGTAAAAATTGATTTAAAAAAACTCTTGTAAAATATACATGTGATGTATTCAGGATCGCATGTGTGGCTTATGTAGCATGATTGAAGTTAACAACCCTCAAATCAGTGGATGCTCTAATGATCCCCCTAATCATGCAATAAACAAGAAAAATGAAAATTCAGTCATACTTATATCTTCTGTATAATGAACTCTGTATCAAATAACAAGAATTGATTGATTTGATGAGATTAATCTAATCTAGCTATTCCGGCAACCTGCCTTTTATCCTGAGGGAATCAATGTACTGAAGGTGCTCACTTAAAAGAGATGTATGTCTGTATTGAAGACCAAACAAAATTCAAAAGTGTCTCATTTCCCCACAATTGACTCTAATGACATTAACTATTAGCATCACAGACTAGTGTAATTCCCTAGAAACAGAAAAAGGGGACATACAGAGAACCTGCTGCATAAGATCACACCTTTAAGTCGTGAAAATTTTAGAAATAATGAAAGTATTACAAGGTTTTAAAATTGCAGGTCATGTGGAATTGATAAAAGCGTGGTTGAGAAAGTTGTCACATTACTTATTGTTTATATACAAGATCAGATATGTAACTGTGTACCTGTATTGGAAAGGATGTCAGATTCTGTCAGCAATTTGAATAGCTTGGACCCCTAAACACTGAATTAAGCCTGAAATGAAATGGTTCAATGCTCATTTACTTTCAATCGGAGACACTGAGAGTGGTGATGAACAGTTAGGTATGAGAACCTGCTTCAATACCATACCACAACCTGCTCACATGTCCCTGATCCGGGCATGCGCACTATCCCCTCATAATAAGATACAGGAGGAAGAGTGGTCAAGTGTGGGTCTCAGGACAAACAGTGGTGTTTAAGTTGAGACCCAGTTTGCTACCAGATCATCTTGGGCCTGAAGAGAGAAACCAAAGGATTTAAATCTCTCCTTGGACTTTCCCACATGACTAACATGGCTTTCATTATTGGAGTTTGAACATCATCAGGCGTCCCCAAACTACAGCCTGCGGGCCGCAATGTGGCCCCCTGAGGCCATTTATCCAGCCCCCACTGCACTTCTGGAAGGGGCACCTCTTTCATTGGTGGTCAGTGAGAGGACCACTGTATTTGGCAGCCCTCCAATGGTCTGAGGGACAGTGAACTGGCCCCCTGTGTAAAAAGTTTGGAGACCTCTGCTAGAATGTCTAAACTGGTTTCCAGGGTCACTCTATATAGAGCTTATAGGATAGGGGAATAAAAAGTACTAGGTGATTTCTCTGCAGTATGGAGCTAGCAGGTTGCTTGTTCTCGTTACCTGAAACCTGGAGACTCTGAGGAGCTCCCAGCTCATGATGATGGTGAAACTTCACAAACGGGAGAACAATCCTCTCTCTCAATTTTCTGAAATGTTTTCCTATTTTTTTTCCTGGTACTTATAACATCTGTTTTAGTACTACACAAGATTATTTCTAGTGTTAAACAATTATTTTTCAAATATTAGAGTTCTTTCCAGTAACTATAAGGTTAGAACAAACTACTAAACATTACATGTGACCTAAATTTTGGGGCTTTGTGACAGGGAAGCAACTTAAAGAAAGAGCAGTTAATGAGGTTTTTCTTTTCTGCTATGAAATGAACTGTGGCCTCCCAAAATTTGTATGCTAAAGTATTGACACCCACCATGATCATATTTGGAGATTAGTCTATAAGTATAAAATTATGTTAAATAAGACCATAAGGTTGGAGCCCTGATCCAATAGGATTAGTGCCCTTTCAGAAGAGACAGCAGAGTGATCTCTCTCTCTCTCTCTCTCTCTCTCTGCCATGTGGGGATACAGACAGAAGGGGGCCCTCTGCAAGCCAGGAGAAGAGTTCTCACCAGAATCTGAGTTGATCTATACCCTGATCATAGAATTCCCAGCCTCAATAACTCTGGGGAAACAACTTTCTGTTGTTCAAGCCACCCACTCTGTGGTATTATATTGCAGACTAAGATATTCTCTCTCACCCTACCCTATCGTTGCCAAATACGTTTGCTTTGGGTGAAGACCTTCACTGTTAATTGTCTTCCCCTTTAGCCTCTCTGCTTCTAATCTATAACCGACATTTGTTCTAATCTATGTCTCTTCTCAACTATTTGCACTTAGTCTCACAGACACTTCAACTAAAAGATATGGGGACAAATTTCTACAGTCCAATTGTCACCAAATTTGAAGTTTTGATTCAAAGCAGAGGTCTAAGTGCCTCCATTTACCAAAGATCTCTGATGGTGCTGCGTGACACGCAGCCATGATAGAAATATTTCACCTGACATTTAACATTCGCCTAGTCATCTTCGGGCTGTCTTTCCATATGTTCAGCATTTCTTTCCATTCCAACATCCTGTTTTCCATCCTTCCTTCCTTGGGTCAATTGTTCCTGTCAGTGTCAATAGTTCTGGCATCACAATAGGGGTAATATTCTTTACTGTTTTTCTTTTCAATTCAATCTTACAACTTTGGAGAAAAGGCACCATTAACTTTAAACACATAAACAACTAGAGATATTCTACAAATAGTAGTAAGGCACCATTGCAAGAAACCGTATTATGACATACATATACACATATTTTTATATAAAAGAACATTTAGATGAGTTGAAAAGAAATAGAAAAACAGGAAAAAGAATTAAGAGAAGGAAGAGGAGGAGGGAGGGAAAAAGAAGGGAAGAGGGAGGAGGAAGGAGGGAAGCAGGTAGAAGGAGGGAAGCAGGAGGAGGGAGAGAAAAGGGAGGAAGGAGGGGAAGGGAGGAAGGAGGGGAAGGGAGGAAGGAGGGGAAGGGAGGAAGGAGGGGGAAAGGAGGAGGGAGGGGGAGGGAAGAACTCAGATCAAGAAAAATAAAAACAAGCTTTAATCCTTTGAGTAATGAGTTTTTTCATGCTCCTTGACCTGCAGGAGTGAGTTTTTTGTTTTTTTTTCTTTTTTCAAAAAATGAAATTAGTTCCAGTTATAGCTTTATTAACTTAAAATCATGTTTGTTTGATAACCAATTTATGGAAACAAGAAGAACATACATTTGCCTTTTTTTTTTTAATGTTGCCTTACACATTTTTAAAATAAATCAATCATACTCTGGATCAGGCGTCCCCAAACTACGGCCCGCGGGCCACAATGCTGCCCCCTGAGGCCATTTATCCAGCCCCCACTGCACTTCTGGAAGGGGCACCTCTTTCATTGGTGGTCAGTGAGAGGACCACTGTATTTGGCAGCCCTCCAATGGTCTGAGGGACAGTGAACTGGCCCCCTGTGTAAAAAGTTTGGAGACCCCTGCTCTACTAGATGGTCAGGAGGCACGAGGACGTGCATGAATGTTCATATAACTCAAAGGGAAAAAGACCAAGGATTTTTACTAGTTACTCATTAAGATTTAGAAATACTATTAAAACAGCACAAAATAGATTTCAGAATATTACTGCATTTTAATCATAAAAGTAGCTATAGATAAAACTATTAATAAATCACAATATAGACTTAAGTCATTGTGAAACAAAATATTTTTCAGTGAAGCCTGACTAGGTGGCGGCACAATTGATAGAGCATCGGACTGGGATGCGGAGGACCCAGGTTTGAAACCCCCAGGTCGCCAGCTTGAGTGCAGGCTCATCTGGTTTAAGCAAGACTCACCAGCTTGAGCCCAAGGTCACTGACTTGAGCAAGGGGTCACTCGGTCTGCTGTAGCTCCACAGTCAAGGCACATATGAGAAAGCAATCAATGAACAACTAAGATGCTGCAATGAGGAACTGATGCTTCTCATCTCTCTCTCTTCCTGTCTGTCTCTCTCTCTTTCTCTCTCACACACACACACACACACACACACACACACACACACACACACACAAAATTTTCTGTGAAGTCGCAGATGAAGCAAACAAAAGACCCTTTCAGATACTGTTACTGGTAAATTTGGGGCCTAAGTAAAGCATGCATCAAAATTGTAGCAAAGATGTTGGCCCTCTCAGTGGAAAGACTACAGAGAAATTATATTTCCCAGGCCTCAGTGGTTCTCTAGCAAGGGGCAGTGAAAGGAGGCCCCTTCTATTCCCAGCCGGGCAGTGGCACTTTCTTCCCTTCTCACAATACCATCCAACGCTGTGGGTTTAGAGGGTCACCTTGGAAGTAGTTTAAAAACAGGAGTAAAGAAAACATATCCTTTAACTGCCTAATTCTTCCTAACCTGATTGAAATCAGGGCTGGAAAGACGCAGCCTGGAGACTTTGGCCATCAGAATGGAATAAAAGAAACTTGAAGGGAACTTCTCTTCCCCTGAAAACAGAATTCAATGACACAATTTTTATTTTCATTACTGTCATGAATGGTTGTATGTGGGGGGAGGGGACTTTGTTTTCCTCTCTTGCCAATATAAGCTCACTGATATAGTATACAAATAGATTTGGTGAGAGACTTCCTGAAGCACAAAAAGCAAAATAGTGCATGTGACTAATTATTTAAATTTGTATACTAATAATTCATTTTTCTCCTTCTTCAGTGAGGCTGTGTGTTTCCGTTTCTCTTGGTGACCACAAGAGCCAGACATCTACCTCCAAGGATGCAGACTGCAAATATTTCATAGTTTGCCATTGTCATATCAGATGGCAATGGTATTGGATAACATTTTCCAGTGATCTGACAAACTGCCTGCTATCATTCAATCTAACCAACAGGCAGTATGAATTCTTAATCAGACTTATGACATTACTATTATTATAGTGAAAACAATTTCAGCCACTTCTAGCTAATGAAACCTGTCTTATCCCTTTGACAATTTCCTACATCTGCATCCATAACCTTAAGACCAGACGGCGTCCTCCACAGTGAAAATACTATTGGGAAGAGAGGGTCAGGCGACCAAAAAGGTCACATTCATTTATTGACTATATTTTCTGTGCCCATTAATTTTTGAGGGCTGACCTGTGGTGGCACAGTGGATAAAGCGTCAACCTAGAATGCTGAGGTCGCTGGTTCAAAACCCTGGGCTTGCCTGGTAAAGGCACATATGGGAGTTGATGCTTCCTGCTCCTCCCCATCTCTCTCTCTCTCTCTCTCTCCTCTCTAAAATGAATAAATAAAGTCTTTAAAAATTAAAAAACAAATTCTAGGCATTAGAAGTGGAAAATGCAAAACAAGTCCAAAAAAGGTGTAATTCTGTAAGCTGATATTTTACTTATCACTGACAATGGTTTTACATTTTTTCTTGACCTGTTCATCATATATATCATAAAAAGTAACTTTTCTTGTGGATATGTAACAAAGTGAGAATGAGACAAAGTTGCCATTTTAACATTAACTTTAGATACAGAAAAGTTCTCCATGTATGAGTGGAGTAACAGATGTAAATATTTACTCAGTTTTACCTTGTTATCAAGATAAATGTTACACAGTAAAGTGTATTAACTTTAAAAATGAAGCTTCATATGTTTTTCAGGTGAATACTTGTGTAATTATCACCCAGATCAAGATGAAAATTATTTCTAGGTAATGATACAGTTTTATCTAATATTAGCTGTCTTCATCATCTGTCAACTATAGGGCAAGCAGCTTGGTTCTTAACCTTCTGTATTATTCTACAGTAATATAAATTGGAAAATCATGAAATGTTCAAAGAAAACCTTTTTTGCTTAAATAAGAAACTGCACAGAAATCCATGTTCTATTCAAGCACTGTTATTCAAAACAGCTAATGGTGGCATTTGTAAAACAATATAATAGAATCCTAGACTTTAGACCAAAACCTGCCAATTACTGCCTGTGACTCTAAACAAGCATCTTTTTTTGTGTTTTAGTTTTATAATCTGTAAAATAATGAAATAGTACTCCTTACCCTACATACCTTACAGGAAAAGTGTAACAACCAAATGATAAAATGCATATGGTAATTCATTTTAAATTGCAAAAGATTAAAAAAAACCCAGTATTATTCTTTTTGTCAGACAAACCAGTTTGGAATATTTCAGATAATTCTGATTTATTCCCAAAGGTAATAGTTGCTATCTCTTGATGAGAAACTACTGAAGTTTTTTCTAATAAGTGTTTATATTTAATTTGTACTTATTCAATTTCATCCTGTTAACAGATATCTTCCTCATAAATTTTCTCTTTGCATATGTACGCTTTTCTGCTACAGCAGTGATTATCTGTGATATATTAGAAAGATGTTTTATGCAGTAATAAGACTATGATTACTGGGTCTCATTTAGAGGTGTCTCTCAGAAAGAACTAGCAAGCATTTTGCAATCTAGAGATAAAAGTCCTGAGACATGCCAGTAGATCATAAAAACACTAACTCTTTCAAATATATATATATATATATATATATATATATATATATATATATATATGTTTGAACAGGAGACATCTGAGTTATAAAAATGTTCTTTGATGCAGATATTATTTACAGTGATTTTATTTAAAATTCTATTTGAATCCATGCATAGATCACTTTGAAATTTTATTTTCAGAAAACTTCTCCTGTGTACTTTTTTTTCTTCTTTTAAGTGAGAGGAAGGGAGACAGAGAGAAAGTCTCCAGCATGCACCCCAACTGGGATCTACTCAGCAACCCCATCTGGGGCCAATGCTCATGTACTGAGCCCTTTTCAGCACCTGAGGCTCATGGGCTCCAACAGACCCATCCTCAGCCCCGGGGCCATTCTCAAACCAATCAAGCCATAGGCTATAGGAGGGGAAGAAGGAGAGAAGGAGGAGA